>NC_022028.1:12054822-12083886 GCF_000317375.1 Microtus ochrogaster | reverse complement strand
CCATATTCAATATAACAAATATAATTTAAATTTTTATCAATGTACAAGAATCTATAGCAATGTAAATTGTCTATAAAAATAGCTCACTTGTATTCACTCTATTACTCACTATTATTATTAGTGTGAGTAAGCTCACACTAATATATCTATTATCCCATTCAATTTCCTTTTTTTTTTTAAAGAAGATCCCTGAGCCTACATAATTTCCACCCCAAACCCCAACCCTATACCATTTATAATCAACCCCTAATTGATGCCCCTACCCCTGAGGACAAACTTTGTTGGGAAAGGGAACATCATCTTTTAGAATTAATTACTTCCAGCTGTCACAGGGGTGACGTTCTTTTTATGGGATCCTGTTAAACTAAAATGGTGGTTAAGTTTCAAGTTTACTATCTTGTATAATTGCAAAGAGTCTCTTTGTAGTTGATAGGGGTTTTTTGAAGTTCTCATTTGAAGTTCTGGTCAGAATGTTGCAAGATGGCACACCGTTTCAGCTAACCAAGTTGGTGTCATCTTGAGCAGCTGGTACCCAAAACTGGTCTTAAAGTAGCGCTATCAGCATCATGATGTCATATCAATCAGGTAGAGTCATTGTTGTGGGACCCGATCTTCTTCCTGGAAACTTTATAGATTACTGCAGGAAGATTTATTGTTCATTGTGGAAAACGTAAACATCATTCATATAGACATATATATTTATGGGGAAAAGTAAAATCTTTCCTAAATTTTTTCTTTTTTACTTATTTTTTTTGTCCCATACCAGATAGCTCTTGATAAGAGACAAAAACTCTAAATTTTTCTTTAACAACATGTTGGACTTAGAGAAGGACAGCCATTGTCTAACTTCAAAGCCAGCTTTGATTTTTAAGAAGAGGTGTATACATGCTTAGGTGATGAAATTTCACCCTGTGGATGACATGTCATCACAAATCAGATTTCTCTTCGCTTGGTGACCCTTTCTGGATAGTTCCCTTTCTTTCTTTAGTCATCTAAATGCCCAAAGTCTCTTGATTTTTTTGAAGATATGTATTTTCATCTTCAAAATAATCCTGCCCCAACCCTTATGAGGTTTCCTTATCCCCCGAGTGATTGTCACCTCTGCGTATGAGCTGTCATTCCACAAGGTTTCTCCCTTTCAAATCTGAATTTTGATGGTATGCATAGCTTTTCTTCTCTCGTGGAAACAAGAGCGAAACCCCATCCCCAATGTAGCACATCTCCTGATTTCCAATCTGCAATCAGCACAGCCTTGAAATACACCGGTTGATTTGATTTAAAAGTTTCTTTTTTTATTATCCAATGTCTCTCTGCTGCCGTTGTTCCTTTTTCATAAGCATTAAGAAATTCAAGGTTAATAGAACATTATGCAAGATGCAGCCTGCCCACTTTGTTCGCCGTTGCAGCAACATCCAGGGGCCTGCATTGCTGAGCGATGGAAACTATTCTTTAGGCAACAGTCTGGGGCAGGGTACCCTAGAACCATTCTTTATCTAGACATTCTCTTGCCAGTCCTTTTCAATGAAAAATTCTTCAAGTAGGCTTGCATTTTCACACACAAACCACTTCGATGAATAGAATATTGTCCTTAAGGTGTCTCCCATATTATCTGGCACAAATCCCCAGTTTCTCCTTAATGGCACTAATCTCTATAACAATTTTAGCAACTTCGTCTATACATACCTTGTCCACATTAAACTCATCCCTGTTTTTTGCCCTTGCCAAATTACACATTTTTTCACATCTTTATGCTCTACCTTTTGATCTGAATTATCACTGCAAGCTTGGTTGTAATCAGTCAACAATAACCATGACACAGTCTAATTGCTACGCTGCCTTGAAATTTCTCACACTGAATAATACATTAGCCCATTATTTTAAAATTTAGTTAACTTTTCAGCATATGGGCAGGACATAAAAACATTCTTTCCCAGAAGAGGAATAGTAACATGAACAGGCCCTAACCAAACCCCTGAAAGTGTTGATTCTTTCTCTATGAAACCTGGTGAGGCTGGTCCTAAATGCTCACACCTCTCTGGGACTCCTGCATGTCTTCATTCCCACCAGAGGGGCTTGTGAAGCTTTTCTAACAGCATCCAGTTTGGAGGCCAAACTCCTACATCCCTTCCACAAACCAGTTGCTACAAACCACAAAGTCAGATCTTTCACAAAAATGACCCGATTTCTTGGCACCAATTTTCTATAGTAATTACCTGCCTCTCCCCTATGACCAAATACCTGACATCAACCAGTCAGAGTTCACTTTTGGCTCCCAGTTCTAAGTGGCGGTGAAGGAATAGAGCTGCTGGACAAGCCTGGCCGGCGATGGCAGAATTGTGTGTCAGATGTTTGCTACTAAGTGCTGATCAGAAAGCAAGGAGCCTAGGCCAGTAACAAGCCAGCGGAAACTCTCAAGACCCACACCAGTAGCCCTATGTCCACTATCAGGTTCCGCAACCTCCCAAAATAGCGCCACCAGCATTTAAACACAAGAAGCCATGGGGAAATTTTTATATTGAAACCATAACATGTAGTAATCAGTACAACATGATATTAGCATAAAAACAGGCATAGGCAGAAAGGGTTTTCAGTGTTTGTAACATAAAAAAATATGAGCAATAAATAGTTTAAACACTATGTCATGTCTACAAGGGTTAAAGCATTACATGGTACCAGAATAATGTTTTGCAATATTGATGTTTTTATGTATAAGAAGACAGCGGGAGAAGAGCAAGAAAATGGAGAAATATAAAATGAAGAAAGTTCAATATGATTAATGCTGCACAGACCTAATTGTGGTCAGAAGGATGGTTGGACTGTGACATGCTGGAACTTTCTCCAGCGGTTGTACCAAGTCTCGAGAGCTGAAGACTCAAGGAAGATGAGGGAGATATGGAATCTCAGACACATTCCAGACCTCTGAATTGTGTCTGAAACATTTCCTTCATATCTAAAGCATTGCTTCCATAAGGAAGAGCACTTTTTAATTATCCATGGGCATATATTATTCAGCAGACTCTGTCTTTGAACCATAATTCATGCTCAAGTCTCTAGGAGTTGAAAGTACAGAGGAGAACTTACAAGAATTTGAAAACTCTGCTTGGAAGGCAGGTAAGGGTGTACTAAAGCTTCTTTCTTTAGATGGGATGTAGTTTATTATGAAGGCTGATTCTTGCCCACTGCAACACTCCAGAAGGATTAAACATATCCATCTAATTATGATGTTCACAAAACTCCTAGCAGAATTCCCCAAACCTCAATTATTTTCAGAAGTTCTGCCTCCAACTTGAATTTAAAGTGTGATAAAATTCCATTTCCCATTTTTAATTTGTATTTAATTTTTTTTTTTTTCAAGACAGGGTTTCTCTGTAGCTTTGGAGTCTGTCCTGGAACTAGCTCTTGTAGACCAGGCTGGCCTTGAACTCAGAGATCCACCTGCCTCTCAAGTGCTGGGATTAAAGGTGTGTGCCACCACCACCTTTCCTGTATTTAAATTTTTTTATACAATGCATTTTGATCATATTATCCACCCTAACATCTTCCACTTCGTTTTGTTTTGGAATGTTTGCTTTATTGATTTTCTTGTTTGTTCATTTGTTTCCCTTTTCCATCTAATAAACAGTAATAAAGACATTTTAAGCTTCTTCAAAAATGACTATTCTTCTCCTGTGTAGCTTATATTTCAAAAATTTAACTGTAAAATGTTACATACTTTCCTTTATATCCAAAAATATAAAATAATGAATTTCGTCTGAATACTTTTGAACACAATAAAGTAGAAAATAAAATAGCTTTAATTTTTCCCCAATATCTTTCAAACACTGTCAAGTTTCCCTTTCCACCTATCCCAGGCAGTTCTCATAGCTGTCTAGTCACTTTGATTATTTAAAAACTTCAGGCCATTCTAGGCCAGTTTACCACTTCAGATCCTGTATTTCACTTCATCCACACACTCTCATGGGCATACTCCGTGTCCTTCAGGTTATAACTAGCAAAACACTAGCTAGGCATGACCTGAAGGACACCGAGTATGCCCATGACAAACTGACTGCTCCTTCAAAGCTCCTTCAAAGCTACATGATTGTAACTTTGAAAATATGAGATGGTAGCTATTGTGGAGACCAAGACAATAAGCAGTCATCAAATATCCATATTCTTTGGTGCATTCTCAAGGCCCTGGTATCCAGTGAGGAGAGACATAGTTAGTCCCCAGCAAGTGAGTGTGAGCAGATCCAGGTCTAGTCTGGTTTGGTCTGGACAAATGAAATCAAGTGTACCTTCTATATTACACACTCTCTGTGGCTATCAGGCTAAAGACAGAACACTTACCTACTGCAGGGCTACACTGAACATCCAGTCCTGGAGACTGGCTCCCTGGGTGGCCACCAAAAGGAAACAGTACAAGAAGCTGCCCAGCCACCTGCTGGGCATGAAATGAATGACATGGAAGTGTAGAGGGTCTGCTGAGTCACTAAGAGACCTGTATTTATTTGCTAATGCAGCTTCATCTTTCCAACCTGGTTTGAACAACAAGCCTGGGAGATGAGGTAGAGCAGACAAAAATCAGGCTACTCTGGAAACCTCTGGCTACAGAACAGAAGGAAGATAAGACTGTATGAAAGAATAATGAGTTCGTATGAACTTTCACACAAACAGTTGAGAAGGGGCCAGGAAGGAGACGTGGCGATGGAAAGAGCAGGAGAAAGCGGATCTGTTTCATGTAGAGATGAAAAGCTGAGATTAATTATAGAAATGAAAAGGCGTGTTTTTGAAGGAATCCTTGCTCAGAGACAAGAGCAAATGAAATAACTGGAGAGACTAATTAGAGAAATTATTAAAAATTTTCAGAAAACCTATTGAATTAAGAAACATGGACCATTTTGAATACCTCCTGACAGAGGTGCAATCAAAGGAATTTCCAAGTGACTGAGTTTCTATTAATCTTCTCTTGCACGCTTAAATTTATTCGGCTTTATCCTCCACAGACCACACATAATACCTGTTCTTAATTTATGCAAGCCTGATATCTTCTAAATCTTACATGCTTTTAATGCAATTCTAGGCAAAGTTATTCACGCTCCATGCACCCTAGCAATACAGCAAACTCAGATTGGGAACTACAGAAGTTTGCGTGAGTTTCCCAACCTGAACTGAATAGAAATCCAATAGCAATAGTTGCAGGTTTCACAGAAAAGTGATTTGTTTGAGCTGAGAATCAAATGGAAGGGGAAAAAAAACATAAAGAATTTAAGAAATGATGGGAAAGATGTAACTTACAGAAAAGTGTGCTCTCTGCTTTGAATTAAAGCAACAGAAAGTGGAGTGGGAAAGGGTTAGGGAGCATATGCAGGAGGAATATGCCAGCTCTGAAATTTTGGTAAGTTGTAATCTCTCTCTCCCCTTCCTGGTTCTTTTCCTTCTCATGAAATTTTTAAAGTGGTAATGCCAAATTAGAAGATGTGTAGACATGCTAGTTTACTGTTCTTGAAATTTCTATCAATATAGAGACTTACAAATACCGATTTACTTCATATAGAACAGTATCCGTCTTTAAAGGGGGCAGTGCTCTGGCGTCAGTTGGCCCATCAATTGGCTAGACTCTAGCATCTTCAGGTGTTGCTTTATCAACACTCAATAATAATCAGTTGGTTCCCCATGCATCTGATAGCTAATTAAGCCCCTCTGTTCTTCCTTTAAAGTATGTTTATACCTGCTGACTTCTTTATTTATACTGTATCACGTTCTATTCAAATTTCTCATTCCTACTGTTAGATCTGATAATTCTCCAGACTTCCCATCACAGGCTATGGTAAAGCCTCTTTTCATTATAATGTTACACTGTTATAAAACTATATATAGCTGTGGGGGGGGGGTGTGCGTGTGTGTTGTGATGTTATATAAAGTTAGCTTCAAGTTTAAAGTCTTAAGACCTTTCGGTGTCTCCCCATCATGTACATAGGTTATATACATGCATTCATAAGAGGACGAAGGGCCATTTTAAAAGCCACTAAGATTCTGTGCAATCTTTCAAATGATGCACATTTTATTTTTGCTAGTGACAATATCCACTTTTTCAAATCCTCCTTAAAGCCCTAAAAAGAATTGTAAACCTATATCTATCTGGTAAAATCAAAACTCAATGGCCAGCATTCAAGAGATGAGGTCAAAGCCAGGCATGATGATGTACACCTTTAATTCCAACCCTTAGAAGGCAGAGGCAGGTAGATCTCTTTAAGTCAAGGCTGTGTTGCTGAGTTCCAGGCCCACCAGAGTTGCATAATGAGACTCTGTCTCAAAAAGGAGAAGAGGAGGAGGAGGGGAAGAAAAGGAGGAGGAAAGAAGAAACAGAAAGAGAAGAGGAGGAGAGGAGGAAGAGGGGGGAGGAGGGGAGAAGAAGAAGGAAAACAAAACAAAACAAAAAGATGTGAGGTGGAATCAAGTGATGGAGCTGGTAAGACATCTCAGTGGATAAAGTGAAATGTTTGCTGAGCCAGCAGGAGCCCCTGGGTTTGGATATGCAGAACCTGTGCATATGAGGAAGTTAGTCCTAGAGCACAGTTTACTTCTCAGCTAGCCCTGCTAGCTTAGACCCGCCAATGGTCTCACCCATCACACTTCTAGGAGCAAGTGTGACAAAAAGCACTGGCCAGAAACAGTGGGGAAGCTTCATTCAGAGTATTTAAACCATCCCGTTCTTCTGAATTTGTATTAATATCAAGTGGAAGTCCCCAAGCAGTTACACAGACATCAGTAATAGGTGTGACACAGACAGTGCTGAAAGACTCTGTGGCAACCCTGTTCACGTGCAACGAGTAGAAAGACAAAGACTTGCTCATCGATACATGTACAGCTAAGAATATTGTGCCCTTCATTTAGCTGGAGATATGTAAAAGTCTAGGTGAAGAAAAAGGAGAACCTGACTCTCTTAGGATCTGGGCCATTCACCGCCCAGCCACACTGACAGCTGTTTGGATTGGATGGTCTTTTAGGACAAGCATCCTAGGGCTAGAAACTCGAGTCAAATGTCTCCTGAAGGTCACAGACCCTTAATTATCCTCTCTGATCCTTCAGAACCCTCACGGGGAGGAGTTTGACTCTCCTGGCAGCCTCGCCCCCTGCATTTTTATCTTCGAATTTGACCTTTCTCAATCACCCACACTGGCAGCTCTCTGCTGCCCCCTTCTGTTATCCATCTGTAACTACGTTAGCAGTCCTCTGGCAAGTCTTGCTGAAAACCCCTGACTTGGTTCTTTTTCTCTTCCATCCTGAGAGTTTTCTTTGAAATGTGGATACCTCTTCCTGCTGAATACTCGGTTTGGCTCCAGGAATAACGTGCTCCCCTAGATTTCTTTCCAGCTTCTTTAGATCTCCTCTTTTTTATCTCATGAATAATGGACAGATTCAAAGAGACAACTCAGGGACTCCGCATACTTTCTGCTTGCATCAATTCTTACGGGAAAAGCATACCCTTACGAATTTTCAATCTCAATAGAAGCTGTGCATTCCCATGGCGAGTTGGAGCATTTCGCTTTCACTGTGGTACTAATTTCTTCTGCTTTTCTTTCCAAGAGCTTGCGTAGACACCTGTGGGCTAAAGTGAACACCCTGGCTTGCTTCTCCGACCCTGGCATTCAAGTGTCTGGAATGTGAGACCCAAACCTCTATGGGGTAAATAAATCACATAGTCTGTCCTAAGAAAGGCAAACTATTTCTTTCCTTGTAGATGCCCAAAAATATTTTGATGGAGATTCAGCAAAACTGGAAGAAAGGAGAAGAAGATATGCACTCAAACTGACACAGGGGTGGACTAAGACATATTGTCCAGGTATGGACATCGGCAAGGGGTTTTCTACGGTAGCCTTCACCCTAGATTTTATAATCATGAATTGAAATCTGCTAAGAAAACAAAACAAACAAACAAACAAAAACCTAGATGTTTTCCTTTAGAATGCCATCATCCCAGAAGCAGAGGGGATATAAACCCATTGACTTTCTTTGCTAAACACGCTAGAATTTGATCCTGTGCTCATCCTCCCTCCATCCTCACCATACAGCCCTGCTAACAGAAAGCAACTGAAAGGCTGATAAACACACGGCCCTCAGTCTGTTTTCTACAGGGACATAGAGCTTCTCCATCATTTTCCAAGCACACAATCCACACAGGGCTAATTTCTAAGCTTGTGCCTTCTAAACTCATCCACAATAATAACATTTTGGTTCTTTTGAATATAAACTCAGCAACTGCGTATCTGGAAGCAGGTTTGTCAACATCCTTACCTGAGTTATAACCGAAGAGGCTGCCTACGTCTCTAACATGACTTTTCAAAACGTAAATTAGCTTTTACTGACAAGTGAGCTAAAATGAGTTCACAGTTAAAGAAATAAAATCCTTTCCTCTCTCTCTTTTAAACAATTCCATCGTATTTTACACTTTAAATTGACCTTGGACATTTTCCACTTTTCTGGAAATGATATCCCACTTTTATTTTAAAGTTCATTCCTCAATATTAAACGGTTCTCATCACTCTTTCATAGGCCTGCAAGCCCTTAGTTTGGCTTACATGTTAGAGTAGAAATGGACTTTTATAACTTTTCTTAATATCAGTTTAGTATATTAATACACCAACAGAAAGTACATGGAGGGTGTAAGTGAAGATCTGAAGCCAGGGTCAAAATGATCATGGAATTTCCCATCATGCTTGCCATACAAAATATAGAGAAAAGCCCAAAGGCAAGAATCTGGATGTCCCAGGAGCTGGTGAGTCCGAGGAACACAAACTTTGACACCACACAGTGATTTGTTTCTTACATTAGCATTTATATCAGTGTTACTAATAGGAGGAAAAGGAGACACTGTAAATTATATTAATTTTCTAATTTTAATAAAGCATATTTTCTGCCACTGAATAAAACCAACTCGTAGTAAATTTTGTGTTTCCAATTTTATCAAAGTAGATTATTCTGAAGTAAGTGTAGCTTGCTATGGAATACAATGTTCTTACTTATAACACAATTTTTTTTAAAGATTTATTTATTTATTATATATACAGCATTCTGCTTGCATGTATACTTACAGGCCAGAAGAAGGCACCAGATCTCATTACAGATGGTTGTGAGCCACCGTGTGGTTGCTGGGAATTGAACTCAGGACCTCTGAAAGAGCAGTCAGCGCTCTTAACCTCTGAGCCATCTCTCCAGCCCCTTATAACACAATTTTAAAATAGCACCATTAGAATGCTGCCAGTACATAAAGACATTACTACCATTGGGTTTTAAATATCCTAAGAAAGGAGACAGGCTATTCTTGACTTTCAATGTGACAGACAGAAGTTCGTTAATCTTCTAAACAAAAACATGATACAGAGACCCATTGTGATTCAAAACTGTCTTCAATTCATGTGAGGGCCCACAGATGTGAGCCTGTTCCACCTTGACTGGAGGTCAAAGAGTTTGAGCTTATTTTGCTCTAACAAAGCTGTTGACAACAGGTGTGGCAACAAAATGGAAACCCTGACCTAAAGTGTGGCTACTTGATGTTTTGGACAGTAGGATGGCCCATAGAGGAGCATCTGTTCCACCCTGATCAAAGGTCAGAGAATTCAAGCCTATTTCTGCTCCTTCACTTTAAAATAGGTTTGACCTAGAAAATGGCTGCCTACAGGATACTTGGTCTAGGGTGTGTTCACTGCATACCTGCCCAAAACATCAAATGCAATACTCAGGAAATAATGGCTTGATGTCTCAAGTATTGAAACAAGTATATAATAATATTTCATTTGTATTTTAATAAATAAAGCTTGCCCGAAGATCAGAGATTAAAACAGTCACCCTGGTTAGCCTTACAGACCAGGCAGTGGTGACAAACGCCTTTAATCCCAGTAGCCACACTACTTAGCCATAGAAACAGAACGATAGTGGTGCATGCCTTTAATCCCAGCACTAGAAAGGAATACAAGATGGGAGGAGACAGCTCTCAGTCAGTCTTATTCTGAGAATTCCTGGAGGCAAGATTGTCATTTTTGGACTGAGATAGAGGTAAGAGCCAGTGGCTGGCTGCTTGCTTTTCTGGTCTTCAGGTTGAACCCCAATATCTGTCTCTGAGTTTTTATTAATAGTACTATACAAGTAAATGTTTTGGTTGTCCTTTGTATCATGTTAAAGCAGTCTTTGCCTTCTTTGTCCCCTTTTGTTTTGGGGTATAAAAGCATATGTAAATTAAACGTGGGCAAATTCAACATTTAGTATACATTGAATCGCCCTCTTGGTAGTATCCTGTGTCTCTCTATTTCTTTCATATTTTTGTTCCTCCTACCTAACACTGCTAATTCACACACTCCTACCCTGGGATGTACAAACCCATCATGGCTAGACCACGATGGAAGTCACCTCAAAATGTGACTTATGACAAATTCATTAAAGTTTAATTTAAAGCAGTGACTATGACCAGGTGGTGGTGGCACAGCCTTTAATCCCATCACTTGGGAGGCAGAGTCAAGGCCAGACTGGTCTAGAGAGTGAGTTCCAAGACAGGCTCCAAAGCTATACTCAAACAAGCAAACAAACAAACAAAAACGGTGACTGTAACCACCATTTCACATGTGTATGTACCAACTTAAAATTGACTGTTGGTATTATTGCTGAAAAAATAAAAGATTATTGAATTGTCATATGTCTATATTAGAAACATGAGTATTTTTTAAAAATCAAACTGTCTCAATTATAAACTTTTTGGAACTAGTAATAAATCAATGTGTCTTGAATTCCCCCATTTGTATTTCAAACAGTCAACATAAAAAATGACAGAGAAATTTATAAAACTTTTATTTAAGCACATAGTTCTGTGCTATGAATTAAAGAATAAAGATAAAGTTTAATTGTTAATTTATTGATGATTCTTAAAATTTCTTAGACATCTGTGCATTAGCTCTCCTTAGAGGACCAGAAATTCTCCAGTGTTACCACTAGATGGCATGGGCTTGGAGACTCAGCCCCTAAAAGTATGTTAAAGCCCAGGAGACCTCCATCCCACACCAAGAGCTGAAGGCAACTAAGTAAATACCGAGAGTGAGAAAAATAAACACCCCTTGGGAAAAAAACCACACTGATTGGTTACCCGATACCAAACAGTCAACCCTGAAATACATGTGTAAGGAGCACTATATAGATGGAGTAAGTTATATTTATGTATGTAGGGATATATGTGCATATAACTATTCATGTATGTATGTAACAACAATTAATGAACAAAGAGACCACAAATTTGAAAAAGTATATAGGAGGGTTTGAAGGGAGGCAAGGGAAGGGAGAATTGTGCAATTTTATTATAATTAAACAGAGAAGAAAAATTTTAAAAAGTAATGTTAAATAAGACACAAAATCCTATGGGTATAGTGTACATCAAACAATTTATAATACCTTGAGTCAAAGAAAAAATAGAAGAATTAGTAAGGATTTTTTTTTCCTCATACCAGATTTAGCTTTCTTGGATGAAAATTTAGGATAGTCGAATTTTATAAATTAGCATATGTGGGAATAAGGAAGAAAATTAGTGGCAAAAATAAAATCTTTTCCATTAAATTTATCTATTTTTACTATAATAAATCACAACAGAATAGTAATAGGGAGAACTATAGAAACTAAAACCCACAGGTCCCCTTTTGAATTCTACGTAGGTATGTATAAATTACATACACATAAACCATCAGGAGCACACGCCTGCAAGTTAGTTAGATATAAAGGGAAGACACGTAAACAAGGTGCTTGGAGTTCACTCTGCAAGGCCTATGGAGTGGCAGGCAGGAGTAAATTAATCTCAATGGTTGGAGACACTGACAGGGACACAGGACTGGTTTCCTGCTGGGCAGCATAGGGGAGATTAACAAGAACTTAAGAAACACCAACGTCATTTCCAGTTCGATGAAACTGAAAACATTTTAGGCGTTTTCCAAACCGGGATGACTTTGGCATCATTCTCATCAACATTGCAAAGTACATCACAGAGAGGGTTCTCCTTGCCTTTGGTACCCGCCAGTACTCAATTCCAGCCGATCTGTAGATCCCATCCAAGGAGCATCCCAATGATTCAGAAAAGACTCCATCCTGCGCACTACCAAGGGCATGTCCTCTGATGAAGAACTTCACTACGGTGCCTCAGCCCTTAACACCCCTCTCTCTACCAGGCCTCTCCTTGTTTGCCATCCTCTCTTTAAGTTTCAAGCCTTGGTTTCCAGCCCCTCCCCCTCCCCTTCACTGAGAGACTCCTAAGTTGCTAGTGATCTGCTGTTCCGGTCCAGGCAGGCTAGGGAAAGAAAGCTCAGCCATCTTCCTCTGCAGTCACCTCTTCCCTGGGCTGTTGCATGGTGTCTTTATTTGATATTAAAGGAATATTCTTCTCTCCAGAAAAAAGAAAATGAGGACAATTAAACCATTAAAATGCCTTTCAATTGAGTTAGCTAATTATAAATCACCATGCTAATTTTCACTGCCATCATAGTATCAGTTTTATTGGAAGAAAAAAAACATATATTATTCAACCACTGAAACTGCACAATTCAAAGCTTTCATACATAGAGCAGGTTGTAAGACCGTGACCACATTTTAATTTTAGAATATTTCTAACTCCTTAAAATTGCTTTCATGCCTATCCCCGCATGCACACCCTTGTGCCAACCATTCACCTACTGTACATCTGTGGGTTTTTCTCTTATAGAACTCTCACATAAGTGAAATCTTACAATGCGTGGTCTTTTGTGACTGGCTTCATTCGCTTAGCATGTCTTCAAGGTTTGCCTCTGTTGCATGTGATGACCTCACTGCTCTTCACAGCTGAAAACATTCTCTAATGCCTTTTCTATGCATTCAGCAGTTGGTGGACATTTAGCTTGTTTCCACCTCTTTTGCTATCGTGAATAATGCTGTCATAAGCATTAGCATTCAGTTATCTCTCTTCCCAGTTTTGGAACATATGCCTACGGGTAGAATCCATGGATTCTTGATCATTCTGTACTGAAGTTTTAAGGAACTACCAAACAGGTCTTCATAGGCCTGCCACCATGCCACGGTCTCACCAGGGGTGTACAAACCTTCTACTTTCTGCTTGCCAACAGCAATTTTCTGGGGTGGACTATGATTGTTTGTTTGTTTCCGGTATTTCGGAGGAAGAGTTGTGATTTCTTGGTTGTTCGTTTGTTTGCTTTGAGAAAGGATCTCACTGAGTAGTGCTAGTTGGCCTGGAACTCACTCTGTAGACCAAGATGGCCTCGAACACACAGGTCAACCAGCATCTACCTCCTGAGTGCTAGGATTAAATGTTCTACTGCATTCAATGTGTGTCTGTTTCTTAGGATCAACCAACACGGTGTGAAATGGAGCCACGCACTGCAGAGCGGCATTTAAGCTAACAGTATTCACCCCATGCGTTGGTGGCACCATAAAATCATAATGAAGCTGAAAATTCTTTGTCCTCCAGTAGTGCTTTAGCCATTGTAACAGCTTGGGGCAATGCATTACACAGATGCCGGCAGGAACCCACTGCACTGGCCCGTCCTGTAAAACTGCAGCATATACAATCACGCACAGTTCATGATACCTGATAATGAAAACAAACACCTTTATCACTGGTTTATGTGTTCAGTATGCTCTGCTTTCTGTGTTAGTGCGGAGTGTATGCCTTCTATTTAAGTCACTGAAAAACAAACAATGTGCTGTATAATAATAGCAGCTGCCCATACCAGTCTCATTTCCTGAGTCTCTCGATTGCATCAAGAAGCCATGTGGGGCAGCTGGCCCTACTATCTATGTTTATATAAACACACTGTGGTGTTTGCACAACAAAATCAGCTAATAACAAGTTTCTCCTCATCCATACCTGTTGATGACTGGTGCATGACAATGTGACACTAAGCCTTTAATCTGCATATCCCTAACAACACCAATGATGCCAATCATCTTTTCATATGGACTGTCCGTTTTCTATGTACAAATGCCTATTTGAAGCCTTTGCTGACTTACTGTTGCATTGTCTTTTTAGTATGAAGTCCTCTATATAGTTTTATATGTCTCTAACCAGTACATAATTTGCAAATGTCTTTCTTGTTCCATGACATATCTTTTCACTTCCTTTGGTTTGTTGATTGCCTTTGTTTTTCAAGACAGGAGTTCTCAATGCAGCCCTGGTTGTCTTAGAACTCGCTTTCAGACCAAGCTGGCCAGGAACTCAGTTCCACCTGCCTCGGCCTCCCAAGTGCTAAGAATAAAGCCATATGCTTGGCTATAAAGATGTCTGACTATCTTTTCATTTCTTAGTGACATACTCTGTAGACAGACACCGAAAGAGTATTTTGTTTTGTTTCTGGGGACAGGAAAGGTGACGGAGTGAGAAGCTAAGACCACTTGCTGTGCAATCATGAGGACGAGAGTTCTGCTCCCAGCATCCACATAACAAGCCGGGTGTGCTACAAAAGCCTGTAACTCCAGCTCTGATGGATCTGACACCCTTTTCTGGCCTCCACAGGTGCACAGGTGCATATACCCAGGCTACACATGCACACACATTAACACAAGTAACACACACACACACATATGCTAATCAGCCAGGTATGGTGGTACGTGCCCTCATTCCAGCACTCAGAGGCAAAAGCAGGTAAATCTGTTTGAGGTCAAGGCCAGCCAGGTCTACATAGCAAGTTCTAAACAAGATGAGGCTATATAGGGAGACCCTGTCTCAGTGTGTGTGTGTGTGTGTGTGTGTGTGTGTGTGTGTGTGTGTGTAAAATTAAAATAAATCTTTTAAATTCCAGTTTGCCATTTGTTTTGTCACTTTTTCTTTGGGTGTCATATAAAAAAAAAAACTAGCACTGAATCCAAAATCTTTTATTTTCTTTATTTTTTTTATTTTCTCTATTTTTTTTCACTCCTCTGTAACTTTAAGAACGGTCCTGGGTAGATGTCTCAGTAGCTAAAAGGGCTAGGGATATACATAAGGAAAATTAGCAAATACATCTTTTTAAAATAAAAAAACCAATAAAAGGAAAGAAGGTAAAAATATTACAACTTATACTTAAAAAAATAAGCTTTAGCCTGACGGTGGTGGCACATGCCTTTAATCCCAGCACTCGGGAGGCAGACGCAGGTGGATCTCTGTGACTTCGAGACCAGCCTGGTCTACAAGAGCTAGTTCCAGGACAGGCTCCAAAGCCACAGAGAAACCCTGTCTCGAAAAACCCAAATAAATAAATAAATAAATAAATAAATAAATAAATACATACATACATACATACATACATACATAAATAAATAAGCTTTGACACTTAGAACTAAGATATTCATCAAAGTGAGAATAAAAATCATAAGAAAAGACAATCTCCATGGCCAATTTTATTTGACTTGTCACCAGTTTCCTCGCTGAGATTAGAATATGTTCATCAACTAAAGAAAACGGGGGTTCTAAGCGTGTTAATATGGGTCCAAAATAAAAAGGAAACACGAGGGGCTACGACCAGAACTGAGTCAGGCCCTGCTAAAGAAAAGAAATCTGGAGCATGACCAAGTCCACAGATAATTTAACCAAATGGAGCAAATTCAACTAATAGATATTCTGAGCGAGAAAATAGCTAAAATATAAATAAGGGTACTACTATACATGTTAACCAGCCTACTCCCACATTCTATAGTAATGTGTGTATGACACATACGTACATCCATGTGCACGCACAAATAAAGGGCTGTAAAAGTACACGTTACCAGAAACTGCTTGTTTCCAGAAAAGCTGCTAGAGGATGCAGGTGGTCAGAGAAAACTTGGGCTTTATTTAAAATGGCTGATTTTTTTAATGGCAAGAATATATTCATGAATAAGTTACACGGCTGCTATTGTTTGAAAGTGTTCCTCAAGTCACGCATTAAAAACTTAATTATCAAAGTCAATGATATTTGAGAGCTCAGACCTTTGGGAAGTGATTACATCATCAAGGCAAATCCCTCAGGAAGGGACGAAGGCATTCATGGCTTAATGAGCTATCCTGGGAGTGGCTTTGTTATAAGATCCAGTTTATTCTCTCTTCCCTGCTCTGTATCATCATGCAATATCCACCTCCATGTTATGATGCAAGAAAAAGAGACCCCCACCCAATGCCATGCTCTGGGACTTCCCAGCCTCTAGAACTATGGGATAAATTACCCAGTCTGTCATATACAGTAATAAACACAGAAGTAGAGAAAGACTTAACTAAATATACTTTTTCATTATTTAGAAAACTATTAATAAAGACTGGAAAGTACAACAATGTATAAAAGACAAGAATACAGTTAGCCAGCTTATGAAGTATGGACGGAATGGCTTAAGGCTTGCAAATTCATACTACCAAGTTCTGACATAATGCTTTTGCAAGCTCCTGATATCAGCGGTTCACTAAGATGAGAAGGCATAAGAGTTGCCTAAGTGATGTCACGTGGGAACACTGTAATAGTTAGACAGTTGTAGATTTCTTTGAAGCTCAATTTCTCAGAGGAAAAAAAAAGAACTCTAAACTTTCCCTCCAATTTAATAAATCCTGAAAGGATGTCTCTGTCTGAAAGTTATGGAGGGAGGAAACTGACAAATATATTGATACGGATTCTTGTGTAAGGACTTAAGTTCTGGGGTACCTCAAATGAAATAAACTACCTGTGAACAAGCATGGAACAACAAAATGACAGGTGGCCTAAAATTGAAATATCAAAAGCTGTTTTAGGCTAAAGAGATGGATCCGTGGCTAAAAGCCAATGCTGCTCTTCCAGAAGACTCAAGTTCAGTTCCTATTACCTGGGTCCCAGGACCCTCATCAGATGGCTCACAACCACCTGCAATTCCAGCTCCAGGGATGTATCTTCTTCTGACCTCCACAGACATTGCACTCGTGGACACAGACAGACAGACAGACAGACAGACACACACACACACACACACACACACACACACGGAGAGTCAATCATATATGTGTTCACACACAAAGATATACACACAATTTTAAGAAATAAATCTTTCAAATATTTTCCATCTTGTCATTTCTTAATTGCTCCACTCCAGCCCTATCCCTAAGCTCACGTCCAGTTCTGTCTGACCCTAACCCTGAACTACATATACCTCACTAACTGAAATTCCCATCACCAGGCCAAAAACTTTCCCAACCGTCTTTCTGAACACTAATCACACTTTTGAACATTTTTAAAGGTAAGATAAGGGTGAAAAAAAAAGAATAATGAGAAAGTCATTTGTTTATGTGCCAAGTCTCTCCAAAAGCTTTCCAAATCATGACCTAATCTAAAATGTTCTAAAAGTACGAGATAAGATTACATTTGTTTCCATGTGCCATACAGAAACCCAGTGAAAGTAGTCTAGTGGGAAGGGGGATAGGGTACATGCTGAGGGCAACAGAATTTCCTGATGGTACAGGGCTTGAGTCTACAGAGTCTGAGACAGAAACCGAAGAGGAGAATCTCAGTATGTTGGGAGATTGACCTGGAACAAGAAACTCTCCAGCATGAGAGCCCCTCTTCTTGGGTTCTTGTGGGGGCCGCCAGTCCAAGGTGCTCTTATTCTCAGGAGGCCGTGTGGGCTATGAAGGACCTGAACTCACAGTCATATCAGGAAATAAAAGTTGGTAAAGTGGTCATTGGGGACGTTTCAAGTTCTGGCACTAAATATGAAAGTGTGGATTCTATTCTCAAAGTCACAGGAGGCTGCCCGGTCATCAGTGACATCCAAGATGTTCTTTAGTGCACCCCAAAGCCTGCCTCACTACCTTTGAGGTCATGGTGTTTTAGCATCTTTCTCCCATCTAGCAAGTCTGATGTACTAGGGATGGGTACACAAAAAGCCAAGTCACTGAGTTTCCCACACAGCTCAGGAATGGTCTGGCCCACCAGCCTTTGTAACACCAATAGATACACAGATAATTTTTTAGTAACATATTAGCTACTGTGCTACATTTTCCAAGAGCAGCCTATCCACAGTCTTCAGGGTGACCATGATATCATATATTGAGGTCATGAATCCCTCTACAGTGCCTACTTTGTCACCGTGAGCGGCCTCGGCTAGAAGAGCTATGTGGCTAGGGATCCTGAAGACATTATAGATCATCTGGAAGAAGTTATTACATTTCTTTCACACTTCAAAAATTTGGAGGCATTGGCAGAAGGAGCAAAGATGACTCTTGTGGCTTCAAGTGATCCCTGGATTTCCCCATGGTGAAGAAGATCCCAGGGGATCTCCTCAGTGTGGACAGCTCCACCATGGTGAAGAAGATCCCAGTGGACCCCCCAGAGTGGACAGCTCCAGCATTACCCTACTTGATCCTGGTGGGACCTTGCTCCCGGAAGATGGAGTCAGACTTTCCTTTCACAAAAAAATTCCCAATCTCAGCCTTCACAGTATCATTGAAATGTCCTTGAATTGAATCACACTGGAACACGTAGACAATGTAGCTGAAATTAAAAAAAAAAAAAGTGTCATTGATTTTGACAAGTCAACTTTGCCAGAGCTAAAAGCACCCTTGGTGATAAGATGCCCAATACAGTCAAATCTGGCCTTTGTCATCATGTCTGAGACACAGCCAGCACCAAATGAGAGGATGTGGTTATCTGTCAAGTAGGGCAAGCAGAGAATCAGAGGCAAGATTTGTGGCACCCTTGTGGTGATAAAACAAAAGGTCAATCCTTCTGAGAAACACATGAATTACTAGAAAAATCTCCAGATTACCAATAAGGAAAGATGAAAAGGGAAGTTTCCCACATAATTCTCATTTCTTCCGTCTTTAAAGATAAAACACAAATAAATAATTAAAGACGTGAATTTAAAACGCAAGCACTCTGTTTTCCAGTGCGCTTTGTATACATTCCTGAGTGACTGCACATAGAGTGAATGGACTTCTGATTGATTTTCCATTAATAACTGCAGATGTGCACACATCCATCCATTCTTTCAGACTATGCCTCAGGGGTCCAATAACATCCATTTGCACAATGGCCGGAGACAGTTTGAAGTGGTGCTGCAGGCCCTAGGCAAGTGGAGTTAATTGAACTGTGTGTGAACTGAACACATGACCTTGGCCTCTGCTAAACTGCAACAGCAGAGTTTAAGACTCAATGGATTCTTACTCAAATAAAAGTACCGTTGAAGAATAACAATGATTTGAAAAGTAAATGTAAATTATTAGAAACTTAGAAAATAATAGACAATAAATTCTGACTCTTGAATCACATTCAAAGTAATTGTAATTGTTGTTTTAAATTTCCAATAGTTGTTGGTGGGATGCATTTGAAAGTTCTTTTAAATAAAAAAAAATCTGTAGGAGTATTTAAAAGTCTTTTGACCAGCTCATGTGATTGTGGCAGTTGACAAGTACAAACATAAAGGAACCAATTTATACCCTATTAATTCTTTTTATCTGGAACACATTAACTAATGTCTACAAAGTAGATTTCCTCCTAATAAAAATAGAAATATATGTTCTGATGTTACTTTTAAATATATCCATCTTCATGAAAAAGGTAAAGGAAAAGTAGATTCATTTACTCAACAGTGCCGAAGTATATATACATCAGGCTTTTATGTTGGTGGCAACCACCATTGAGAGCAACTAACTTAATCTCCTTGTTCAACCAATAATTTGCATATGATTATCTTCCCCTGGAAATTTTGCTGTTAAGAATTAGTCACCACGCTGACAATCATAAACTTTAAATCTGCTCTACGGCTAAAGTTTTCACTGTGTATTAACACACTGGGTCAATTACATTTACAGTGATGCTAAGTCTAATTGATGCGAATCAATCCTCTTCAACCAGAATTCTCATAAAATGGCTTTGTCTTAAGGGGAAAAAAAGGTAGTTCATTAGCTAAAGAATTCAGAGGAAAGGCAGAAGAAATGAATCATTGTAGCACGATTAAGAAAAACTCAGAGATAGATGCTGGGGTTCAACCTTAAGGTCAGAAAAGCAAAGCAACCAGCCACTGGCTCTTATCTCTACCTCAGTCTGAAATGGTGATCCTGCTTCCAAGAATCCCAGAATGAGACTGACTGAGAGCTGTCTCCTCGCGTTTTTTATTCCTTTCTAGAGCTGGGATTAAAGGCTTGCACCACTGGGATAAAAAGCAAGCACCACCTGGTTTCTGTGACAACTAGGGTGCCTGCTGGGATTAAAGGTGTGTGTCACCACCGCCTGGTCTGTAAGGCCGACCAGTGCAGCTGTTTTACTCTCTGATCTTCAGGCAAAGTTTATTTATTAAAACACAAAGAAATATCACTATGAGCCATTGTCTTAGTTACTTCTCTATTTCTGTAACAAAACATGATGATCAAAGCAACTTTTGCTTGTTTATTCGTTTTTTGAGTCAGGGTTTCTATGTGTAGCCTTGGCTGTCCTGGAACTCAATCTGTAGACCAGGCTGGCCTCACACTCAGAGATTTGTCTGCTTCTGCCTCCTGAGTGCTAGGATTAAAGGTGTGCACTACAACACCTGGCATGGAGGCAATTTATAAAAGGAACTTTACAGTTTCAGAGAGTTAGTGTCTAAGATGGCAGAGCAAAGCCTTGATGATGGGAGCAGTTGGGAGCTCACATGTTGATTCACAAGTAAGAGGCACACTGGAGATGACAGGTGTCTTTTGAAAACTCAAAGCCCACCCCCAATGACAGACACACCTCCTCCAACAAGGCTACACCTCCTAATCCGTCCCACACAATTCTATCAACTGAGAGCCAAGTATCCACATGTATGAGCCTATGGGAGCTGTTCTCATTCAAACCACCGCAGAAACACATGACCGAAGTCAGAGATCCACATGATCATCTCACGTGAATAGAGGAGAAGCTAATCACTTGAGCAAGGTTGTGAGAGATGCTCGGGGAAGGGGGGGGGGGGTTCCCCCGCTGGAGTTAGTTCATTCTCTGATTGCAATGATGAGATGCTTGTATTACATCCCGAAGCCGGAGAGAATGAGATACACGTGGCATGAAGGCAGCAGAGGGAGCTATCTGAGGAAAGAAAAGTGCAAGAACTGCAGCAGGGGGAGAATGAAAACCAAGTGTTGTGTCACATAGGTACGAAAATACCATGTTACCCATGACTTTCTATAATGACTTAAAAGAGAAAAAGGAAATTTAAGAAAGAGAGAAAAATAATTTCCCTAGGAAGGTGCTTAACATTATAGGGGTTACGTTCGCCCTCTTACTAGTCACAAAAGAGTCCAGAAAACATAGAAGGAATGCGGAATCAAAGTAAAAACGAACCAGGCAGCAGGCCGTCTCCAATCTGTTGGGTGTTATATTTAGCTTATTTTATAATTAAATGAGCTGTGTGATAAAGTTGTTTTGAGAGCATGAGCAACAACTACTTAGTTTTCCTAATAAGACTGTGTAGCACTCCCCATGCTATCTGCCCGCTGTTACCACACTAACAACGCTGGGTCCCGGAGAAAAGCTTGCCTGTTTTTTACTATTTTCCTGTATTAAAAGGTTTTAATGATGTGGGTACAATTTCACTGGGACAATCTTTTTAATTCTGCGCCTGCACACTGAATAATCTCAAGCTATGTTGATAACTGGCACCTTAGACCTATGTTACAGCTTACTCCTAACAAGGATAACCGATGTATATTTAGTATCTTGTATTAAAATGCCCATACATTTACTTTTATTCGTATAACCATAGAACTCTAAAATAAGATACAAAGCTGTGAAAGAAAATATATTTTAAGTTCTCAAGATTTCAATTCTATCTCATCATTTTCCATTCAAAGAGGACATAAGCAATCACCTGCCTCATGGTTTTCATGAATGAGAGTTTAATAAACATGCCAGTTCCAAGGCTCGGCGGGTTCAACAAGGTTCGGGGATCTACACTTAAAATAAGAAGTTAGGATGGTCCTTGAACTTCAGGCTGAAAATTGCCAATTCGTACCTTATGTACACGCCATAGAATTTAGCCTCGGAGAGGATAAATGGCTTGCCCAATCCACACAGCTAAATGCTGACAGTCGGGTAGAACTGGTGCAGTCTCTCTGTTCTGTGTTTACACTCTCGGCCCTGAGAGTGTATTTCTTTATCAAAATAAATAAGGGCTGAGGATCAGTTCAGTGGCTGTACATCTGTCCGGCGTTGGCAAAGTCTTAGGTACAATCCCCAATACTGGATTAAGAAGAAGGAAAGATGGAGGAGCAGGAAGAGGACTGAGATGGGGGAGGGGAGGAATTAGTAAACTGCCTTTCTTGGGAATGCGGCCCCCACTAGGGTGCTGGTCACATTGTGCCTCTGGGTCTGTGCGAAGGTTATGTTTGGAAGATTGTACACGTATTAAGAGCTCTAGAGATAGCTCAGTGGTTAACCACACATACTGCTCCTCCAGAGATCTGAACTGGATCAAACACCCACACCAGGGAGCTCACAACTGTCTATAGTTCCATCTCCAGAGAATCTGACACTTTGGGCCTCTGTGGGCAAAGGAATCATGTGCACAAATCCACACACAAATGCATACACAAACACATAATTTTAAAAAAAAAAACATAAATCCTTAAAATGTTTTCAAAGGTAAATATAGTATATTAAATTCAAAGGTATTATTATCAGGCATCCCTATTTTAGACATGAGCGTGGTCTCCTCACATGGCCTGCTAAACTAACAAGAATGCAGCTGTGCATCAGGTCTTTGTAAATATTTACCCATGTCCTGGCTCAGAGGACTCACACCCCAAGGCTGTGGTGAAGTCTAATTGGGAAACATTTGATCAGACGTTGCCAAGATCCATTCAACACTAAATATACCATCAACCTAGTTCCAGACGACTGACAGGTTCAGCACTGGTCATGTCAAATCATCAGTCTGAAAAGAGTTAAGTTTTCTTGTTCCAGCAATGTTTTCAGATACAGTTTCTATAGTTTCCTAGCCACAAATAGAGAAGCAACACACTTCCTAAAGGGAAAGAGAAGTGAGCTTCTGATTTTCACCTGGGTAGAGATTGCCTTTTTTATCATGGGGAGACTGTGTCTCAATCTTTGATTATTTGTGTTTAACCTAGAAACCAAATTGAAATGTTAACCAAGATACTACACATGGAAACAATTATGGTTTATCATTCATTATTGGAACTGATTAGTGCTACATGGACACCAAGAGAAGTCTTGAATGATGGGTATGTATGTGTAACAACACTAATGTTAAAGAACAATTATAAACCTAAACGGTTTTTTTTTTTTAATTTTGGTATTTTGAGACAGGATTTAATGGTTCTTACACTGTGCTGGAACTGACTTTGTAGACCAGGCTGGCCTTGTACTCACAGAGATCTGCCTGGCTCTGCCTCCCAAGTGCTGGGATTAAAGGCGCTTGTCACCAACGTCAAGCTGCTTTTATTTTTTAAGTATAATTTATGTATTTCATTCATGAGCACTGATGGTGTTTTGCTTTTATGTATGGTTGTATAAAGGTGTCTGATCCCCTGGAGATGGAGTTATAGGCAATTGTGAACTTCACGTGGGTGCTAGGAATTGAACCCGGGTTCTCTGAAAGAGTAGTCAGTACTCCTAACTGCTGAGCCTTCTCTCCAGCCTTCTAGACTGAGCATAGATGTTTTTTTTTCTTCTCAGGTATGAGACAGGTGTTGTTGAACTATTTCAACTATATTGCATAAGTTAATTTCACAAATCCTTTCCTTTATGTCTTGTGTGCATGTCTGTGAATACAAATATTCAACTGATTCCGAATCTCTAGAGAACCTTGACTAATGCAGCCACTGAAAGCAATATGCAGATTCAACAATTCTCATCAAAATTCTAACACTATTCTTCACAAAAACACAGTCCTAAAGTTCACGTGGAAGCAGAGAAAAGTCTGTATAGCCTTTTTGGTGGCATTTGCCAGTCGTGTAGCACTGAAAAAGGGAGGAGGTGAGAAAAATCTCTGGAGTTTGCTGATCATCCAGCCTCTCTACAGTTGCTGAGCTCTAGGTTCAGAGAAAGATCCTGTCTCATCAATCAATCAATCAATCAATCAATCAATCAACAAATCAATAAATTGGAAAGCAGCAAAGGAACCTAACTGATGGTATAGCCATAAGAACCCTAAGCAAAATAAGCAATACTGGAGGTACCATCATTCCTGATTTCAAGGTATATTACAGAACCACATTCATAAAAACAGCATAAAACTGCTACAAAAACAGATTTGTAGAACCATGAAACAGAATGAGGACTTTGTTAGAGTTTCTATTGCTGTGATGAAAGGTCATAACCAAAAAGCAAGTTGGGGAGGAACGGGTTTGTTCAGCTTACACTTCCATGGTTCACTTGATCACTGAAGGAAGTCAGGACAGGAACTCAAACAGAGCAGAATCCTGGATGCAAGAGCTGTTGCAGAGGCCATGTGGGGGTGATGCTTACTGACTTGCTTCCCATGGCTTGCTCAGCCTGCTTTGTTACAGAACTGAGGACCAGCAGCCCAAGGATGGCACCACTCATCTGTAAACCACAACAATGAATAGCATGGTGTATCCCTAAGGATGCAATAGTGGCGTTCACATCTTAGGGGTCACCAAGAGCTATCCAATCGGCCAAAGGGCCACTCAGTGGAACAGAATTCATTCCCAATACTATAAGCCTAACTAACTACTAATTAGCTAACTATTAACCTGGCTAATATCACCGACCTACATGAGTACCTATTATCCCCATTTTCCTAAAACAGTATAATTTCTAGCTGCATTCTAAATAATTATCCCTATATCCACAGAGAAGTGTAGCCTTCAATCCCTGCAGTTCCCTTTTGTAGTAGAGACCACAGCTGGTCCAACTGCAGGGAACCACCGACTATGGTCTGCACAACTCCGATACCTCTACGACACAACTCCGATACCTCTACGACACAACTCCTACCTCTATGACTCAGAGACTATTTATTAAGAGAGAGAAGAAATACTGAATGAACCAGAAGACCAGGACATAGCCAACAAAATAGCGTCTTCTATGACAGGCAAGGTGCACCTATGAAATCTCAAAAATATGGTCGCTTAAGTAAGACCCACACAATCATAGCACCAAGAGACATGTCGCTGTAAATGGCAGAAATCTTCCAAGGTCCTACCCTAGAGCTATCCAATTAATAGTTGCTAAGAGAAGAACAATCAGTCTCCTCTAGGGATAAATGCCCTACAAATTACCCAGTCCCAACCAGCTCTAAATACACACATAATGGCAACCAAATGAATATCAGGATGAACACACACACACATACACACACACACACACACACACACACACACACACACGTAACAATGGCTAAAGACAAGACCATGATTTTAAGAGAGAATTAGGGAGGGAGGAGAGCAAAATATGGGAAAATGTAAATACAGTTTGCAGGTAAGACACACTCAAAAACTATCTTTAATAAGACGAGTATCAGTAGAAGGAAAAGAAAGAGTTCAATCCTAAAATAAAATCTCACCCAGCACCCACTGAGTGACATTTCCTAGAATTTAAAAACAATTAATGAGAAGGAAGCCTTGGGTATGCTGATTAACCTGTACGTTTGTTATTGGAAAAAGAAAGCAAGGTTGAAAGGTCATTGTTTTAACAACCTTTCTTTTGGCTACTCTGAAAGATTAGATAACCAGTTACATAACAAGCTATCTAAAGTACCAGGCTGAATCCAAGAAACATCAGTCTAACACCTGAGCTTTCCACGCATAGTACACAAGCCTGAGAGGCTTTCTCTTGTACAGGACTGTGGCCTAAAGCGCTTACACGTGTCACTCCTAACATAAAGGGCAGTCGAGAGCACTTTATACAAGGAAATACGGTTCTCTTCAACCTTGACAATACACACTTGGCTGTAGAATATAAATAACTAATCTCTACAGGGATCATTTAAAAAACACAATCTTTTACATATTTGGACAGCTATTCATAAAACATTGGAGGGTTAAGAATAACAATCCCTTGAAGATGGAGGGGTTTGTCTCAGTTGTAGAGTGCTTGCCTAGCATCATAAGGCCCCTGATTCAAAGTCTAGCACAACAAATTTAAAAAAAGTTTCAATAATTAGTTAATAAATGTGGGTAGGGGGCAAAGACAATGAAATTGGAGCAGTAAAGTAAGTGGGGATAAAGAAAATAAAAATAAGAATGAGCATTAAATTAGTAAGGTGAAATCTATAAATAAAATTGGGGGTGATAAACTCTTCAAAATAAACAAATCTTAAATTCAGTTAGAAGCTCTGCCTCAGCCCCACTCTTCCCTCTCCAAACCCTGCCCCCCACCCCCAAATCCCCAAAAGTCCAGGCCCTTCCGCCAAAGCCAAAGCGCAAGACCACGCCCACAGAGTATTTAAGCTCCTGTCTATAGTCCTGCGACATGATTTCTCTTCCTCCCTCCCCTGCCTCACTTCTGACTAACTGGAGAGTCTCGGAGAGTGCTTGGCTCATTAAATTTGGACTTCTAATTCTGGCGTATTGTGTCGGCAGAGAGACCTACTATCAGGGATTCAAAATTACCTATCACTAAATCAGAAACCTTCAAAATGCCGTCATGGGGCTTTCTCACAGCCCAGGGGAGAGTGGTAGGAACTAGTGGCTATCAGCAGGCCTCCTGTCAGACAAAGCTAGTGAATAGGGAAAGTTCGTTTTGGGCAGCTCATCTTAAAATCTTTTTTACCTGCTTCTTCCTTTGATAATCTTATTAAAAAAAAAAAAAAAGACTGTAAAAACTTAAAAAAAAAAAAAAAGTCAAGTGTCACTTAGGAAAGAGTTCATGGGGATTTTTTTTCCACTGCCTGAGTCTTTTTCTCTGAGTTGTTTCATCTGTGTGTGCTTCCTCACCCCCAGTAAGTGCCCTCTTCAACTGCGGATTCTGTCTGTGGTGATTCAGATTTCTGCGCCACTCCCTGTTGGGCTTCAGATTTCTCCTGGCTTTTAATTCCATAACTGGCAGAGAAAATGAACCCATCCCAGATACCTGAATTGTATCATTTCCAGATTTCTTCCAAAGATAGTAATTTTTGAGGACCTCAACTTGGGATTTCTTTTGAGGATCACTAAGGTAAGAAATCAGGACAGGAAAGTGTGTCCATAAACGGCAGGTACCTTTTCCTCATCCTAGAATGGGACTGAATATTTTATTCTCTTATCTCAAACAAGGATCCACTCAGACCTCCCAATTCTCATGGTTGTGCACCCTAAAAGGCCAGTGGACATGCTTGGTAACGAGAGATCTGTAAACAAACACTAAAATTGCACCGTTAACCTAAGGCGTGGTTATGTTACCTCAGTGGTTAGGGTGAGCTCTGATGAGAGTGCCTAAAGGAGCCATATCTTTAGGGAAATTTAGAACATTACCCTCTACCTGGAGGCAAATGGTGCCGGTATATTTGGACTTTTGGACTTTTCAGAGCTCCTGTATCTCCTTGTCTGTCTCTTCAGCAACACTTAGGCCAACAACTGTTTTAAATTAAAATTAGGTGCTTAAGATTCTTCTCTCTCCCTCACTAGAAGCTATCTGAGAGAGGCAAACTGATTACAGCTAATTTAAGCTGACACTATGAAATTCATTCCCCTGTTTCTTTATTTTGCTAATTGGGGCCTACCTACTGGGGTCATAGAAACTACTTCCTCTTTTATCCTAACAACTAAAGGTCCTCTTTTCAAAAGAGGCTGTAAAGGTACTGTTTCCTTAGAAGCTCTGTCTTAACACCCCTCCCCCTTCCTCCCTCTCCAAATCCTGCTCCCCAGAAAGCCCACCAAGCGGTGGCAGCTTCTCCCCGCATCTCAAGACTACACCTACAGAGTATTTAAACTATGGTCAATAGACATGCCACGTGACTTCTCCTCCTCCCTTTTCTGAGAGTCACCTGTGAGGGTGTTGTTTTGCTTAGATTAAACCTGGTTTTATTAATTTGACTTGATTTGATTTATTGCATTGGCAGAGATTCAAAAATACTTATCAGGTAGGTACACATTTAATCTGTGAGATATGTGGATATCACTGGGACTACTTGGGCCTGATGGGAGATGGCGGTCACTGTAATGGTCTGTCCTGTCCCTTTAAGAGAGAAGCCATGCCCACTCCCCGCCCCCAGGAAAGCTGATCTTCAGCTTCTAGCCCAGTCCCTTTCTGTCTCTCCCTTCTCTCCCCCTTCTTCCCTCCCTCTCCCCCTCCCCCCTCTCTCTCTCTCTGGCCCTCTCTCTGCTCTTTTCCTTTCTCCCCTTTCCTTCCATAACCCACTAAATAAATATCCAACCTCACTTTGCATGGTATGCCTATCCATCTTAGTCTCTCACCCATCATGTAGTTTCCTGCCTGGGACCCAGCTGCCTTCGTGGCCTTCCATGGTCTCAGGACTCATCACTCAGGGACCTGCAGCATTTTACTAAAACCATTACATTTGCTTTATCAGGAATCTGGGTTTATGTGGCTTGCTGTCATCTTGGCTAGTGACTTCATCAATATGGAAGCAGTCATGTACTTCACCACCATCTTGGTTAATGTAAGCAAATAACATAAACCAAGTATGGTAACACCCTTATAACTTCCAGGGCATACTAAGCCCTCAGGTTATTGTCTCTTTCCTATTTATTAGACTAATGAGATGCCACCAGGTCTCCAAGATGCTTTGTTTTATTTTATCTCCCTTAATGTTCTACTTGGGTTTTGTTAAGTTTCAAATCCAGGACAGATGGCAGCTGAGGTGCCTATTCAACATATCAAAGTTCTGCCAGCATCCATCATTCCCTACCTGTTACAAAATGGCACTGGTATACTCCTCCCTCTACCTGGAACTCTCCAGTCCTGGGGCTGGTCTGCCCTTCCCCAGAAGCTCTTCACTATGTAATACAGATTATTTGGGTTATCTGCCCCTTTATGCATCTTTGTCCTCTTGGCTACTGAAATTAACAGGCGTGAGTGAGAAGGGATCATGAGACACACAACAAAACCCACTTTAAGGGTTTATTAAGAGAAAGACACATGTGCAGGCTGAGGAAGTTGGTGCTGGGAGAGAGAGGGAGAGGAGAGAGGAAAAGAGGGAGGCAGGGAGAGA
>NC_022028.1:12040267-12054722 GCF_000317375.1 Microtus ochrogaster | reverse complement strand
AGAGAGGGAGAGGAGAGAGGAAAAGAGGGAGGGAGGAGCAGAGAGAGAGAGAGAGAGAGAGAGAGAGAGAGAGAGAGAGAGAGAGTAGAGCAGGTGTGTCCAGCTTTTAAAGGCTGCCCAGTGCATGCACACAGTTCACACATGTGCACAGGGCTTACGTATCTGCACCATGTGTATGTGATGTGACCATGCAGCACATAGGTCACATAGGGCTTGAGGACCCTGGGTGGCTATGTAAATTGCCTGAGTGCTTATTAGCTATGACACCTGGTTCCATTCTCTCCCCTCTCCTTTCTCCTCTGCCTCTCTCTGACATGGCTCAACTCAGTTAGCGTCCACGTCCTCAGTGGACTTTCTCAGATGTCTCTGCCTCTGGCTATACTCTCCCACTTGTCTATAATAAACGTTCTCCTCTACCATACCGAGGAGCAGTCATGTCCGCCTCTTTCCTTTCTTTTTTTTTTCATTGAAGTTATGAACCTTGCAGGTGCAGTAACAAGAGTTCAAACAACGACAACAAAACCCAGCATGATCACCACCTAAGCTCTTTTTTTTAATGTTTTATTCTGCTTTGTTTTCTGTTTACTATCCTAGATTCCAGGGACTTAAACCCAATTCACATATCTCTCCTGATGTAAATAGTATGCAAAAAGTAGTTAAGAGAAAGGACAAACAGGAAATCAAGGGGACCCCAAGGCCACAACCGGTCCTTTCTGTTTAGGTTACTATTTGAGATACAACAAAGTTTCAAGTCCACTCTGCAGGAGCTAGAGGTTGCTTAAGTATGTACTACAAAAAACAAAAAACAAAACAAAACAAAACAAAAAAAAAAACCCAGGCCATTATGTAGATACCAGAAATGGAACAAAAGGCTCTATCTGTGAGTCCACCTTATCCCTAACCTTGATCAGTCCTAACAGGGAAGGTTCAAGTAGCACGCTCTTACCTCAGTGCCTCCTGCAGGGGAAGTTTGAAGGGAGCTGGTGTGTTCCTCCTAAAAATGACACCTAGGGTAGAAGTGAAAACTGATGAGGACCGAAGCTGATACCTAACAATGACACCTAGGGTAAAAGTGAAAACCGATGAGGACCGAAGCTGCAGGCGTGGTAAGCTAGAACCAGGACCAAACTGTGTTAGGATTCCCACATTCTACTGACCCCACCCCTCCACTCCCCCATCTGGCACCTCCCACCACCACTCCATCCTCCCCCTGCCTCCCCCCCACACACATTTAGTCAGCCTGCAGCCCAGGGGCATTCAGAAATACCTAGCCAGCCCAGGGGCCCCCATCACCTATTGCAAGAGCATTGTGTGGCTGTGTATGGCTCTGTAAGTAGGCAGCAAAGGTTCCCTTTAAGTAAGCTCCGCCCACCTGTTCAGCCCTTCACTTCCTTCTCCAGCCCCCTCTAACCCCTAACTTCTTAATAAACTTCCACGTGAGGTTGTTTAGCTCTGTGGTTCTTTCTTCACTTCTGAGCCAGTCACCACCTTTTGACTGACTAGGAGTCAGCCTCTCCTGATGCTGGAGTGAGAGACTCAAGAAGGCTTAGAAGAACTGAAAAACCTGCCTCCATCTTAGGAGTAAAAGCCATCTTAGAGTAAAGACAAATTAGGCTCATCCCTGTTTATGATCAATTTTTGTTTCTCAAAGATTGGGCTGAAAAGTTTTTTTTACAGCCCAACAAACCTCTCCGCCAACACAATGATCCAAATCAAGCCAAATTAGAAAAAGCCAGGTTTAATGGATGCCAGCACTCCCGGGTGGCCTTCCAGGCCCCCCAGGGATGGAGACAGGAAGGAAACCATGGAGAGGCAGGAGAGGCAAAGGCCACGTGTTAGGTCTCTGAGGAATAGTTTAAATAGCCTATGGGAGTGGTCTCAAGGCTCCCTGGGGAGGGGTCATGTTTGGCGGGCTTTCTCAGAGACAAAGTCTGGACTGAGGCAACTCCCAGGGGAGGGGCCTGGGATGGAAAGTTCCACCCAAACATTCCAGACTCCTTGGATATTAGGGTGCTAGGGGCTGGGGTGACACTTCCAACCAAACATGGGCAATGTCACCTACCTGTAACCTTAAACACAAATGGTTCTCTACTGCCTGTTCCAGGAGTGGTAAGCTTATTTTTGTTTCAAAAAGTTGTTGATAGCCAACTTGAACCCTACCTTTGTTTCAAAGGGTTATAGGACCACCTATGACTACCTTGCCACCATGTTGTCTATGTTTCAGGAGCCCATGTAGGATTAACTTGTTATGCTTATGTTCCGCTCCTATAACCCCGTCAACTTTGCCTGCCAAATTCCCCATTTAGAAACCCCCAACCCTAAAATCCTTGTCTTCACATCCAATGCTGACCTCTCAAACCCCACCTTAGTGGGAGGCAGCCCATGTACATGAATAAAAAAGCTTGTTTTAATTAACTCCTTGCTTTAATTAATTTGGCCATGATGATCTGGGTCAGTGGTCTTTCTCCTCCCATCTTTGGGATTAATAGAACCTCTAATGGTCTCTCCTAACCTTGTTTTCACTTGACAGATGGGGACAGAACCCTCCACCAATCCTTCAAGTTCTCTACCAGTTTGTCCCCTAGATAACTGGAGCAAGTTAGACCCTTAGGTGCTTAAGAAGGGAGTCAGTGTAAATCTGCTGGCCTGGCCTGTCACCTGGGTACCTTGTTCCTTTAAGAGACAAGCTCTGCCCACTCTCAATCGCCCCACCCCCACCCCCAGCATGTGGATATCCTGCCTCCTCTCTAGCCTGTGCGCTCTCTCTCTCTCTCTCTCTCTCTCTCTCTCTCTCTCTCTCTCTCTCTCTCTCCTAAAGAGGCAGCTTCTGCCTCACTCCCTTCCTTCTCTTCCTCTTTCTTCTCTTCTATCCCACTCTTCTCTCTCCCCTTCTCCTCACCTCCATAACTCCTTACTCTTTACCCTGTTCCAAATACCCACCAAATAAACTCTATACCCAATTTCTCTCTGCATGCTGTATTTGTTTTCCACCCGCCAGGGGACTTGCATGGCCTCAGGTCACACCCCCCTCCTTGTGGGATGGGCCTCATAAATGATAACAGTCAGTCTTTTTCGCAATCTATACATGGTCTAAATATTTATGATATCCCCTAGGATATAATAAAAAGTGGCCCCCAGGAGAGCCCTTTAATTATAATGGCATTCTACACTTAGGGGTGCTCTGTAATGAGGGAGACAGTCTAGTATACCTCAGGGTAGACCCACAGAGTCTAGCTAACAGATTCTAGTAGGCTTCATGTGTTTAATCAAAGTTTCTTTTAAAAGTACTTAGTTTCTGCTCAAGCTTCACCTAAACATTACAGGTTAATTAAAAATAATAAAATGCTGATACTGACCCTCTGAGTGTTCAGTCACTGTATTTGGAGGCCTAAACTGCTGTGGACAGAGGAACGAATAGGGAAAATGCCTTCCCCCTTATCATCCAAGATCATCTAATCCCAGGAAGTGGTGGGACATCTCTTAAAGTCCTGCAGCTGTGGAACATCACCTGTTCTCTTGCTCAGGGAGGCCATGGAGATGACACTGGTTTGACTCTAACTAATTTCCAGTCCACAAAGAGGAGGGCCAGCACAAAGGGAAAACACCTCCACACTTCCAAACAAAGCAGTGGTCAAGCAAGGCCTTTGACTTATGGGCAACAGGTGGATTAACTGGCTAAAGAGGAACTAGAAGAGCCAAGGTTCTTCCCAAGCACACATAAGCCCTCAGGAACAGAGAGTCAGCTGGCCTTGACCCAGTTAAATACCGAGAAGGAATGTATAACCAGGATTAAAATGACCAATTTGTGTATCTCTTTAAAGTCCTCAGATGTTATACTTAACTACATGAGATGCTGTTTGGACACTCTTTCCCACTACTGATTCTCTATTATGTGTCCTAACCATCATGCTTTCCTGGTTCAACAAGGATGCCAGAAACTGTGTTGACAGACTTACAGATGCTGATGTCTAGTAGTGACTTCAACAAATATCAAAACAAATGATAACCATGATGTTGAGGAACGTTCCTCATCAACCTTGTCTTGTAATGTTCCCGTGAGGTTAAAGGAAAAAAAATTTTTCAATGGCCGACTTCTCAACTTAAACTGATGGATAAAAGGATTTTTGAACTCTTGCACCAGACAAATGGTATCCTCTGTGGTGTACATCTTATGGTAGGCAACAGTAAAATCATCAATCTCATTGATGCCTATGACAAAACATGCAATGGGTTTTTGATTTTCTTGCCCATTCTCTTCCTCTAATAGGGACAAAATCTTTCCCCAACTATTTTTTTCTAACTATGTCTACAGCAGGAATTATAGATTACTAAGCATCTCACGTTTTATGTGATGCTACCCCACTCATATGACAAACTCCAATAATACACACCATCACCAAATGGTTGTCTTAAGATCCGGATCATTACCATTGACTAAGTACGGCCACTTAGGGAGCACTCATTTGAGGAACTCTGACTGCTGCACCTTCATCATCTACCATTGTCAGCCAGAAGCAGAGAAGAGCAGTTGTCATTCCCAAGTACCCTAACAGTTATGGCGACCTCAAAAAAAGGAGAAATGAGAGACCAGGTTAGACAAACTCCCTAATAATTTTCTGCTGAAGGATTACACTTCCCAGCTTCCCTATAACTAAGGAACTAAGGACATCATTTACCACCTATTTCCATCCCTATAAGAGGCAATATCCCATCTTCCTCTGTAGGCATTTTGACCATCAACACAAATGGGTGACAAGATGCCCATCACCACGAACAGACATGGTCCCACCTAAGGTCAGACTGAGCCTCTCTTTCTATCTCTCTTCAGTTGCCTCTCTAATAATCTAACACTCCCTGGAAGGCAGAAAGATAGGGAGAGAGGCCATGGGTAGATCAAAAAGGGGGCTAATTTCCAAGATGGTTGGCAACTTCCTCAACCTCTTGACTTGAGAAGACAAACCTGGCAGCTTGAAAGGAAGGCCTTATTGACTTGTCTCCCTTGAGCTGGCCCCCTGCTGATCAAAGACCTGATCAGGGCATGTTACTCAACAGTTCTGGGCTAATCAACCATCTTATCTGTCTTCTAACGGACTAGCCCTAAAGCAGGGGAGGAAAACTCAGAGACTGAAAAACCCCAGTCCTCATGAGGAAACTGGAGTCCTTGCCTTCCAGACCCCCACCTCTGCTTTGCAGAGGGTCTTTTTCTCTGTGTGGCTGCTGCATATGAGTGTTTCCTAGCCCCAGTAAATGCCTTTCTTCAACTACTGAAAAGAAAAACAGACAAAAGAAAGAGAAAAAAGAAAGAAAAAAGGAAGGGAGGGAGGGGAAGGAAGAAAGGAAGAAAGAAAAGAGGAAAGGAAAGAAGAAAGAAGGAGAAAGGAGAAAGGAAGGAAGGAAGGAAGGAAGGAAGGAAGGAAGGAAGGAGCGAGCTAATAAGGCAATAGAGGTATTTTGTGCCTAAAGGTAAAAGGGGAAATGCAGTCCACACAGGTCATGGGAAATTGTTATAATAAATTAGACACCATGGCAAAGAATCTTATTCCTTTACACTTTCCATGATGGCTCACGTGGTGTGATAAGTTCTGACTTCAGTAGCCTCTTCCTGTATTCACCTGTTTAGACATAAGTACAGATGATTTTCAGAAGTGTTCTTACTGGATATTACACCACAATAAATCAATAGCTCTCTGACACCTCACCTCATGATGTACATGGCATTTTTACTTCTTAACAGTAGCAAAGCCTTTTTCTAATGTGAACAAAGTAAAGCATGGCACACACATCCTTTACCCTATAGGACAATTCCGCTGCACTCCTTCAGTGTTTTAAACCTGTCCCATCAAAATTTTCAGCTTTTTGCTGCTATGATTTGACTTTCAGAAAGTTTCAATACAGCTTGGCGTGGGGTGGTGCATGCCTTTAATCCCTTCACTCAAGGGGCAGAGGCCGATGGATTTCTAAGAATCCAAGTCCAGCCTGGTCTACATAGTGAATTCCAAGACAGCCAAGGTTACATAGAGAGATCATGTCTCAAAACAAACAAGCAAAAAACAAAAAAGAAAAAAGTTGTAATATAAAAATATATAGATGAGATTTGCAGGTTGGTTTTCTTTGCTTTATTTTTAAAAACCACTTATGAGTGAGTACGTATGATAATTGTCTTTCTGGGTCTGGGTACGTCGCTCAAAATTATGATTTCTAGCTCCATCCATTTTTCTGCAAAATTCAAGATGTCATCATTTTTTTCTGCTGTGTAGTACTCCATTGTGTAAATGTATCACATTTTCTTTATCCATTCCTCAGTCAAGGGCATCCCTAAGAGAGACATACATAGATCTAATGTACATGGATAGTAGAAAAAGACAAGATCTCCTGAGTAAATTGGGAGCATAGGGACCTTGGAGAGGGTTGAAGGGGAGGCGAGAGGCAGAAAGAGGAGCAAAGAAAAATGTAGAACTCAATAAAAATCAATAAAAAAGAAAATCTTCTCAAAAAATACATAGGTGAGAATTCTATAAATCTATAAACACTTGAAAATCTGGCAAGTGGTTGATTCTTTTATTTCCATAATTCCTAAAACTCTCTTTGTATTTATTCTTAATTTCAGTTACATATGCTTTTAATAAATTTTTAGCCTCTTTTGTTCTAAGATCTTAGAATTTTTTCCACATCATAATTCTCTAGTTTCCATTGTGTTGCTTCCTGTTATGAAATTATTTAACGTAGTTTTTTTTTTTTTTTTGAGCTGTTGTCTTTCACAGAATGACGGCAGCTTCTGGACTTATTTCACAATGCAGTTCCTTCCTGTGTAGACATTCACACACGCACCCACACACAGGGCCTGCAGAATACAGTTCCTAAGCCTTTGAATTCTTGAACCATCCTTTTCCTTTCTATTGGAAGCATCCCTTCACCTTACGTTCTCCTATACCCTATACCTTGCTGGGTGCACTGCATCTCTTTCTTATAAAGATCCTGGGTCAGTCACAGCTTCTGGAGGTCCTTCATGACAGTGACCTACTGTGGGCATGCATAAGGAAACCAAGCAAAGAGGCAGACGTGCACTCCAGCTGGCGAACAATCTGTCTAACACAACAGAACTTCTCCTTACGAGTTACAGCCTGTCTGTAACTGGACTGGCCTGACTACTGGGTTCTATCTGTTGTAATTAAACTTGCCCAAAAGGGGCGTTTGTCAGAGGAGAGGGACGGCACAGTGGTGTGTGAAATAGGAAACTAGATGCTCAGAAGTTTAAGAATGTAGCCTATCAGAATGGCATGCACACGCAGTCTTATAAAACCTCAGAGGTTTTAACCTTATTTTGACCTACAAGATTCTAGCTTATTCTAGAAATGAAAATCTTTACTTCGGTAAAAACAAAGTGAGGGTTCAGAAGCAAATGCTGTTGATAGGATGTTTGGTTATCTCATGCACGTGAGTCTAATGAAGTTCTAAATTATTTCATGCATTGCTTGAGTAAACATGAAATACGTGACTAGGTGGAGCTGGAAAAGAGACACTCAAATATGCTAGATAGATCGTTTGTTATACATATGTCATGTATTAGAGTATATGCTACCCTGATTAAGAAAGAATTATTTTTGATAATATTTATGGTCTTATTTTTTTCTGTACTGGGGAACCATTTATTACAAAAAAAATTCAGTTTACTAATATCAATGTATCTTTTTTTTTCTCGGTAATAGGACCAGGGAGAGTCTGCCTATTTTTTTTTCTTTTGAGATAGCATGTCATGTATCCCAAACTAGACTCAAACTTACCATGTAACCAAAGATGACTTTGAATTCCTGATGCTTCTGCTACAAGTACTAGGGGAAATTACAGGCATATGCCACCATGCCCAACTTTTGTTCCAGATTTAAAATACCAGTTTTGATATTTTTGATACTTGACTCACTGGTAGTTTAATATTAAAAGCATATATATTATAGCTACATAGAGTTACCAGTAATATCTTAAAACCTTGTATTCCGGCTATATACAGATAGGTTGTTGCTCTAGCAAAATTATAGTGACTATGTCAAAATGAGCTAAGACTATTTACTCTAAAGTGCTCTATGCCTCAAATAATTCTGAACCATATGGCAGAAATTTGATACAGATGGCTAAACTTGCTGTCATGCTTGTTAATTATTGATAGTAAAAACCAACACAGAGAGTTAGATGTGACACAATGATCTCTCAGAACTATAAACTTGTGTGAAATTCTATCAACATACCATCTTAGAGTACTGAAGAATGGGCAAGACAATAGGCAAAGAGAAGAGACAGGGAGAAATGTGTGCGCTGTACGGCCTGAAGTTGAGGGTGACACTTCACATGTGTTTGGTGACTTAACATAATAACATTCAGATAGAAACCTTTCAGGGCTGTGGACATGTTTGACTAGTTTTTTTTTTTCTAAGCCAGCATAACACTTGGTTTGCATATTCATAACAGAAAGGTTAACTTGCAGGCTGGGTGGTGGTGGTGCACACCTTTAGTCCCAGCACTCAGGAGGCAGAGGCAGGTGTACAAGCTCTGGTGTACAAGAGCTAGTTCCAGGACAGGCTCCAAAAGCAACACAGAGAAACCCTGTCCCCCGCTCCAAAAAAAAACAAAAAACAAAAAACAAAACAAAAAAAAAAACAAAGAAAAGAAAGGTTAACTTGCTCAATTCTGTGATTCTCTTGCAAAATTTTTGACAGTCTCATCTCTTGAATCATCATCCGCCTCAGGCTTTCCTCAGAGCCGTCTCTGGAAGACAGGTTTAGCACACCGACTCACCTTTCAAACTCTCCAGTACAGGCCACTCATTCTATGTCCCAGGTGGCTCATGAGTCATTTTCCTTTCCCCACTTGACAGAGTAGGATCTCAAAGGCTCGTTTATCTTGCTGGGTGGATACAGCATCATTAAGCTTAAATATGCCCTTTGCCAACAGACTTGAGGGTTGGGTTTAGTTATTAACTCGCTGAGCCTCCACCCAGCTAACTATTCTAGGAAATAATTTGGTGAGTCAGGTGTTTTTATATTCATATTTTAGCAACCAGTAATCTGCCTTTGGTGCTGCAGCTAAAGGCGGAATGTCCTGGAAAAAATCTGTCTTTAGGTTTCCAATACTTCAAAGGCTGAATGCCCAACACCCAGAGTTTCTTCGGGTTTCCAATACTTCAAAGGCCAAGGGTCCAATACCCAGAAAGGTGCATTGTTTGCTTTAACACAATCGTGTTTTGTGTTTCTCTTTTGTCTGGCATTGCCGTTTGTTATAAAAGGTCACGTTTGCCTGCCTTGATCAAGATGAAGCTGTGAAGGCTTGCCATCAAGCACAAAGCTGCCTTCTGACTTCGAGAGTATTGAGTGAGAAAGCCAAAGTGACAGTTTGTAATGTAACAGGACTGAAAAATGAGCTGCTCTGCCTCTGCTGGTGTCGACGTCGTGACCATGTGCCTCTCTGTCAGAACTGCTTGACTCACTGGCTTGTTTTCTTTCTGGCAGCTGGTGCTGCAAGGATGCCAAGTGACAGAATTTCCACCACTCTTCTCCTATCAAACATGCATAGAGAGAAGAATCAAAGGCTGGGGAGAGACAGCATGTTGGGTAGCCTTCCCTCACCTCCCACCCCCCTGCTTTTTTTTTAAACAGGAGTAAACCTAACAGAGTCCCATGTACTTAAGAGGTAAAAGAACCCTGCTAATTTGTAAAACCACAAACACAGATAAATTTCCAAAGGTTAAGACATAGGAAATTTATTTTAGGAAAAAAAAATCCTCCTAAAACCAAATGATAGTTACTTTCCTATTGAATTCTTTCCATGTGATAAGTGCTAAGCCAAAGACAACTTGTGTGCTTTTGTGCATGATGATGCTCACATTTCCAATGTTCCATCATTGTACAGTTGATCTTTAAACAATTATGATTTTCCCAGAGCGGCACAGGTGAATCAAACTCAGATGGAGGCATTTGTTCTGAAGAACTATTAAATTACAGTACATTTGCCTGGAAGAAACTGAGGATACGTATATTGCATATACAGTACTGTTCTTAAGACTTATTAACTTAATTGGTATGGGTATTTGCCTGCATGCCTGTATGTGAATCAAGCACATGCTTGGTGCCTTTAGAGGCCAGAAGAGGTAGATCCCCTGCAGATGGGATGATGGATGGTTGTGGTGCTGGGAACCCATGTAGGTGCTGGGAACTGAAGCCCCTCCTCTCCAAGAGCAACAAATGCTCTTAACCCCTGAGCCATCATCTCTCCAGCCTCCTGTAGTATTGTTTTAAAAATAAATGGAGTACTACTAGCATGTACCTCACACAGCAAGCTATGACTGATGTGGCTGTACATATATAAAACATATACAGATGTCAAAGCTTGTTTTGGCATAGTTGTTTACCATTCTTGAAACAAAATGATACAAAATTTTCAAAATAGTGAGAATAGAGAATTCCACCAAAACATACCTAAAATTTATAATCTAAGCAGTATTAAGATTTAGTGGCAAAGTAGTGAATGATGTTGCTGAAAGCCATAAAGAGCACAACTAATGTTTTCAGATTAGACCAAGATGGGTTGATTTGATGTGGGATGCCCTTCTGTGTGCTGTGAATATGTCTTATTACCATTGGTTAATAAAGAAGCTGATCTGGCCAATAGTCAGGCAGAATAGAGCCAGGTGGGAAATTCAAGCAAAGATACAGGGGAAAAGAAGGTGGAGTCTGGGAGATGCCAGCAGCCCCTGGGGAAGTAAGATGAGGTAACAAGACACAAGCCTCGTGGTAAAATATAAAATAATAGAAATGGTTTAATTTAAGTTGTAATAACTAGCTAGTAATAAGCCTGAGTCATCAGCCAAGCTTTTATAATTAATATAAGCTTCTGAGTGTTTATTTGGGAACCAGTGGGTGGGAGAGAAACCTCCAGCTATATTGGATGGGTTATGCAAAAATACATATATAAACGTGAGATTTTTATGTAGAAATATATTCATTAAAACACAGATTATTACTTATGTAGAACTTTTTGCCATAATCCCTATGCTCTTTGACTATGCTCTTTACGAACATATGCTTTATGTCTTAACTAACAGATATATTCAGATATAAGAAGAAAAACTAAAAGGTGGGTAGCATGAAAATAAAAAAAAAGATTAGGGTTATATTGGTAAAGAAATAATTATCTTAAATAATATGTGATATAACTAAAAAGTACTTTCAATTTTATTTAACAAAGTTGGTATAAACCTGATACCAGTAGATGGTAAATACAAGGAAAAGAAGGGAAAGGGCACAGAGTGGGGAAGAAGGACAAAAGCAAGAAAAAGCCGGGCGGTGGTGGCGCACGCCTTTAATCCCAGCACTCGGGAGGCAGAGGCAGGCGGATCTCTGGGAGTTCGAGGCCAGCCTGGTCTACAAGAGCTAGTTCCAGGACAGGCACCAAAGCTACAGAGAAACCCTGTCTCAAAAAACCAAAAAGAAAAAAGAAAAAAAAGCAAGAAAAAAAAGCAATGTATTTTATTTGGGTAAAATTGACATATGTCACATACATATTAAAGGTAAACAAAGTGATATTCTAAAATATAGTGAAATGATTACAGCTAAGTTAACCAACATTTCACAAATCTGTATGTGATGAAAATACTGAAGATGCAATGTCACCAAAGTTCAAGCATATAAACTATTATTACTTATAGTCACTATGGTACATTAGAACTCCAGGGCTCACTCAGTAAAAGGAAAATGAACAAACATTGGTTATACGGCACCTGCAAATTTTTTATGTAAAGTCTCTATGTACTCCTGGCTGATCTGGAATCCTCTATATAGACCAGACTGGCCCGAAACTCACAAAGGTCTGCCTGCATCTGACTCTGGGATTAAAGGTGAATGTTATTACACACACACACACACACACACACACACACACACACACACACACTGCTAAGTAGTCTTATATTCTCTGATGATGGTACCAAAAAGAAGATCCGTCACCAAGACTATTATTTTCCCTTAACCTGCAGAAGCAAGCATGCAGCGAGTTTGTTCAAGATGTTCTTATAAACAGAGTCACCTACGACAATTTGCTACTGACCTAGGTAAGTTTAAATTGAATTTTTTGAATTACATAAGTTATTTAAATAACATTTCAAAAATTTTTAGTCAACAGTCATGCTATACTGAACTTGACCAACCTCATTTGTTCTTGGAAGCTAAGCAGAATGGGGCCTAATCTGGCTGGGAAAAATTTAAGAACTAGATTCTCATTTTTCAGGATACTGTATATTTTTCTTTCTCTGCACCCTAGATAAATTCAGCAACTAATAATAATTTCAACAATAGGAAACAAAAGGATAAACAAATTTGTAGTTGACCGTAAAGGAAATTAAGCCTAATGATAGCTGGAGTAGAAAAATGTCATTTTATTGTTGTAGCTTTTCTGACTACTGTGTTTATAGTGATGGTTCCGATGCAAACCTAGAACTGTAAAGAAGAACCTTCCTATTGAAAAGAATTTTTAAATGTTTACTTTTGCATTCTGTGTGGACATTGGAGTTTAGAGTTGGATGCATTTTTAAGGGCTGTCCAGTATTAATTACAGATATTGCCTAGAAATTTAATTGATCTAGTTAGGGACAGAACTATTCAAAAGCACAGACCTTTTCTTTTGTAAAAAGGTCTTTGTAAGAATAGGATTTCCAAGCCGGGCAATGGTGGCGCACACCTTTAATCCCAGCACTTGGGAGGCAGAAGCAGGCAGATCTCTGGAAGTTCGAGACCAGCCTGGTCTACAAGAGCTAGTTCCAGGACAGGCTCCAAAACCACAGAGAAACCCTGTCTCAAAAAACCAAAAAAAAGAATAGGATTTCCAACACACCCATGAAGTAGCCTGTGATGACACTCAGCTTAAAGACCAGAAAGTTGTACAAATTGTATAAAGTCACAACTCTTCAGAAGACATTTAAAATTTTAAATTAGGCCGGGCGATGGTGGCGCACGCCTTTAATCCCAGCACTCGGGAGGCAGAGGCAGGCGGATCTCTTTGAGTTCGAGACCAGCCTGGTTTACAGAGCTAGTTCCAGGACAGACTCCAAAGCCACAGAGAAACGGTGTCTCGAAAAACAAACAAACAAACAAAACAAAAAACAAAAAAAAAATTTAAATTAGGTCATGAATTCATGAACTCAAAATAAGTACACAGCTTTAAAATTTTCTATACCTGAAAAAGGCAAGAACACTGATTTCAATGTTAAGCAAATATGAAGTGATACACATAGAAAACAACGTTTTATTTGATGCAGTAAGTTTTTCTTTTATGCAGACTTTAATTATAGTAAATTAATGTTTAAAGAATAACTTTAAATATTGATTGCATGACTGATTATTTTAGACAGTCTTATCAAAAAATCTTGTCATGCAATAAATAACTTAAAGTTGACAAATCTCCTTCATTTCCATTAATACTATGCTTTAAATCCCTTTCTCTGGTCTCACTAGAAGTGATTTTCCTTTTTTTCCAAGTCAGACTTTCCCTTGGAGTTGAAAACCATTTTGAAATACAGAAGTTTTGGAAACTGAAATAGGATATAGAAATGCAATAGACAGGAGACACAGAAAAGTATCCAATATGACTGGGAGGTTCCAGGCTTGGTAAGTGAATCTGTCACACTGTCAGAAACTACAAGGTTGTGAGCAGCAGATCTCTACACAAAGGGAAAAGGGAAGTGGTCAGAGCTCGGTCTGAGCTACAGTGAACGAGAAGATGTGTCAGGCTAGCTGAGAAAAGCAATCTGACGGGACCCAGAGATGAGGCTGGAACTGGCTAAAAGATCTTGAGGCGATGCATGAGTCATTAGGAGAATGAGATAGCTGCCCTGATGTGTTTGCTATCATAAAGCTAGGGATAATTAGCATAAATATCACATTATTAAAAAACAAGGTAAGCATTAGGCGTAGAAAGACGAGCACTATTCATGAAGCCCTGCCATTGCTGCCACTTGATACTAGATAATTACACTTTTCAGGGGTGATTCAGAGGTGTGGTGCTGGGAGCAATACCTCCTGTCTGACAGGTTCTGAGCCAAGCAAATGCTTCGTCATTTGAAAACCCAAATAACCGGAGTTGCGACCCAGAAGTAACTGTTTGCACCTTTTTGCACTGTATAGTAAAAACTACTTTAAAGTTTAATCAGTTATGCAGAATCAGGGTTTCCTTGGTAATATATTGGCACATGCATTATAAACCTGCATTTCTTTTTCATAGATTCCAATCTTCTTTAATACATTAACTTAGATCAAGTAGTAAAGCCTTCGATTACCTCACCTATCTCCATTCAACAATCATATGCAGTAACACTATCAGCTGAAGAAGAAGAAGAGGAAGAGGAAGAGGAAGAAGAAGAAGAAGAAGAAGAAGAAGAAGAAGAAGAAGAAGAAGAAGAAGAAGAAGAAGAAGAAGA
>NC_022028.1:12026382-12039987 GCF_000317375.1 Microtus ochrogaster | reverse complement strand
ATCAAGTCATGAAATAACATCACAACATGATGAAGTGATAGATTTACTCTTTGGACTTGTAGCTGTTGTACCCATAAAGGAAGTGCAATATTTAAACTTTGCTTTCCTCAGTTTCAGTCTCATAGTTGTTACAGAAATATACTCACTTACCATTGCATACTGTGGGCACCCACCTTAGTATCTACGACTCTGTCTGTAGAAGTCATTTATGCAAATGTTAACAGACTGGTTATCATAGGGCAACTGAGGCATTTCAATCCTGTTTAAAAATCTGTTCAAAAATGAAGGAAAGCCAAGGGGTAAATCATATTTAACAGTTAATGTCAAAGGGCCTAAGGTACAAGGCAACATCACCCCTGCCAAGTGAACAGAAAAGTTTCGTTCATTATTATTGTAGCAAAATATACAGAAAACTTGCCATTTTAAACCATTTTTAGATCAGTGGCACCACACCCACTCTCATTATACATAACCATCGCCACTATCCGTCCTCCCCCTTCATTTTTTATCAAAAGCTGTTGAGGAGTTTTGCTGCAACCCTGCTTTCTCGTCACACACAGAAGCTTTAGCGCGCTATACAGTGTTCTGCTGGGACAGTGGGAAAGGGAGGATGAGGTTAATCAATGAGGGACTATTTCACATGAGCTTCTGTTAATGGAGTTTAAGATCTGAAAGTTTCTATTTGGATGCCATCAATCAAGAAGCTAATGGATCAGCATCCCCGCATCGCCACAACCATATAGGAGCCCCAAAGGGCAGCACGGACCCTCAGCAGCTTCCTTGCTATTGCCCTAACAGAGGCGCAGGGGCCGGCTCAGCCTGGGCTGCAAGGAGAGAAGAAAGGATGACTCCAAGAGCAATCTCCACAGTCTTAAATTGAGCTTTCTGGCCTCTTCGGGCTCCTCTAAGTCGTGACCAGCTCTCCATACTGTCCCTCAAACTCCCACTTCAACCGGGCTCGCGCTTTTTATTGACGCAAGCCTCCCGTTCTCGCGGGAACTCGGGAGCGCGAGCCGGGAAAGGAGACCAAATCTTGAAATCTCGGTTGGCGCCGGCGCGGCCACAGCGGCTGGGGCTCCAAAGGGGCGGGACGTGGAGCCCAAAGGGGGCGGGGCCTCGCTCCTGAGAGGGCGGGACGGAGCGCGAGGGGGAGGGGAGAGCGCTAGGGGCGGGGCCGCGGGCCGGGACCTGTTGAACGCAGGTATCGTTCGCTGGCCGCGCTCCCTCGGGACCCAGGCGACTGCGCATGCTCGCCGGCGGCGCTGGGCCGGGAGCCGAGCGCCCGTGACGAACCGACTTCCAGGCTTGCGGTGGTTGCGGTGGCTGCGATGGCGATGTGAGTGGGCCCCGGGCGGGATGGTGCTGACCTGGGGAAGGACGCCTTCCAGCCGGACGCAGAACTCCTCCACCGCACAGGCGCGAGCCGAGGCCGCGCGGCTTGAGAGGTGAGCCCCGCACTGCCCCGCGCGACTTCCGACCCCTCGACCCGGTTCGGGTCCCTCTGCCCCGGGGCCGAACAGGAAGCGGCCTCGTCGTCTGGTCCGACTCCGCTGCCCTGGCCTCAGCCGGCGGTGGCCGGCGGTCGGAGCCCTGTCCTGGGCCCGCTGAAGGTCGGCGGGGACGCGAGGGGCGCGGCACGCAGCCTGGTGCTCCCAGCCGGCCCTTCCCGCACCTCGCTCCCGCTGTCCAGCCCGCCCTCGTTCCGCTCCGTCTTATCCGCCTGGCCCTGCGACCCTCGTCCGCTTTTCCCCCGCCCCTGCGTGCCCTTTGGCCCCGGTGGTCCCTTGTCGGTCCTGCTTTGCGCGATTTGCTCCCCTGGACTGTGCATCCCCAGTCGATACCTCTCAGCCTTCGCTGACCAGTTTTCTGAGTGTTGACACTGTTTTCCTTCTTTGGTACTTCATCCTAGCTCTTTTGTTAGTTATTAGCTTGTGGGAGGGTGGGATTGTGTGTGTGTGTGTGGGGGGGGACTTTTTGCTTGTTTTGTTGTTGTGCCTAAGCATCTTTTTGCGCTAGTGCTCTCTCTGTGTTCCACCTTGCCTTCAGAGGCCCTCACTCTCTTACCTCTTTGGCTACCCTGCTTCATTGCTTTCTGGCCAGTGGCCCCCAAAACCTCCATACTGAACCGATTTCTATTCTCTCTTCTTGAGTGGTTTTTGGTTTCTCATCATAAAACTTTTTCTTGTTTGTATGGATGGAGCCTTTTTATTCAGTCCATTTGTTTTACTTTTTATTACATCCCTAAAGAGTTGTAATACGCCCTTGTCTCTTCTGCTTTCGACCTAATCTGGAGATTACGCTCGGTATCCCTAGTGCTATTTCCTGAGAAGTCGATTTCTTCTTTCTTCTCCTGAAAATATCGTCTGAAGAATGGCAGTACATGTTATTGAATCTTTAAGAAACGTATACCAGTTTATTTTATGAGAAACACTCTGGCCATTTATAAAGAGTTAAGATTTGGCAAAGGTTAATGCTCCAGTAACTCTAGTTGTCCAGGAACAAATCTGAAATAAATTTAACCAGAACTTACTATATCAAATTTATTGAATTGGTGTTTTCACTCACTATCACGCTTGGTCGCATCATTTTTGAGTCTGTTCTCTTTAATAAATGTCTGCGGTCTCTGCTAACAGGAATAGGGTAACTGCTCACTGAGGAGGAACAAAGGAGAATAGAAGTATTAATCTTTTGAATTGGGCAAACGAATTTAATAAAAAAAAATTGAGAGTCTTTCTTCTCTTCATTTCGAGCCAGATCTAATTAAAGAAAACTTCTGTTTCTGTTGATATTGGTGTAGTAGTGTATTCTGGAGGCATCTGCCTAAGCAATTATTTTCAGTAAAGTTTGCCTTTATTCTAGGGTTGAAGACCAACCGGATTATGTGTTTCAATCTGGAATCTCAAAGCAGCCCACAGACAATAAATTCTTTCTTATGCTACCTATGCCAGGTAGGAATTAAATTTTTCTATTTCTATTTTAAGAAGGGAAATACCAAGGCAAAAAAAAATAGTTTTGCTCCGTGTTCAAGGTGGCTTACTCATAGAAAGCAGAAGGATCTGGTGTTGTTAAACCACATTTCTCTTAGAAAAGCTAGCATTCCCCGTGTATGATGACGAATTCGTCCTACATTTAACATTTTAAATGCATTTCCAATGCAAATAAAATCATTGCTGTTTCTCAAAGAAGCTTGTTTTCCTCGAAAAGCAGATCTTTTTATCTGTAGGGAATTATCCATTAGAAAGTCACCTTTCTAATCTGCGCATTCTCATTGTAGTGAACTGCTTTTATTTTCTTTGCAATTAAATAAGGGGTTTCTGTTATACAGCTGGCACAGGACTAAATGTCAAGAGATTTGAACCCATAGTATAACTCAGTAGTAGTTTGTAGAAACCACTTAGCTTCTAACCTCAGTGTCTCCACCTGTCGAGTGCAGTGATACTGCTGGCAACCCAGTAATCTATCTGTAGTCAGCCCTCGCCATTTAAACATGCTTGGGGCCACCACAAACAGAAATTTCTGTGTAAATATGCCATTTGTGTTTGTTTAATTTTCTATTAGTAACAATTAAGTTGACTACTTAGATCTCTGAAGATCAAGCTAAACAGTTTAATTTTTTTTTTCAGATTTCTGTGTAATATCTAGTAGAATACTAGTGAACTATGGACTGGCTTAGATTAGTTAATGTTCAGACACAATGAGCAGACATTGGATCACTCAGTATATAAAGCAGATAAATGCTTTATTTGCTAGGAGTTGGTACTCAAAGGAACTACAAAAATTCTATCTTTAGTAACTCTCTAGTTTTTTGCTATTGTCTTTTATGTTCACTTTAGTTTCTGTAAACTATAGTCCCTGGAGACTTCTGGGTTGCTAGAGATTGTTTAGGAGATATAAAAGGCAAGGATTTCCTTTGCTTTGAATTGAGATATTGAGGAAAACGCTACTTAGAGAACTGTGTGATCCGTGCATGTGTTTATTTCAGAGAGCGAGTGGACATAAAGCATGGATATTTAAAATGCGTGGGGTTAGCTTGTCCTGAGTGTCAGGAAGAAGGCTGAGGAATGAATAGGAACCAGCTGCAGAGTCGTGATACCGAGAGCATTCTTACTGAATCCAGAGGCTTTCAGAAAAGTAGCATACACATGTTATAAGCACGCATGTTTTCAGGAATTTAGCGAGGCACTGCCACAGTGGTTGCATATTTTAAAGATTGGAAGTTTTTAACATGTACCTACATGTTTAGTTATCAAGTTATATATGCTAAACATAAAAATTGGTCTCTTTTATAGATATATAAAGGTGCCAGGTATACTGTGCTATTAAAGAATATCTCCTACTTAGAATACTTTTTACATAGTTCTTGTTATTATGAAGCCAACTTTGTGAATTATCTCTCAACCAAGAAACCATTCTGAGAAAATTATAGTGTATACTTCCTTTTAAGGAGTTTTGTTAGACCACTCGTAATACAGAAATTATTTCTAAAGTATCTTGTGAGTATAGAAATCTGGATCTGACCAAACGTAGTGGGTTCTCAGTAGGCATCTAGAACATTTCTGTTGCTGCATTTAGCTACAATTAATTTAGTCTGACCTAGAATTGGTATTCCTTTATTGAATCCCTTGAGGTTGCCCCATAGAATGCAAGTGCAGCATTCATAATTGTTTTTAGAACAGTGGTGACTGTCACATGGTGTTCAAGTTGCCAGTAAGTTAGACTTGGAAATGCTGCTCTCCCCTCGGGTGTTAAGTAACACCATCAGGGATTATCATCTCGGTGTGGGACCACGGAAGCCTGTGTACCCCCAGCTGTCACTTCCATGGAAACCAACCATCACTTCTGTCTTTTGCAATTGAGAGCTCCAGATTTTCAGACTGCTCTATCCTTACTCGGTTTTAAGACTTAAAAGTAGTTCCCTATTTGGGTTTTCTCCAGCTCCTTTATGTAAAATTCATAACAACTTTCCCACCACATTACAAGTAATGTAATGCTTGTAGAGGAGTTTTTAAATAGTCTCATATAGGTGAGCCAGGGAAATGTTAGGAGTGAAATCAGTAAATTGAGAATCTAATTGAAATCTTTAGTAGACTTTTCTCCCAGCCTTTGCAAATAGATTCATTGACTTTTAGTTGAAGCTAATCATTCTCCATTTAAAGTCCCCGGTCCTATAAATGAAGATATTTTCAAGTGATACACTTGAAAAATATAATTATAACTAGTTTTACTTGATCTGTATTACTTTGAATAGATATTTTCCTTAATAGAATTATTTAAAAATTATGATAAAAGTCACAAGATCAGCGTTTATTGATCACCATGCACCAAATACCATGTTTAGTGCTTTGTGTATATTATCTTTTAAACATTAATTTTCCAGCTAGAGATTATACAATTTTTCCATTTGAGAAAACAGATTTAAATCTGAATTGGAATTCAGGTCTGGTATCAAAGTTGCTAGTAGAATAACAACTCCGAGGAAGCGTAGGATGTCAAGAAAACTTTGTTTCCTACAATATTTTTTTAGAAAGTTTTGATTCTTTTTACTGAGTCTTGTTTTCTCTTGAAGTAACCAAAGAAATATTTCAAGCACTGTTGAACATACCCTTGAACTAGACATCACATGATCATGGTGCTTCACTAGGCTTTTGTTTTGTTGACTTGTCTGAAGTCTTAAAGGTATATAATAGCGTGGCTTATTCAAAGGCATTTTAGCCTGTGGTGCTGGGAGAATTGTGTTTACACTAATGCATCCTTTAAAAGTTTATATGAACTGCTTTTAATAAATTGAATATTCCTTTTGTCTAAATAATAATGGAGGTAGGGTTTGTCCATTGCCACAGGAAAAGTTCTTTGTTCACCCGTTTCGTTACAGAAGGAAACCTAGACAAACTCTCAGAATAACTAATGCTTCCTATTGTCCTTCTTAAAATTTGCTGCCCTTTTTATGCCGTTAACATAGTTTTCTAATATCACCAGTGTTCTTTTTGTTGTTTATCTTAAAGAGTTCCTAATTAATGTCAGTTCTAATATTGGTAATAATGCATTTCCTTTCTAGTAGTCAGCTGTTTAGACAAACTTTAAAGAAACGAGAATAGATGATCCCTTCAAAGTATACTTTAGTTTGTGTGGCTGTGGGTGTGAGAACTTTAGAATTTCATTGGAAATACTGTTGATTGCATGGGAAACTGAATATAGTTAATTCAGTAAGGTAATTTTTTCCCATTAGTGTTGTGTTCTAATTTTCCTCTAGTGGACACATTCATCTATGGCTTCATGATCATTAACTATTTTTTACAGCAGTGCTAGTGTGGACTTTAGAGTATTGTAAGTACAAATATAGGCAGTGGGTTGAACACGTTTTAATTCTTTGTCTTTTTTCATTATTTCCTTTCTAAATGACTTTGAAATAGTTTCTCTTCTATGTGACTTTGAAGCAAACATTCTGAACCTTAATTTCTAGACTTCTAGGAGAACTAAATCAAGTAGCATAATTAAAGCTACCAGTGCAGGAGTTGCTGTGCCAAGTTGTAAGTGCCTGTATTTTCTTTTATTTTACTTTGCTATTTGGTTTATATTTGATATCATCAGTGGAGAATAAAGCTGTTCAGAAACATGTCTGTCAAGCTACTCTTTCATTTCCTCTGGAAGGTCTGTCCTCTCCCCTCCCCAAAGAAGAGAATCTAGTTCCGTAGTTTTAAATTTTGTATTCACGCAGTGTGCAAATGGCTGGTAAAATGCTAAGTTCAGAGTTCACTTTTGATAAGTGAGGAATGCCATCCAAAATGTCTAGATATATATGATTTTCCTTACTTAATGTGTCCTTTTTACTGTAACAACACTCATGAGTTCAGTTTTGCAGCAAGTCACCCTTTTAAATGAGTGGCTGGCTTTACTGCTGAGTATATGTACATGTACAAGTGATTCTGAGTAAACGAAAGGTTACAAGTTATCTGAGTGGTAGTGATCTTTAGGGGGTGCTGCATGCCAGGTTGGCTGGGCTATATAGGGCAGGGTATGATCCAGTACTGAGCGTGGTAAGCTTCTGCAAGAAGCTTGCAAAGATGGATAGGGTGTCATGGCCTCAGTCAACCAGAAAAGAATATAAACCTAAGAATAAGATTTGCTCAGATTTTCAGAATCAGCCAGTCAGTGAACACTTAATCACAGGACCAGAATTTACGGACGATAGCAGACTTGATTAAAAAACTGCAAATCCAGATGTCATCATCTGATTGTTTTCAGTATATATGCTGTGGTTTATGACATGGTCAAGATTAACTCAAAGTAGCTATGTAAATTTAGAGTTCTAAATTTAGACTGAAACTCAGGAAAGCTAAGCATTCCTTTCATCGGGAGGCCTAGCTTCCTGCCAGTTGTGGGCTACAATCAGGACTGTTAGAAGAACTTTATGTTACTCACAAGAAAACAGCTTTCTCAAGACTTCTAGGTTCCTTCTATTTAAGGTCTCCTAATTATTTCTTTAGAGAAACCCAAGGAAACTGACACGAACTTTATATTCATTGCTATTAGATTCATTGAGGTAACCCCATTTTAACCTCATTAGAACATTTCTCTACCATTTCTAATTAGCATACTTAAATTAACTTTGCATCTTAGATAGTCTTCCTGTTGTGAGGGAATCTGCTGTTCCTTCATTTGAGATCAGTTTCCATGTCTGTCATAATGTGAGCTGTATGGCTCCTTAAGTGCAAGCTAAACTATGTTAGATAGTATTTATCTGGAAAAAATGAACTTGTTCACAGTACTAAAGGAAAAAATATTTCATGTCTTATGAGAAAATGATATATTAAATGCTAACAAGGGGCCTTTCAGGGAACATTTTTTTTTCTGTAGTTGGTATCATTTGGGTATTGTTTGGACTATCATTATTACAGGTTCTGATTCCATTTATCTTATAGACCCTAAATTACAGGCAGAATTCATAAACTAGCTGTTGCCTCCACCATTGCTGGAAGGGTGGCCCTTATATTCCTTGGACTGACAAGTATGGCATTTCTAATTTGTTCAGCTCCTTTTCCATCTGCCTTAGTCAACAGAATATCCCACAGGTGTCTGTGATCCCATAGCTGAAGAGTTAAGGCTGCTTCTTGATTTCTGTGAGAGAATTAATTTCTGTGGTGTCCAGTCCATCTTAAGGAACTTCTGAGCTTTGCCTCTCAATTTCAGGTGCTTCCCCATCCATGGTGTTGTAAAACACTAATGACTTCTAAGTTGAGGAAGTGTTTTAGAATTAGTGTGGGTGATGTAGGAGCATTTCTTGCAGTTTCTTAAAGTATCCCTTGGCAGTTATTTAGTACTAATAGCTGTCTCATCTGCCCTGATGGGAAGTTGGTATCTTGGTAGCTCTTAAGCTGTGCATGGCAGTACTATGCATTTAGAACTACTTCTGGGGCAATTAGTGTATACACACTAGCCAGTTAACAAGACAGCTTAGTATGAATAGACTGGTTTATAGTAGAAGGTTGTGAGTGTATGAGATTTACAATTTTCTAGTGACCACACATTTTAAACACTGATGAAATTAGTTTTGAGGGGCTGGTGAACTGTCTCAGTAGATCAAGGTACTTGTTCCCAGTCTGATGATATGGACCCCACCCAGTAGAAGGAAAGAATCTATTCCTGCAAGATGTACTTTTGACTTCCTCATGCATGCGGACATTGTGTGCCCCTGCATGTTAAATGCATAAAAATGCTGAAAAATGGGGAAACAGGTGCAAATAATTTTGGGTATTCTGTCTAAAATACTGCCTTGAGATATGTCAGTTTCTGAAGTATCTGAAGGATAGTGTATCTAAAATACATATATATGCATTTATATATTATATTGTATATAAATATGCATTTTAGATACACTATCCTTCAGATACTGTATACAGAATATTATATCTAAAAATATAATATTCTTGAGCTACCAACTGAAGGATATTATATCTAAAATACTACCTTGAGATATGTGAGTCAGTAAATGAAGTTCTGAAGACATGGCTTGGTGGTTAACAATACTTGCTACTCTTGCACAGGACTCGAGTTTTATTGCCAGGACCCATGTCAGGCAACTCATAGCCACTAGGGAATCTGGCCCCTGAGGGCACCCATACACAAGTACCCATACATACACATAAAAGGTTTTTAAATATTTTTGAAAGACATGTTGTAGAAGATAGTCCTATGTCAACTTGACACAAGCTAGAGTTACCTGAAAGGTGCAACCTCAACTGAGAAAATGCCTCCATAAGATCTGGCTCTAGGATGTTTCTTAATTAGTGGTTGATAGGGAAGGGCCTACATGGGCTCTCCCTGGGCTGGTAGTCCAGGGCTCTATAGAAAGCAGGCTGAGTAAGCCACGGAGAGCAAGCTTGTAAGCAGCACCCTCTATGGGTCTGCATCAGTTCCAGGTCTTCCCTGTCTGAGTTTCTGTCCTAGTTTCTTTTGATGATGAACACTAATGTGAAGGTATAAACCAAAACCAAATAAATCTTTTCCTCCCGATCTTGCTTTTTTTTTTTTTTTGGTCATAGAACCCTTAACTAAGATACATGTCAATATAAAAAAGGAAGCATGATTTTTGTACTAAATCTTCAAAATTCATTATATATATAAAATCAGCGTATTTTAATCTACCCCATCTTTTCTGTTTTGTTTTTAGAGATAGCACTCACTGAATAACCTGACTGGTCTGGAACTAGCCATGTACACCAGACTGGCCCCAAACTGACAGAGATCTCTTGCCTTTGCCTCCTGAGTGTTAGGATTAAAAGTGTGTAATGTCATGTCTTGCCCTAATATTTTTAATTGGCTACATATAATGCTCAAAGTAGTACCAGCACAATAAAGCTATGTTTAATAGGTATCTTACTTCAGGTTTCTATTGCTGTGAAGAGAGACCATGACTATGTCAAGTATTATAAAGGAAAATATGTAATTGGGGCTGACTTACAGTTTCAGAGGTTTAGTCCATTATCATCGCAGTGAAAAGCATGGCAGCAAGCAGGTAGACTTGGGGCTGAAGAAGGAGCTGAGAGTTCTACATCTTAATCTAAAGGCAACAGGAAGTGAACTGTGACCCACACTAGGTGTAGCTTGAGCATGTGAGACCTCAAAGCCTGCCCCCACAATACATACCTCCTAATAGTGACACTCTCTATAGGTCAAGCATTCAAATATGAGTCCATGGGGGCCATTTGTGTTCAAACCACCGCAGCAGGGAAATCTAACTTGATTCACGTTAGATTAAAATTAAGAAATCGGTTCTTCAGTCATACTAGACACCTCTTTGTTGTGTTCTCCATTTTGGACAGAGCGTTTTAGAAAGAACAAAAATGACTTTCAGATTATCACTGAATTTTTTTTTTCTTGAACTAACTTTTCCTGAGATATTACAAGGTAATTTTTTTTTCCCTGTTTATCAGATTTGCTAGGCAGGAGTAGCAAAATCCTTTCTTTTCTCCATAAGGGCTTTTTGACATAAATTTCTCACTGAGTACTAGAGTCATCTCCTTGTCTTGGATTAGGGTTTGTGGCTTGCTCAACTGAATTATCTGTTGGTAACTTAGGAAATTGTGCAGAATGGATCGTTTGATTGGCCTCCAGATTATTGAGTTCTGCATTCTGTTTTGCCAGGGCTAGAAGAGTAAACCATTTAGTCTCAGATAAGTCAGCTGATTTTAATAGCTTCAGAGGCCAGGGTTAAATTGATGGGCTCTGAGCCAGCCCTGGACTGTTCAAGAGACTGTGATTCTCATGGCTTGTGGAGGCTGCAGAAAGGTCCTTGCATTGGAGAATGCCCTAAGCATAACTGTAGCAAAAGAAAGAAGGCTTTTCTAGCACTTGCTTTAGTTCTTGAGACAGGACAGACCATGACCTTTTTTTTGTTAGTGTCATAAAAATCTGTATAAATTAGAGATCGATTTGCTGATCCATAGAATGAATTTGCACTTTCTGAATTTGGCTTGTAGTGTACAGTTTTTGTCCTTATTTTTAAATTTTTAAAGTTGACAACTTTTAAAAGTAAGATTTTACCTTGAGGGGAAAAAAATGGCTTCCCACTTCCTCTTGAAAATTTTATATCACCAATACTTGCCACCAAGGATAAACTGAGGATCACAGAACATGTTTGGTTCCTCTTGCAGAAAGCCAGCAAGAACTGAAGGAGCCACGCAGCATTTGCTTAGTGTTTCATAGGTGAAAAAAGACTAGTTTGTGACAAGAGAATCACAGACATGTTTAATGACCCCTAAAGCCCTAAATTTTTCTTTTTTCTGTTATCCCTTTACCTTTTTTTTTTAATTTTATTTCTCTTCGCAGTTCATTAAAATACAACTGCCTGTGCTTTAGAGGGTAACAGTGACAATCACAGTGATTTATAAGCCTCATCTGCATATTTGTACATTTATATGTTTCTTTTTAAAGTTGCTTAGTAAAAAGGGAAGGATGTAAGGAAAGGCGATAGCAGCAACATAACAAAGAGCACAGCAGGATATAGGAACTGGAGTAGAGGGAATATACACCAATAAAGGCGCTTGTTTGTCGGTGCCTGTTTTCAATATATCCATATCATAAGTCCTTTCTCCAAATTGGCTTATTTTAGATAGGAGAAAAATGATCATTTCTGTTCATGGAATCTTTAATAATAGCATCTTAAATATTTCTAAATTAAATTTGAGAACCTTCCATGTGTCTGGCCATAGGTATGGCTCAATAAACAGTAACCAGAATTTCCCATTTTTATAGAAGTTTATATTTTAGATATGAGAGTAATAAGACTGGATTTGGTACCATTTACTTACAATTAAGTTATTTAGAAGAAGTAGACAGATTGGAAATTCAGGACCAGCATGGGCTATGTAGCAACACCCTGTTTTTAAAAGATAGTAGGCAAAGTGTTGTAGGTTATTTGTAAACTGTGTGAAGATTTATTGTTGTGATTAGTTTAATAAAGAGCTGAATGGCCAATAGCTAGGCAGGAGAGATAGGTGGGATTTCCAACTAGAGAGGAAAAGGAGGAGAAATCTAGGTGTGCCAATTACTCCAGAGAGACTCCAGCGAGACATGGAGGGAATTGGACATACAGAATGAAAGAAAGATTTAAAAAAAAACTATGAAGTAAAAACAATGATCAATATCAATAGGTTGAGTTATAAGAGCTAGTGGAACAAGTCGAAGCTAAATGCCAAACTTTCATAATTAATAATAAGTCTCTGTTAGTGTGCGAGCAGATGGCCAATGAAAAAGCTTACTATAGTAAAGTCTTTAATATTTTAAAGAGACGTAAGAGCTTAGGAAACCAATAGGGTGTGGCAGGATGATGTGGCCAGGGCAGGCCTAATTGAGAAGCTTGTTTTTGAGTCTAGCCCCAGAGAAGGTAAAGGAATGACTTATGTACATACCTGGAGGGACGAGAGCTCCAGAGAAAAGTGGATGCAAAAACTTTGGGGCCATCTAGCATGCTTAAGGAATAGAAAGGAGTTGCATATGGCTGGAGAGCGCAGCCTGCTAGGAGTTGAGGTCAGAGAAGTTAGGAAAGAACTGCATAGATCAGGTATGGATACGTGCATTCACTGTCAGGGGACTCAAGACTGTAAAACTGAGTGGTCTGAGCAGCTCAGACACTGGAGTCCATAGTCCTTTCCTTCTTTGCTAGTCCTAATCTGTGTGATCAAAAATGTATTCCATCCTAGACACAATGAAGAAAGTGAGGGTCAGAGCGAAGATTTTTCTTTTAAACAAGTAAGGCAGATATGACATGCGTCACTTCAGTTTATATTCCATGAGTAGGGTCAGGTTGGCCACATTCCATGGGCAGAATAATTTGGCGTCAAAAGAGATTGTTCTCAGTCTCGGACTGGCTAACCATTTGGCTTGGAAAAGAGGAAAGAAGTGGCACGCAGTGCACCAGTCTGCTACTCTAGCCATCAGATGTTCCATGTGTAACCTGTCAGAAACACATGACATCCCTTCCTAAATCAAAACAAAACTAAAGAACTAAATGAACCCACTGTGTGTTACATTAATCCTAGGTCACTGAGAGATCTGCAAGTCCGGTTACCTAGAAATAAAACACCAGGCTGCCCCACCCCATCCCTCCTACATGTGCCAATATTTTATGATAAAATCAGAAACAGAATAGTAAAAAGTCTCCCATTTGGGAAAACAAACAGTAGGAAAGACTTTGTAGCTGAGAGCAAGGCTGGACTGGAATGATGAAGATACTCTGTCCTGCAGTGGAAGAACACCTGCGTTCACTGCATTAGGAGGCCTCTGATTGCTGCTGTCTGGATTCTTCCTTGTGTTAACCTCCATACAGCTACATTAAAGCTCACGCTCAGTTTTCATAGCCTTCCTTTCATAGCTTCCTGCTATTGCAAATTCTATACCTAGTCACAGGCTTTTGTACGTTATTTCTTTGACAAATACTGTTCTGTAAAAAAATTAAAGTGTTGCAAGGAGAGGGCCCACTTGTTTGTCCCAGCTTCCCGGCTGGCTAGCTTAGCCCCAAAATAACCTCACAGAAACTGTATTAATTAAAACACTGCTTGGCCCATTAGCTCTAGTTTCTTTTCTTTTCTTTTTTTTCTTTCTTTCTTT
>NC_022028.1:11994151-12026261 GCF_000317375.1 Microtus ochrogaster | reverse complement strand
TAGACCAGGCTGGTCTCGAACTCACAGAGATCCGCCTGCCTCTGCCTCCCGAGTGCTGGGATTAAAGGCGTGCGCCACCACCGCCCGGCTTTAGCTCTAGTTTCTTATTGACTAATTCTTACATCTTAATGTAACCCATTTCTATTAATCTGTGTATTGCCATGTGGCAGTGGCTTACCAGGTAAAATTTCCAGCGTCTGTCTCTGGTGGATCCATGGTGTCTCTCTGACTCTGCCTCCTTTCTCCCAGAATGCCGTTTAGTCTTCCCCACCTGCCTAAGTTCTGCCCTATCAACAGGCCCAACGCAGTTTCTATATTAACGAGTGAAAGCAACACAAAGACAGAAGGACCTCTTACACCATAAAAGGACTTTCATAATATTTTCCTCTTCTATTTTCTGTGATAGCAACTCACTAAACTTCCTTTGTGGATGTGGTTCATATGCTTGCCCTTTCTCTCTTTATATACCCACTTCATTTTAATAGCCTTATTTTTATCTTTAGATTCATCTTTGTCTCTCATTTTAGTGGTCATTGTCTTTAAACTATTAGTAATAACAGGCACTTGTCGGCAACACCTTTAACCCAATCTTAACTTTTTATATCAACAATTTTTAGAATTCCTTTGAGAAAGATTGTCATCCTGTTTTAGGATATTGGAATATTTGGCTGCAAAGCCCCAGTTTCTGCCCCTTTATTTCCTTCCATCTTGACTCACAGATCAGCCAAAGTAAACAGCAAAGAACCACCTACACACAACCAGTGTGGTTCAGCTACTTTTCTGGGGCTCTGGACACCTGGTCTTAGAGGTTATTGTAGATATTTTTGCAAGTTGTTTTTGCTATATGTAAGGGAGTGTTGGACTCTAGCGTCCAAACACCGAGAAGGAGTCGCCCCCAGAGACCATCTCACACACCACAACCGATGCAAAAGCATGAGGATTTTATTAATTCTGTCATGACAGAGTCCCCCAGCATTCGGGAAGCCGAGGGACCCCGAATAGCGGGTACAGACTACTTTTAAAGGGGCCACAGAAGCAAGGGGGGTTGTTCTTTGACTATTCTGATTGGCTTATTTGAAAGGGCTATTACCAATAATTGACTGGAGAGCTGTTGCCAGATCAGATGAGGTAAGAGGTCATTTTGACCCCGTTTCCCAGGGGACCGAACCAAAACATACGTATATGGGTAATTGTTCAGGAACTGAGTACGTGTGAGTGTAGCTGTTAGGTCCTTGGTTCCCAGGGGAGGAGGGGAAGCACTATGGCACAGAGGCTGAGAGGATTCAAAAATGGCTTCAGGATTGTCTTAAAGTCTTACAGGAGCTTATCAGTATTTTAGTAGTATGTTTCTTTGTTGCCTGTAATTACTGAGCTAAAACTAGTTATCTTAGGATTTAGTTGCAACTGTACCCTACCTCTGGTAATTGATTCATATATTTTAGGGTTCTATTATAGCTGTACCCTACTCCTCATATTAAATTCTGTATATAAGAAAAGCCCAATTACTGTAGCAGAGATCCCAAAATGAAAGGAACTTACAAGAGATCTAAGCTTATCTCTTGCCCATGTAATGGGCTACTACTGGTTTATGTGAGATGGATGCTGTGTACCTTAAAGCCGATGAAAATCTGAGGGAGGCAACATCTCAGGCCTGAAATCTCAAAACCTTATCGTTACCTTTCTACTATACTGTATGTGCTTACACCTTTCCTTGTGATTACTGAGCCCATCGGGATCCAGAACTGACCTATACTTATTTCTGTGAAATGGGGAGCCTCTTATCTAAAGATACATTGATTTGATCGATATTAATCTTTATTATTGTTGATGAGATTACTAAAGTAGCAGCCTTAGTACTTGCCACATTCTACACCCTCATGACAAAAGAAACTGAAGAATGAACATGATCATTTTAATGTTTTTGGAATACAATTATATTAAAGGCAGACTTTTTCATCTAAATATTTGAAATGTAAGGAAAACTACAGCATAGTCAAACAACCTTTTGTCATTATTTTAGATACTATGTTTTATGCATATGTGTCAGTATGAAATACATGCATGCATATGCATAAAATTTCAAAAATCACTACTTTATTATTATAAATGAGAAATTCTATATCTTAAAAATTATTGATAAGCTTCCAGTGTTTTAGGTATTCATTGGGAAGTGTTTCTGAACCACTAAACTAAGAAAGTACTCCGTATTTGACTGTGCAGTCTATATATGTGAATCCTTAATAGAAACACATAATAGTGCTGAAGTTATAATGTATTCCCAAGTCTTGAGGAGGGTGTAAGTCCTGTGTGTAAATTGTGAATGTTAAGTAATACATAAAGATATATAGGTATCTTTTTTTTTTGGATTTTCGAGACAGGGTTTCTCTGTGGCTTTGGAGCCTGTCCTGGAACTAGCGCTATAGACCAGGCTGGTCTTGAACTCACAGAGATCCGCCTGCCTCTGCCTCCCGAGTGCTGGGATTAAAGGCATGCGCCACCATCGCCTGGCCAGGTATCTTTAAAATAGATTTTGTATCTCTAATTTTATTTGAGATTTTATTGCTTCTTCCTCCTAGGGGGAACAATATATTTTTAACAAGAATCAGTAACTGGAAATACAAGATTGGTTATTTAATAATGTAAAGTGAAGATTTGATCAGCAGAGGTAAGCATATGGTATTTCTTTTGTTTGTAATTCATTATAAGTTAGAATATTTGCAGAATTTTAAGGAAGTACGTTTTCAAGAGCTGTGAAACTTGGAGATTTTACTATGCTTGCATGCTAAAGAGTTGTTTGCCATGGTGCCATAAAGTTGAGAGAAGACACTAGACTCACCAGTCAGAGAAAAATGGTTTGTAGTCAGAGCGTTCGAGCTAGTGTGTCAGGTGACAGCTACACAGGAATAAATTATAGAAGAGGAACCCTGAGCTAGACGGTCTGGAAACGCTGATAGTGGACAGTGGGCCTAGCTGTTTTCTGCTTTGGAAGACTTTACTGTGTAGAATAGTCTCACATCGCCTGTTTTCTAAAGTGAGACCCAGTCTCCAATGTTTAGAACTGTAGGCAAATGTCCCAGGATAGAGAGCCTGGAGGAAAGACTGCAGTGTCTCTGCTGGGACCAGGAACCAGGAATCAGTGGAGAGTTGTCACCCAGCACTTCTTTTCTCTAAATTGCTTTTGAAGGCCTGTGCTCTTGGTAAGGGTGTCTGTCATTTTCTGATAGTTAAGATGGAAGCCGCTGGAGCACCACCAGCACGAGATGGCTGTTTAGACTGTGACATGCTCACGGTATCATAGTCACATTAAAGTAATGTTACTTATGCACTTATTGGCTTAAATGTTTATCAGAAAATTATGTGAAATGAGCGGATTAGAAAATATGCATGCTGCTGACACCAGTTTTATAAAAGTCGTAGTAACGCACTCATGAGTATATATCTCAGTGGCTATGTGAATGTTTTCATTTTCACTCGCATGTGTACCTTTTGTTTTAATTTATGTAAAAATGAATGCTTTTAGGCTTTTATAATGAAGGGGAAATTTCTTTTTTAAATTAAAAATTACTTTGCTCTTTCAATATTTTCTTAACAAAAAAATCCACTCATAGATTATCACATGGATGTCATCAGGGAAACAAATGTTGGAAAAGCTTCATAATCAACCAGTCTTAAGTGGTAAAAATAGTACTGCTCTTTGGCAGTCTTTGGACTCTGGTACTATTTAGTTGGATTAAGCTTAGTTAGGCTTATAAATTGGCATTTCTGTTGTGCTTCTCATGACCCCTCCCCCCTTTCACTAAGGTGCTGTTGCCAAATTTGTCCTCTGGGTATAAATTAAACATGACTGAAGTTCAAGCAATGGTAGAATTCTCCGTGGAGCTAAACAAGTTCTACAACGTGGATTTATTCCAAAGAGGGTATGCATTTTATAGTAAGAATTTAATTACAGATTTTATTTAAGTATATATTTTAAAAATGAGCTGTATTCGGGTTATTATAGTCTTTAAGTAATTTCATTTAAGTAGATATTTGGGGATTATGCTCATGGATTTAGTGTTAATGGTGAATGTATTCAATATGTATTTGTGAATTTATATTGATCATTGAGGGGGTGCTTTAATGAAAATGTCCTGTCTCATTTTTACTGTTTAAAAGCATATATGGAGGAAAGTTTATTTACAAAGAAACAGCTAAACAGATATGCAAAGCATGCATAATAAAGCTTTGGAAGGTATAAGAAAGTGTAGAAATCAAGCAGGACATTTTTCTGGATTTGTCTATTAGTAAAGTCATTACAATGATATTAGCAGCAATAGGAAAACACAGCCCAACACTGTTGTGCAGCCTGAGGCATTTTTCCCCACTTAGTGATCTCCATTCAGAGAAAGCCGTATCTTTGATGCTCTAAGGAAAAGTACTTCACAGTGAGCCAGGGTAAAGCAGTTAGCTTACCAAGATAAAGGGTAATGTGCTCTCAAGAGTCAGCATTTAAGAGGAACAAAGAATGAGAATTGTTTAGGAAAATCACAGTTCATACCCAAAACATGGATGTGAGCTTCTCAAGAAAAGTCTCATTTCAGTACCAGTACGATCTTGTCTATATGATTCTCCATCTCCATGGTATGTGTAAAGTGTGTAATTGTCAATAAGTTTTAAAAATTAAGCACATCTTAAAATTTAAGTTAAAAATTAAAGAAGACTATATGAGCTGGTTTACTTTTTGTTATCTTAATTTTCTTTTGTAAATGAAAATTTAAGGTAGTTTCTGAGGTGCATTGTTTAGGTTTAATAGCAAGAAAGAAGTACTAGTATAGTGAACGTCAAGGTTACAAAGACCCTAAGCCTAAATAATCCTCTGTGTGTGTATACATATTCATGGTCTACAGAGGCCAGAAGAGGGCATCAGATCCCCTGGAGCTCAAGATACAGTTGGTTGTGGGTCACCTGACAGGAGAGCTGGGAACTGAACTTGGGTCCTCTGCAAGAGTACTATCCACTCTTAACCACTGAATCATGTCTCCAGCCCATTTGTGTTTAGCAGATCCTTGTTTGAACAGTCTTTAGAAAAACAGTCATTATCTGTAGACAATTTTGGCTTTATACTGAAGTTTCTTAACTTTTCAGCAGCAAGCTAGAGCATAAGGTTAGGAACTTCTTCCTCCCTTTATGTCCCCTTTTTCATCTGTCTGTCTTACCTCAGAGAGATAGGACTAAAATTCAGGTAAGACTTAAATACGCAAAGGATAAAGTGAAAGATTCTTTTAATAGGAAAGCAACTTAAGCTAAGGCTTGGAAATATAAACATTATTATTATTATTATTATTAATTATTATTATAATATCCTGGTACATAGCACTGGCTGCCTTAAACTCATGACAATTTTTGTTCCTATGTCTTCCAAGTGCTGGGATTATTATGGGTATGTACCACCAAGAAATATGTCCTTTCTTTAAGGGTATTTAGGAAAGTGGTTGTTTTCTAGAGTTCTAGAGAGAAGGTCCTAAGGAAAGGCAAAACTGTAGTATCTGGAGATGAGTTAATACTGTGGACTTAGAGTGAGTCATTTCCAAGTGAGAATAGAATTATTATTACTACTGCTACGAGTACTTTGTTGATGTGGCATCTTAGTTATTTTTTCTACTGCTGTGATAAGACACCATTGCTAAGGCTACTTATAAAAGAAACCATTTAATATGGGTCTTATAGTTTCAGAGAATTAGAGTCTGTGGTGATGGAATAGAGGCGTGGCAGCAGAAACAGCTGAGCATTTAATATCTTGATCCTCAGGTTGGCAGCAAAGAGAGTGAGAATACACATTCTGGGAATTGGGCCCAGTCTTTTGAAACCTCAAAGCCCTCTCCAGTGAAATACTTCTTCCACCAAGCCCTCATCTAACCCTTTCTAAACAGTTCCACCAACTGGGAACTAAGATTTCAAGCATACAGACCTATGGAGGCCATCCTCATTCAAACCACCACACATAGCAAAATTTATGGTTGCAGTGTACTGTCTATGGTGGTTCATGACTAAGTATCTTTCTGTAGAATTTAGCCCACGTCTTGGGCTAGGTGGTTCTCATGGTCGCAGGTGATCAATAACTACATAAGTACAGGAAGAGATGTCCTAGCTTTAGAGTTTGTTTTTGAGAGGATTTAGCTTGTTTTTACCATCTTATTAAAAAGATGAAAATAACCTGCTATGCTTTTCTCTGCCCCACTCTGTTCTCATTCATCAGTAGGTTAGCCTGATTTAGTTCTCACAACAGAAGTCAAAAAATATATTTATACAGAAGTTATAAGCCCCTTGAATTTGCATACTGTTTCTTCCATTGCAGTCTGTTGGTTTAGAAAGTTACAGAACTTAGCTGCTAGCCTTTTGGACTCATATTTTATGGGCATTCTGTATGCCTGATATGGCCATGGGCTGACTAGTCCATACTTTAAAAGTCCATACCTGTAATTGTTTTTGAAACATGTTTCAAAAACCACTTGGGGATCAGAGTTCTGTGAGCTCATGCCTATAAACTTTGTAAAAAGCATTTTGTCAATCAAAGGATGCCTACTTTATAGCCTACCTTAATCCTTTTGGTTAATTTTGAAGAAAAATATTTATCAACAATCAACATTCTTTTTTTTTTTTTTTTTTTGGTTTTTCGAGACAGGGTTTCTCTGTAGCTTTGGTGCCTGTCCCAGAACTAGCTCTTGTAGACCAGGCTGGCCTCGAACTCCCAGAGATCCTCTTGCCTCTGCCTCCCGAGTGCTGGGATTGAAGGCATGCGCCACCACCGCCCGGCTCAACATTCTTGATATAATCTTTGATTCATCTTATTTTAGGAGACCAGAAGCAAAGACTTTTTTATTTCCCCACTCCCAAGTCCTCATCCCTCTGTAGTTCTGAAAGCCTGATGTAGCGTGACTGAGTCTTTCTTCAGCCTTTCCTCTCCTGTTCCGTCCTACAGGGCTCAGCTAGTAGCAGCTGTTCATGATTGCTTTTTCATGTCCAAAAGTTTCTGAAGGCATTTCATTTTAAGTTATAATAGATAGCATATTTTATCATTTCACACTATAAGTTACCATTTTCTCATCTTCTGTAGTTTCTTCTTTATTGTTCTGCCTCTTATAATTTAGATTGTCCGTGAAGTCATTGAGCTTTAAATTTCCATTAAGTAACAATCCTAGTTATTGGTTTCTATATTTTTTATTTATTACTGTGGTACTGCAGCTATAAACAGCTAATAACAAGCACAGAACTTACAGTAGCATTGTATCAAACATGTGTTTCTACTCCTAAAGCTGTGGCCCAATAGTTTTTCTAAACTGGTTTGACTTGGCTAATCTTTCCTGGGTTCACTGATAGATCCAGTCAGCTGACAGGTTGAGTGAGTACTAGCTGATGCAGAATGACCTCAGCTTGGCAGACACAGCTTTCTTTGAGGTTTTCATCCTACATCTTGTCATGGAGTAGGCAAGGATCCAAAGAGAGAAAGAAACCATTCAGAGAGACCTCTTAACATAATTTGCCAGAGGCACACTGTAGCATGTACATATCTGTATGCATACATACAAACAGATGAATAAATGAAATTAAAAATTTTAATGCTATTTGTACGTGTGTGTGCGTGCGTGCGTGCGTGCGTGCGTGTCTGCCTGCCTGCCTGCCTGCCTGCCTGCCTGCCTGTGGGCACTCATGTGGCACAGCACATGTGTGGAGATCAGAGGACAGCCTGCAGGAGTCAGTTCTTTCTTTTCCAGATACCAATCTCAAACCACCAGACTTGGTAGCAAGCAGCCTGCACCCACTGAGCCATCATTACCACTACTACCTTGTTTTAAACACTTTTGGCCTCATACAGTTAAGTTTAGTTCCAAAAGAAATGTATCATAGAAATGCATTCTTATTCTATTAAAATTTATATTCACACGTTGCATTTGATTTTCTCTTAGATTTTTTTTTTTAAAGGCTATAATGTTCAAGTGGTGCTGTGCCCTTTTTGGATACATTACAGAACATTACAGTGTCTGGCTGCTTCTTTTTGTAACAAGATTCGTTCCATTGCTATCAGCCTGGCCGACTCTTACAAAGTTTTCTATAACCTAATAGATAGTGTCCTTTGAAGGTCTTTGCCCAGAGTGATTATTTTACTAGGCGTTTCCAAACAGTACATTCTAATTCTTACTTCTTTTGTCATTATTACCTGGGATTCTAGAAAGAGAAACATTGCTTCCTTAACTTTTTGGTTACTCTGAAGTGCAGCCTGTATAGAAAAGGCGTAAGGTTTTGTTTCTCTTATTTAGTTATATTCAGGGTTTTGTGCCTTAGTCTCTTTCAGTTATAGTTTTTATTTAATGGCAGAATGAACTCATAGAATTCTTAGCATGTTTAATGATATTGTCTCATTTTTTTCTTTTATAGTATCTAATCACTGTGTTCTGAACCAGTGATCATAGGATACGGTTAGAATTGGCTTTTCTAACAGTATTTTCTTTTCTTTCTTTCTTTTTCTGGTGTTTTTTCTCTCACATTAATCTCTGCTTTGCTGGTGATAGTTATTACCAAAAAAATCTAAGTATGAAACAAAGTGATATCCTTATTTGCTAATTAAGCTAACATTTTATATAATACTAGGCCAAATACTATGACAGTGTGTGATAGTGCTAATTATGGGAATACTAAACAGGGTGGAAAACTAGGCATGGGCCAGATCCAGTCCTATCTGTTGGTTCACTGCATCCATAGTTGTTTTTCCTAAGCACAGGGAAGAGTAGTCACAACAGGGTGCATGGCCCACCATTAAGGAGATGTGTATTACTGAACCCTTGCGCTCATTGGTCTTTGATGCAGAATGTTTAGGTAGTGTCCTATCCTTTAGAACTATCCAATAGGTTTTCCCTAATGTATTCTAACTGGGACATTTTCATATTTAGAAAAGATATATAGTCATGGTTTATTATAGGATATAATGTTATGTTTTGATATAGAAGATTTTGAAGCTATTTAAGTTAGTGAGGTTGGCTATTGCCTCACCTGCTTATCTTTTAGTATGTGGTAAAAATAGTTAAAGTTCTTTTGAAATTTTGAAGTATGTAATACAGTATTATTGAATGTGGTCACCATACTGTACAATCTCACAGACTTAATTTTCCTTTGTAACAGAAATGTTGTATCCTTTGATCAACACACTCCACCCTCCAGGCCTCCCCCCACCACTCACCCTTCCTACCTCTGTCTTCTCCTAGCATCCCACATGCCTCTTTCACAGGTTCAGCTTTTTGAGATTTCACAGATAACTAAGTTGACGTAGAAGTTGTTGTGCCTGGATTATTTAACAAAGCAAACTGCCTTTCAGATTCATCCGTGTTACTGCAAATGACAGTTTCCTTTAAGAGCTCATTTTATGGTGTGCACTCCATTTTCTTGTATCGTCCATGGGTAAATAGCTTGCCTACTTAATTGTTGTGAGTAATGTTACAGTATGTGAGTGCACATAGGAATTTCAATTGCTGATCATATGATCATACTATTTGTAGCTTTTTTGGGTAACTACTGTATTGTTCTCCTAGATGGCTGTGATAATTTGTATGCCCACCAACCATTTACAGAGAGGTTCCTTTTGTTCCATAGCCTTACCAATCTTGTTCCTTTTGATATTTGTGATTCTGTGTTAAATAATTATGAATTTTATTTAGACTTTATGAGTTTTTTTCCCAGCTAACATATATTGAATGCCTTCCTTTGTGTAAATTGTTAAATATAGGATTATAGTTGGACACTTAATAAATAGTACTGCTTCAGGAGTTTAAAATGAAATATCGCCTAGTGTTTGTTTAGTCTTAATAAGCTTTTGTATTACATACTTATGTTTAAAAATTGCAATATTTCACTTAATATTTAACCATATTCTTCACATGGAAGGTTGAAAAGCTCCTAGAAAACTTAGCTGTGTGATTTGAAGTTTGCTTCTGTTTCATTAGAAAACAAACAACCTATCAGGTTTCATCCCAGTGAAAATTGATATTCTCCCTCTCCCAACAAGCATTAGTTACCAATAACTGTTTAGCTGTAGGTAGGACTTCATGTGTGCCTCCCCGTTTATGCTGGGATTCCAGTTAGCTGATCTTGTGCAAGTCATCATCATTATAACTTAAAGGGCTCAAGCTGGTCACACTAGTAATTTCTTTTCTCCCCCAGTAGTATGCATTGCACCTTCTAGTTTATAATAAGAGGAGTTTTGTTGTTGTTTTTCTGAGAAAAAGGCCTTTCAAAGTGAAGGCTGGCTTCAATGTTATAATCTTTCTGCCACAGCTTCCTGATTCTTGCATACTAGAATTTCAGACGTGTGTCAAGACCATTTTGAAAATCTATTTAAAATTAATCTAATGTCTTTCTCAAAGCCACAATTAAGAACATTTTCTTTGGTTTTTTTTTTTTTACATTTGTTATTTTGTGTGTGTATACACATGTACAAGTGCATACTTGCTAGCATGTGAAAGTTAGAAGACAGCCTTTGGAAGTCAGTTCTCTTCTGCCATGAAGGTTGTAAGCACTGAACTTAAGTCATCAATCAGATCAGGAGTAGGAGCAAGTTCCTTTAGCTGCTGGTCCTCTTGTCACCCCAGTTTTATTATCTTAGGTGCATTTCTATCCCTGTAGGTTACTGTCACATTCACTACTGTAAAGTAGAAGCTACCATGTATATATTTGCTTCTGTTTCTGCTGTTCATCCTTAGTTTCTATTTTTTTTTATTGTTTTTGTTGCGCTATGTTGTAGGAGCCCTCTTGTTTGTTCCTGGCTACTCAGCCCTGAAATAATCCCTCAGAAACTATATTATTTGCAATTCTGTTTGGCCAATATCTTATGGATATTTCTAGCTCACTCTTATCTCTTAAATTAATCCATTTCTATTATATTTTACATGAATCTCTTGGCCTACTGGCAAGGTTCTGGCTGGTAGCTTGCGTCATTCTTCTCTGGTGGTTCTATGGCAGCTTTCTGACTCCACCTTTTTTTCCCCATGATTCAGTTTAGTTTTCCTACCTAGTTCTATTTCTGCTAAGCCACTGGCCAAAACAAATTCTTTATTCATTAACCAATAAAAGCAACACATATTCAGAAGGACTTCCCATATCATCTCCCCTTTTCTGTCCAAATAAAAAGGAAGGTTTTAACTTTAACATAGTAAAATTATATATAACAAAACAGGTATCAAGCAAGAATTACAGTTAAAACATTTATATCTACTTTATCTTTTATCATAACTAAGGAAAACTATAGCTATCTCTTCTTCAACTCTATTAAAGACTCCAGAAGGATATAATATTACCTAAGTAAACAGGAAGTACATTGTAAACAACTTCCAAAACTCTAGAATTCACAGAGATATCTTGCTGCCTGGACAGTCACCCAAAGTTCTTCTGTATTGTTGAAGCATCCATCTTCAGCTTACAGGCACATAGATATTATCCAGCAGACTTTTCCATGAAGCAGGAAAGACAGTTCTGCCTATGTTGGCAGTTTGTCAGTCACTTTCTTCTGTGTCCTGCAGAATGTCTTGCAGACTCTTTCATGAAGCAGAAATCCAGAAGGATCGTCTCACCTTTAGGCAAGTTCAGCACTCCTTTCTCTGTGGGTCCTGCATGTCTAGTTCATACAGCATAGCATCAAGCAGTTCAGGCAAGAGCAGTTTCTTACCCAAATGGCTAAACAACGCCATAAGGAACCTGTTCAATGCCTATCTTCCTCTTGAAGTAGATGTGTTTTATTGTCATGAAAAGTGCCAATTTCTTAAAACATTTTAAATGCCATATTCTGTAGTTTTTGAAAGATCTGAAGAATACCTATCCATCTGAAATACATCTGCACATCTAGAAAACCTAACTAACATAACTACAAGTTTGACTATTATAGATAACTATCTATTAACCTATATTTCTTAATTATACATTACATATTTAAATAAACTGAACAAACACAATACCCTAATCAAGAACAGAAATACATATACACAGTATAAAAAATTAACCTTAAATTTGGATCAATAAACCAAGATCCATACCAATGCAAATCCCTATAGCTTATCCCCCTTTAAATATAACAAACAGGCTGGGCGGTGGTGGCGCCTTTAATCCCAGCACTCGGGAGGCAGAGGCAGGCGAATCTCTGTGAGTTCGAGGCCAGCCTGGTCTACAAAGGGAGTTCCAGGACAGGCTCCAAAGCTACAGAGAAACCCTGTCTCGAAAAAACAAGACAAAACAAAAAATGTAACGAACATTTATAAACAATCACTTACGGAATTTGGGTGTAGGTCTCTCCAAACTGCTTCCTGCTTTTTGATGGGTGAAGTATTTTTGGGGAGCTTTCACAGAGATCTTTCAGGTGGTCTTGGTCCATCAAACCACATTAGTCTGGAAGGATTGCTCAGGTTCTCATCCTCTGTGGAAACAAAAGAAGAACCTCTTTTCCAAAGTAACATATTCTTAGAGCCAAATTCTGAAATCAAGATACCTTTAAAATATATTTTCTGGCTTAGCCTAGCAGCCTGTACAATGAAATGTCTCTCTGTACTTAGTTCCTTCACAGTCAAAAAATTCAAAGAAAACACAATAATATTGCAATGTACTTCTTGTTAACTTAGGTAATATTATATCCTTCTGGAGTCTTTGATGGAGTTGAAGAATAGATAGTTATAGTTTTCCTTAGTTATGATAAAAGATAAAGTAGATATAAATGTTGTAACTAATTCTTGCATGATACCTGTTTTGTTATATGTAATTTTACTATGTTAAAGTTAAAACCTTCCTTTTTATTTAGACAGAAAAGGAGAGATGGTGTGGGAAGTCCTTCTGAATATGTGTTGCCTTTATTGGTTAATGAATAAAGAATCTGCCTTGACCTGTGATAGGGTAGAGTAGAGCTAGACAGAGAAAACTGAACTGAATGCTGGGAGAAAGAAGGCAGAGTCAGGAAAAGTCATATAGCCCCACCAGAGACAGATGCTGGCTGGAACCTTGCCCACCTTTCCAAGCCATGTGGCAATGCACAGATTAATGGAAATGGGTTAAATTAAGATGTAAGAGCTAGCCAATAAGAAGATAAAGCGGCGATTTAATTAATACAGTTTCTATATGATTATTTCAGGATTCTGGGAGGCCGGGAAAAGTGTCCTACAATAGAACAATATATTTTTCTCCACTCCCTTCACTTCCTTTCCCCTCCCCTTCTACCCTCTCTCATGGTCCCCATGCTCCCAATTTCCTCAGGAGATCTTCTCTTTTTCTATGTCCCATGTAGTTTAGAGCCATATATGTCTCTGTTAGGGTCCTCTTTATTGTCTAGGTTCTCTAGGATTGTGTATTGTAGGCTGGTTTTACTTTGCTTTATGTCTAAAAGCCACTTATGAGTGAGTACATATGATATTTGACTTTCTGGGTCTGGGTTACCTTACTCAATATGATGTTTTCTAGATCCATCCATTTGCCTGCAAATTTCAAGATGTCATTTTTTCTCCTGTGTACTACTCCATTGTGTAAATGTACCACATTTTCCTTGTCCATTCTTCGGTAGAGTGGCATTTATGTTGTTTTCAGGTTCTGACTATGACAAACAATGCTGCTGTGAACATAGTTGAGCACATGTCCTTGTGGTACAATTGAGCATCCTTTGAGTATATATATACCCAAAAGTAGTATTGCTGGGACTTGAGGAAGGTTGCTTCCTAATTCTCTGAGAAATCCCCATACTTATATTCAAAGGGCCTATACCAGTTTGCACTCCCACCAGCAATGGAGGAGTGTTCCCTTTACCCCATATCCTCTCCAGCATAAGTTGTCAACAGTGTTTTTGATCTTGGCCATTCTTATAGGTGTAAGATGGAATCTCAGAGTTGTTTTGATTTGCATTTCTCTGTTGGCTAAGTATGTTGAGCATTTCCTTAGTGTCTTTCAGCCATTTTGCCATTTTAGATTCTTCTGTTGATAGTTCTCTATTTAAGTCTGTACTCCATTTTATTATTATTATTATTGGATTATTTGTTCTTTTGATGACCAATTTCTTGAGTTCTTTGTTTATTTTGGAGATCAGCCCTCTGTCTGATGTGGGGTTGGTGAAGATCTTTTCCCATTCTGTAGGCTGTCATTTTGTCTTGTTGACGTGTCCTTTGCTTTACAGAAGCTTTTCAGTTTCAGGCGGTCCCATTTATTAGTTGTTTCTCTCAGTGTCTGTGCTACTGGGGTTATATTTAGGAAGTGGTCTCCTCTGCCAAATGAGTTCAAGTATATTTCCCACTTTCTCTTCTGTGAGGTTCAGTGTGTCTGGCTTTATGTTGAGGTCATTGATCCATTTGGACTTGAGTTTTGTGCATGGTGATAGATATGGATATATTTTTATTCTTCTACATGTTAATATCAAGTTGTGCCAGCACCATTTGTTGAATATGCTTTCTCTTTTCGATTTTATATTTTTTTGCTTTTTTGTCGAATATCAGGTGTTCGTAGGTGTGTGGATTGATATCTGGGTCTTCAATTTGGTTATTGTTCATCTTTATATATGCTAAGTTTTTCTTGGTTTTAATCTATGCTAATATTTTGTAATTAAATAGCAAAATGTTATAGGGAAACTTGTTGAACTGTAGAAACTGGTAGATTTGGGCCATTTTTTTTTAATACATGCAAACTGTAGAGATAGGAACATTTGTTTTAAAATGATATTTTTATTTTGATTTTAGTTTTTACCAAATTCGTGCATCAATGAAAATCCCACTGAGAATTCCCCACAGAGTAGAAGCCAGCTTGTTACATGCAACAGGTAAGTATAAAATATTTCTAATTTAAAAATAATAAATTGAAGTAACATATTAGTCAATGATAGTATTTTGTAAATACTTTTACTTTTTTCATCTGTTAGCATGAATTACCAGATAGGATTGTTCTGATTTCCCTCTTAATAAATTAGTAAAACAAGCTTAATTTGGTTTCTTATACAAATGAACACATAAGAAAATGTTTATGAAGATAAACATAGATATGTGTGGTATTAGTTGTGTAAGTTGTGGTTTAAAAGGATACACAATGAAAGTACATACATAATTGATTTACAATTCCTGTGCTATTGTATATAATGGAATTTTACAATATGCTTTTGAATTTTGCATTCTAGTGACTCAGCTTCTCAAATACTGGCATTTTAACTATATATCACCATACCCAGCTATAGAAATACACTAAAAATGCTATATTAAATTATCTCCATCCTTTTTTTTTTTGCCTTTAGACTTGAGTCTCATTCCTAGCACGTTATTTGTATCCAAATATTTTTTATAACCTGAAAGAGTTAAAAACCTTAAGCACTTTGAATTCCAAGCATTCTGGATAAGAAATACTCAGTGTGTTATGTGTTTTTATTCCATGATGTTAGGTAGTGAAATTATTAGTAAAAAATTGTAAAGAATTGCCATGTAAACCTGATATTGTAGTTTTCAAAGCATTATAAAAATAATATACCAAGCCTCAAGTTATGCTGAACACAATACAGTCCTTTTGATATTTAGAGAAATTTACTGGAAATTAGAATTGTTAGTTATCTTTTTATCATACTGTAGATATTAACATGCTAGTTTGTATTAAATTTAATGAATTCTATTATTGTGTATAGTTGTATTTGATTTGCATCTTAGTAAATAAAGCTTGCCTGAAAATTTGAGAAGTACAACAGCCATACTAGCCAGCCTTACAGTCCAGGCAGTAGTAACACACACCTTTAATCCCAGTAGCCACACTAGAAACCAGGAGTGTAGTGGTACATGCTCTTAATCCCAACACTAGAGAAGAATATAATATGGGAAGAGACAGCTCTCAGTCAGTCTCATTCTGAGATTTCCTGGAGGCAAGATCACCATAGTCACTTGAGCAAGAAAATAGGTCACTAAATTAACAAGTTAGATGGTAATTTACTCAAATATACTCATGAAATGTTTATTATGTTTAAGATAGCAGTGCTCAATCCAAAACTAAAGGACTGTGTGATTCTTAACCTCATGGAGGACATTGCATTTACCATGTTGAAAAGCTGTTTCTGATTCAGAACAATACATTGCGTATATACATGCTTTGACCCATTTCTAAGCCCTTTTGCAGATGTCATAGTGTAAAAAGAATAACATGAGAGTAGAGTGCTGGCCACCAAAGCTGACTACCTTGATTTTACCACTGAACACTAGTTACATGCTACGACACCATACCCACAAGTGTACAGGATTAAAATGCTAACTTAAAACTAATTTTTAGAAAAAATATATAGCAACTCTGCGTTTGCGATAAATGTCTTTCCACCCCACATTGTGAGGAGCTTTGAGATAAAAGTAAAAGATAGTTATGAAAAGCTTTAACTGATGTTCTCTCTACTGGGAAACGGTTGGTATTTCCCATTTTTATCTAAGAACAATGCAAATAGAATGTTTGATTTCTAGCTCGCGTGCTTAAAAGATTTCTGCTAGGTCTCAGTTCTCTAATCATGGCTGGATGAAGGAAGGGGAATAGAGTAATTAGATAGGGTAAGAACTTGGGGCATCCCCCTTTTGAGATTCATTTTAGATTGCTAAGGAATTCTTGATAGTATTTGTTGCTATTATGTGCTTGCTGTGGGAGGATTGACATTGGGTCTTCCTCGTTCTCTCCCCTACCATTTGAAGTATCATCTCTCATTGAACCAAAAGCTCACTAACCAGCAACTTCTGGGTCTTGTCCTAGCCCTGTCCCCCAGAGCTGTCTTATAGGTGAATACCACCATGCCTGGTTTTTATGTGCATGGTAGGGAATCCAAATCAAGTCCTCATGCTGGCATAGCAAGCACTTTGCCCATGCGCTGGCTTCCCAATTTCCTGGAGATCTAGTTTATTGGTTTAGTCAGAGTTCTAATGTCAAGAATTGTGAAGAATCTTAATATATGACCTTCTGCATTGTTAAAAATTCTTTTGTGTACTTCCTTGTCTTTCTGTCCATCTTGTGCGCAGAAATAGTTAGAAGTCCTATTACAGACTTAAACAAACACTCATTGGCAACTTTGGAGGCTATTAAGTCTTAGTTTGAAGCATGGAATAAACTTTTTTACTGTCTAGTCTGATGAGAATGTCTCCTGCTGATGCTGATAAAGATTGAAGCAACCAAAAACTTATGGCATGTGTGATATTCATTTGCCTAGTCTCCCCATCACTTCCATGGAACTTGAGAAAGTGAGATAAGTGATTTACAGCTACTGTCTGTGTGGGGAATTATAAAATCTTTTCACTTGTGTCTTCTAAAATCTGTAAAACTATAGCATATTAGCTAGTTAGTCACCTTATGAGTGGATTAATTTCTCAGGAGAACACAAGAATGTGTTTTCTAGAAAGGCAAATTAAAAATGTTCAAAACTGAGACAAATTGTTACTATGACAGATGCTGACAAGTAAGTGGGATTTGAGAATTTTTTCATTGAATTTAATAGTGCAAAATTTATTAGTCTTGATGCACAGTTGCATGGGTCAGAGACTAGCTAGAATGTGAATTAATTTTTGCTGTGTAAAAATTTACCACCCAGCTTAGTTTTAAACACCCCATTCTCACAGTTTCTTTATCAGGAGTTAGCTCCATGCCTCTCGTTCAGACTCTCATGAATTAAGTCCATTACTTCTGCTTTACACAAATTATACCATTACTTTTGCTGTATTCACAAACATTAATCCTGTTAACTTTGTAGGAAGAATTTATACAAGGATATGGACACCAGGATGTAAGAATCGGTGGGCCATCTAAAAATTCTGGCTATAACAAAATAGACTAAATAGAAAATGAGGGGAGGATATGAATTAAATAAATATACTAAATGCCAAGAACTTGAGCTGTTTGCTAAAAAAGAAAGTAGAGAAATAGTAAATTTGTCTAGGATCATCTGCAGGTAGATATGGTAGTGGAGCATATAGAAATTCTCTGATAGGTTATTATTGTTGTTGTTATTATGTCATGAAATAAGAACTGAAATTATTAGAAACTAAAGGCTAGAGCTGGGAGAAAAACTGTGAGGTAGTCACCTAGAAATGTGAGCAACAAACAGGTTCAGAAGTCAACATGACTTGAGATAAGTAGTCATGAATATAAAGCATAGCAAGTCCAAATAATTGTGTACTGTTCCCCAGGCACATATGGCTTGTGGGTGTAAGTATGGATTAAGCAAAGAGCTGGATTTAACAAAATTGAGATATTCAAACCAGTATATTAAAGCAAGAATAATATAGCCACACATACACATTATTCATATGTATGTATGTGTGTGTGTATGTATGTATGTATGTATGTATGTATGTATGTGTATGTATTAAAATAAGATGTTTGATGGTTGGTTGGTTTTGTGGTTTGAGACAATCTCATTCAGTTACCAAGCTACACTGGAATTGTCAGTCCTTTTGAGAGTCCCTGGGTTTCTTGGCACATGTTACCATTCCTGGATTATCTTAATAGGGTGTGTGTATGTAAAAGGCTGTGATAATGATGAAACAGAATTTAAAATGTGATAAGAAGGAAAGTGGGCATTTGGAGGTAATTGCTGAGACCAGAAGAAGCCTAGGAGTCATAGAATAACTCAAATGTCCCGAAGGATTGTTAGACCTTGTTATCTGAGGAAGTACACTGGGAAGCTAGGTGTAGTTATAACAGGAAGTTGATTCAGACCTATATTGCAGAAGAACTCCAGTCAAAAGTAATGTAAAATTCTAGGAAATGACCATAGGAAAGAGGAGCTAATGAAGGCTGTGGGCAGGAACACACAAAGAGGAAAAGCACCTAGAAAGTTGGGGGTGCAGGGTTTACCTGTCTGACTATTCATGAGGAATAATATATAAGGTAGTTTTGGAGGGAGTAATTCTGAATTAAGAAGCAAAATCTTTAAGAAATTAAGTTCCTGGTGACACAAGAGTGAGTGGGGTGGTCACTGACGTACAGTGGTCTAATGACAAGGTGTTTTTAAAGGAAGACAGTACCTGACAGCATCAGTAAGGAAGAAGGACGCCCCAGTCATGGTGCAAAGTGTAGGAAGGGGCTGGAGAGATGGTTCAGTTTGTAAAGTATATACCGTGAGAGTGTTAAGGCTAGCATTTGGATCCCAGCATTCATATATAAGGGTGGGCATGGCAGCCTGTAATCCTAGCACAAGGGAGAAAGACCAGAGAATTCCTGGAGCTCCCTGGCAAGCCAGTGTAACTGAATTTGTGAGCCCTAAGTTCAGTAAGAGACCTTGTCTCCAAAAACTAAGGTGTGAAGTGAGGGAGAAAGACACCTAAGAGCAAGCTTTAGCATCCATACACACTCTCGATCCTTCCCTCGACACACATTCACAACAAATACACATGTACAGAGGAACATATAGGAGAGGAAGTAGCCCACTGGAAAATCAGAATTATCTGGGGGCTTTGCCTAGAATCCAGATTGTATTGAAAATTTCTTCTCCATCTCGGTTCTTCTCTAAAACATTCAGAATGGAATTTTGAGCTGTTGTTTTTCTTTAAATGTATATTCTGAAATATCTCAAACTTACAGAAAATTATAAATACAGTTTAAAACCTACTTTAAAAAGTATTTTATTTGCAAGTGTTTATGCACATGCAGTTACTCACATGCTACAGCCCATGTGTGGTGGCCAGAGGGACAACTTGCAGTAGTTGATTCTCTCCTTCCACCTTGGGCTCCAGGGATGGAACTCAAGTTGTCAGACTTGTGTGGCAAGAGCTTTGACCCATTGAGCCATCTTGCCAGCCTGTGTTAATTTCTTATGTAGTATTACTGCTTTTGTCAACCTATGAATGTGAGGAACTTGTCAGGGTGTGCATATAAGTTCTCTTGCAGGGATCTTGTTCCAGTAATCCATTGCTTATTTTCTCTTGTGGTGACCCCTTCACATGTCCCAAACTGTTACTCTGCCTTCTTGTCCCTGAATGCATTCTTTGTCCTGCTGGGTTTCCTTTTATGTCAAGATATTCTCCTAATGTGAACATCTCAGTCCCTCTCACCTTGCTAAAGACTCTGTGCCAACAGGTCATTTCAGAATGTCCCCACCCTCCTTTGACCAAAGTAGAGTGCTGAGCTGCCGCCGACTCTCTCGCTGTCACATTGCCCATATGGAAATCTTTCGTGAGTCATCTGGACTCTACACTGTTTCTCTCATGTATTGATATTTCTGGAAGTAAACGGGGTTTCGTAGGTTAAGAAGACAGCCCTACGTCGGATACCAGTCATAAGTTGAATGGCCAGCAGCATTTACTTCTAACCAACTGAGTTCAACTGTTTGCTAATTTTGATAATTCACTAGAAGAATCCACTTAATTCAAGAAAGTACATTTTTAGTATAGCTTTATTATTCTAACAAAAGTGTCCTGTCATAGCCAGTCAAAAGAAGAAATGTATGCCAGCAAGATGACTCAGTGGTTAAAGGATCTTGCTATAAAATTTAGTAACTTGTTTAATCCCTGGACCCCACATCATGGGAAGAGAGAAACAGCTCCCTTAAGTTGTCCTCTGACAGCTACACATACACCGTGGCACATGCACACACACAAGGGTAAACATACAGACATGCTAAGTAAATAAGCAAATCAATCAATAAATAACTTTAAATTTTTGATAAATATGTAGGACTGAATATATAAAGTTCTATATGTAAGCCTTCATTGTTTTCTTTCCATAAAATCAAGATACATTACCACCACTCACATGCCCAACCTGTGTAGATAAGAATTTGCAGTATTACAAGTCAGGGAAGCACACCCAAAGTTCTATATCAAGAGTTTTTATTGATGTGTTATTAGGTATACAGAATTGATTGAATTATCCCCCAACATAACTTCAAATCTCCGGTTCTTTTCCCTGCCTAGATAGTAACCTTACTTCATGTGACCGAAAGCTGGTTCTCTAACCCCATGTTTGTCTTCATCTTTGTGTGGCAGCCCCATCCTGGGTCACCTTAGCAAAGAAATCTGAGATTGCAGAGATTTGGAGGCTTCTGCCCCAGTGACAAAGACAAAAAGCCAGCCTTGTTTCTTTTTACGTCAGCTGTGGAAATCTAAGTTGCCCCCTTTCTGTGTTTAACAGTGTTCAGTAAACTACAATTTCCTCACTTGCCTTTCAAGTAGAGAAAAGTCCAAAAGTCTATACAGGAATTTCATAATGATTATGGTGTACTTTTTACTCAGTTTTTTTTTTTATCAGAAATTACTTAAGTTTTTAGAAATGTTTTAACACTTCTGTATGAAGTGAGTAATGACAATGAAGTGATAGCAAATTATAGTACTTTAGCGTGGTATTTAATTACTTGGACTGTTTGTCTTTTACCTCTCAGTTGTATATCTCATCTGTTTTAGGTATGACATTAGCCTTTCCAGCTTCAGTTCATGATGCTATGGTTTGCAGTAAAACATTTCAGATCCTATATAAAAACGAAGAAGTTGTTTTAAATGATGTCATGATCTTCAAAGTTAAAATGTTGTTGGATGAAAGAAAGGTAAATATCTCTTCATTTCTACTTACTGTAAGACTTCAATCCATATTTGTAACATTTATAAATATTAGGCATCTTATACATTTCTCTTTAGATTGAAGAAACCCTTGAAGAAATAAATTTTCTGTTATCCTTGGATCTACATTTTACAGATGGAGATTATTCGTAAGTAGGCTGACTGTTCAGAGAACTAAACATCTTTAGATACTTGTGGCTTTATTTGACACCATTTTCATTTTTGGAATCTTTTCTCCATTCTTTCCTCTTTTAAAGTGGTTGTATTTGTTCTGATAAAGTCTATTGAGAAGGTTGGGACCACACTTTCATGCCTATACACCAGATAGTGAAATCAAACAAGAAGAAAAATTACGAATTTCTTCCCTAGACTCTAAAAATACAGTTGTTATAGTAATAGACACTTAACTGACTTCTCTTCTATTGGTCTTGGATGAATTTTTCTTGGCATTAGTTGTAGCTTCTCTGGGTGGGGCTGCATTGATACTCAAAATGGTCAAGACTGGTGAAACTTGTGATGGGTGCTTCTAATTCCTCAATTCTAAACCTCAGAGTTCCTGAGATACCAGTTACCCTGAACTTCCCTACACACCTAGACATACAATCATACATTAATTTAAAACGAGGATGATATTTCTGAGAGCTTTTCCTTCATTTTAAGCAAGTCTAACAAATACTTCTTGACTATATAATATACAGCAGTCAAAGTCTAAGTGTCCTCTTTATTATCATGGCATGATAATACTTTTATATAGTTACTACTGTTTTTTTGTACTTTTTAAAACCAAGTCATAAAAATTCCTTGAGTAGAAGAAGCTGAAGTTAGTAGGTAATTCAGTAGCTATAGGTAGTTATATGCTATACATGGATTTTAAATGGTGATCTGAATATAATTTTTATGACTTTTTTTCAGTGTTTTTTTTGTGTGTGTAAATGTGACAGACTATAATAAAAGTGCTTATACTGACTAGAAAGTGGTTTGTTTATGAGACCAGATCTCACTGTGCATTTAATAAATGTTCAGGTTCTCTAAGCAACACTTGAAATTTCATGCAGTAAAAATAATTTGACATACTTTGGGGGATTTATTATAGTAAGATTTGACCTTGTAAGAAATAGAATTCTCCCTGAAGTAAAATTTAAGATGGATATTAATTATTGAGCTATCAAAAAGAACTTGTTTTTATAGATATGTTAGTGAAAGCATAGCCCAGTCATGCACCGTTAGAAAGCTGTGAGTAGAATCTGTTTTCATATGGTCGCCTCATCAGTTCTGGTGCTTGTAAGTCACTCTCATTGTAAACTGAAATAATTAAGCCTTTAAAAAAAGGTTTACATGATTTATAAAATATTAGCCTTTACTAAATACTCCCTAATTCCTTGAAAATGTACTGCTTTTTTTTTAGGGCAGATGATCTGAACGCCTTACAACTAATAAGTAGTCGAACGTTGAAGCTGCACTATAGCCTCTCTAGAGGACTGCATCATCATGTGAATGTTATGTTTGATTATTTCCACCTCTCCGTTGTGTCCGTTACAGTACATGCATCTTTGGTTGCACTACACCAGCCACTAATAAGGTAAAACTATTGAAAATATGCTCCAACAAATAACAAACTGAAGTGATAAAGAATATTAAGTATATAACTATTGATACATTTTCAAGAGCATGGGACCATTAGTATCAATAACATTATTACATAAGTATGGAATAAATGGAGTGATTTTTATAATTTAGTTAATTGACAAAGCAAGAGAATACAATACAGAAATAACCATGCAACCTTGCTTACTCTCTACCTGGGTTAATTTTTAGTTTATTTTAGTTTGTGGTGTGTTGTACTGTTAACTTGTTCTGTGTAAGAGAATGTGAATGTATTTTTAGTGTTCTTTATCTCTTTCCTAGATCCTCTATTTCTACTTATTAACTGTCATATAATCTGTAACTCCAGTTCCAGGGGGAATCTGTCACCTCTGGGGGTAGCTGCATTCATGTGTACATACCTGCTCCACATAATTTAAAAAATGAAAATAAGTCTTCAGTTAATATGTATTATTTTAGGTAACACATTTATTGAGTAATATTTTTTCTCACTACTTCCATGGGGAGAAAAAAATTATGTTTCATCATCTAATCATGCTCTGTAGTTCATTAAATAAAAATTTTTAGTGATGTAGGCAGTAGGTAGAACTCTCAAATCTAAAAATACCCCTATAGATTTGATTTCTGAACTGGCTACAATTTCTAACACAAATCTTATTGTAACAGCTGTTACGGGTGACACTCAAGCAGTGAGTACATGTGTGTGTGCTTGCGGGTGTGCGTGCGTGTGTGTGACAAATAACGTACACATAATCTGACTTATCAACTAAGAAGGTGAGTTATAGAATTTGGTGGGGCCTGGAGTACTAAACACGTGCCTGGCATTTGTAAGGTCCTTGCTTCAGTTCCTAGGTTCTCAGAAAGAGAGAGAAATAACCTCAAGTATCTAGCCTTAGAGTCCTTAATATTCATTGTACTTTTTTATAGATTTTAATTATTAAAGGATAATTTAAGAATACTATAGAACTTAGAATGCTGCAGAAACCCTTTTCATTTTTGCAGTTTTTCTTCTGTGAATATCCTACATGAAAATAATTGTTCAGACAGTAATAGCATGCCTCCTGTTCCTCCAGCTTTCCTCGCCCTGTGAAGACTACTTGGTTGAATAGAAATGCACCAGCACAAAACAAAGACTCAGCGATTCCTACTCTGGAAAGTGTAGTCTTTGGTGTTAACTACACAAAACAGTTGTCGCCAGATGTAAGCATTGAATATGTGTGTAACCTGTTTCATATTTTATTTTCCCCCTATTTTAAAAGAAATGTTTTTTAGTATTTTATCTGTAAGTGAATGTAGTTTCTTTGATGAATTATTTGAGTTCAATAACTTAAAGATAAGTAGAATCAGAACTAATTGGTTAGTTTAATTATGTGTTTTGAACATCAGCCTCTTATTTTAAAATGTTACCAGGTTTAGTGAAGAGATATTTGACAGCCATTGACAGTGACCGACTATTGTAAACCTGTTATTGTCACCCATTGTTCCTTTAGCAAAACTGCTAGGAATATCCAAAGAAGCCTTTTAAGAAGAATGGCAGACTTGAGAGTAGGCTCCGAGTAGCATGATCATAGCCATTCTTAGGAAAGAAGAGATACATGTAATGACTGTGAAAGCAGTGTCTCCAAAACAGTTGTCATAGGAACCTCATCATAACAAAAAGTCACAGTTTCATCAGTGTGTTATACAAATCCATGACTGAAATTGCTATGGTTATGCTTTATATTTAAATCACTTAGATGAGCATCAAAGTACTGATGAATTTCTTACATGTTTTAGAATAACTACCTGGCAATGGGTTGGTTGGTTGAATTTTTTTCAGGGTTTCAAGTGTGATACATTAGATTTTTGTTTACTAACATTTTGTCTTCCAAATGTGTTCTTTCCAGGGTTGTAGCTTCCTCATTGCAGAACCCTTCTTACATCATGCCTATCACTTTCATTATACACTTTGTGCCACTTTGCTGCTAGCCTTCAAGGGATTGCACAGCTACTTCATTACGGTAACAGAAGAGATTCCCTCTTGTCAGAAACTAGAACTGGGTATGTTAAAAGTGGCCAGACCTCTCCTAGTCACTCTCTCCACTACTCTCGCTAGGGAGCAGCTTTGCACAGCTTTCCTGACCTGTGTGCTTCACTTTTCTCTCTCAAGTCTATCTTTTCTACCCTTGATAATCACTTTGTGAAGTTGAACACTTTTTTAGAATGTGGAGAAATGACTAAGATTGAAGTGAATCTTTAAGTAGATTTTTAAAATAATATGTCATGTCAGTATTCTGTTTCTCTTAAAGTTTAATTTAAGAGTATGCTAGAAAGCAGAGTCTTGGGAAGGCAAGTGCAATCCACACTTCAAGAGCCTAAGCAGGTACAGCGCTTAGACTGTTTTTGTGCATGTCCATGAGGCTGTAAGTTATTCCAGGGCTCTCCTTCTAAGAAACAACATTGTTGAGTATTTTAGCATTTTAAAACTACTTAAATCAAGCTTCAGTTTTTCTCAGAAGTTTCATGGGCAATATTTATCACTTGTTTATTAGTTTTTCAAGCCAGGGCTTCTCTGTGTAGCCCTGGTTGTCCAGAACTCACTCTGTAGACCAGGCTGACCATGAGTCCACAGAGATCCCCTGCCTCTGCCTCCCAAATGCTGGAATTAAAGGTGTGCTCCAGCACTGCCTGGCTTCATGGTCAACTTATAAATCTCAGTTTTCAAATATTAGCTTATAAAAAAATCTCATTTAATTATCTTGCAGAGTGAGATGTTTTTATCATTATTTCAATAAGTTAGGAATTTTTAAAATTTTATTTAGCCACTATTCCTGTTATAATTCTTTGTACCTCAAGGGTTTAAGTATTTAACAATACCAATACATTCTCTAAAATGATAACTATTATCTTAAATAGTTTTGGATTTGAGACTAGGTGACGAATTTTGTTTTTTTTCTTAAGTTGTGTGTTTGAGGTTATAAAACATTGCAAGGTGTGCTGGAGAGACAGCTCAGTGATTAAGAGCACTGGCTTTTCCTCCTAAGAATCCAGGTTCACTTCCCAGCACCTACCATGTGGATTCTCCAGGTAAGGAGATGGAAGGACATAAGTGTTGTGTATGACAGGTCAGAAACTAAGGGTAAGATCTCTCGAAAGCCAGAGGTGTACAGTTGCACTAGCAATGGTAATGTCGTTGGACTTGAACGTAGCTGCTGTGCCAGGCACTGTGTTAGTACAGATGAAAGGACAGAACTCCAGTGTAAATAACGCCCTGACGCCTATTCTCTCCTCTCCTCCCAGCAACAGTGATAACAAACCAACTTGTTGCTAGGGTGGACAGGAGAAATTCACACAGCAATGCTCAGCATCTTTTGGTTTTGCTAGATGGCCTGGGCCCTTAAAGGATCAGTGTGAGGGTGTTTGACAGTATACAGTGTTCACATAGATTTAACATATAGTCTTCACAGGAGAACATACACGAGTCACATTTTAAGGGAGGAAAAAGTATTTCTCAAAAACCAGGAATCATGGGGGCTGGAGAAATGGCTCAGTGGTTAAGAGCACTGACTGTTCTTCCAAAGGTCCTGAGTTCAATTCCCAGCAACCACATGGTGGCTAACAACCATCCGTAAGAAGATCTGGTGCCCTCTTCTGGCCTGTAGGCACACATGCAAACAGAATACTGACAATACTGTATACATAATAAATAAATAAATCTTTAAAAAAAAAAACCAGGAATCATGTTTGTTGGCAAAATGTCTGATGTAACGAAACGAAAACATTTTTCTTGTCAAATAGATTAGACAGTGCTAGCACTATTTTTATTAACTTCAGCTTAATAATTCATTATGTTATAATATTCTCAAATTTCTTATGTTGTATAACTTTGGACTTATAGGTATAGTTTATAAAATTGCACATTTAAAAAAGCCCTTATTTAAATTTAGGAGTTAGTTATTAAATGAATATGAACATTATTCCCAATTACTTACTTTAAAATATTAGAAAACAAAATTCTAAAGTAAGCCCACACTTCAAATTTAGAAATAAAAAAACTTAGAGAATAAGATTATTAGTATATTGCTGAGCTATGGTGGTGCACATCCTTAATCCCAGCACTTGAAAGGCAGAGGCAGGTGAATTTCTATGAGTTTGAGGCCAGCCTGGTCAGCAGAGCAAATTCCAGCATAGCTAGGACTTCACAGAGAAGTGCTGTCTTGAAAATTTTAAAAAAGAAAGAAAAATTATTAGTATACTATATATACTTACTGAGAACATATTTATTGAATGCATTAATTGATAAAATAGCACTGTATTTTTTTTTAATTGTGTTACTTAAAAAGTATAGTCCACCAGAGCAGCTTATGATAGTTTCCTAGGGATTTTTTTAAAATCTGGACTCATCTTCAATAAATATTTATTAATAATACTATGTGTCCTTAAACCATACTATGTATATTTTCTTTTTATTGTAGAGGAATATCTAAAAATACTATTGTTTAAAATGTTTCACATTCTGAGATTATCAACAATATCTTTGTTGTAGTAAAATTGAATTGTGGACACTCTTATATTTCCATGTTATATAATGTACTACTTATTAGACCTCATTGTGATCATTAGTTTTAATAAAGGAACATAAAGTAGCTCCTGATTAGAGAATATGTGATTTTTCTATCATTTAGTATTTTCCTAACATTTCAAATAAGCCTAACGTTAAAATTCTTAAGTGCTATGCTATGAAAAAACTAAACTCTTCCCTCTTTTAAAATAATACTTTGAGTTCCTTTCTGCTCTTTTGCCCTCTTCTTTTTTCCTAGATAAATGATGTACATTGTGTTTTGAGGACGTATCATTAACCACTGGTTGGATTCAAAGAGCTCCACTGTAAGGAAGCTCAGAAAACAAGAGTCAGTTCTGGAGTCTGAGCCTTACACCTGCACTTGGGAAAGTGGGAAACTGAGCTAGCTGGTCTCTGAGACTCTTGCCAACACTAAAATTCTCAACTTATGAAACTAAAACATCAAAATAATAATGGAATAAGAAATATTGAGCAGCATAATTCAAATGCTAAAAATAATTTACACTTGAATGTACATCATTTGTAATTCTAATAAGCTAATTAACCAATTGCCCTATCAACACTTATTAACAAGTTGGAAAATTCAAATAAGTTTTGTTGTAAAAGGAGTGTAGTAACTAGTGCTGTGTGCAACCCTTATAACTAGCCAAGGCCAGCATGCAGGTCCTCTATGAGCGCCTCCTCAGAAGAGCACAGCCAAGAGCCCAGAACGACACGCATGTAGGTATGTTTACAAATAGGTTAATTAAACTTTGTAAACAATGTAGTATATTCCCAGCATTTTTATTTAAGAGTTCATGTACATAATCAGTTTGGTTTGCACATAAGTTGGGTTAATTTAATTGATTTGTAATGTTGAAGTTTTTATTTAGAAGTAAAAGTGATAGTGTGAAGATCTCTCTGACCTTTCACATATTCTAGTTTTTATAATGACCACTTTTTAAAAACCATCTATGTCAGCAAAATTGCTGATTGAACAATAATTACTATTAGTGTTCTTTAAGTAATTTCAACTTTGGATAGGCCTAATCCTTAATGAAATGTGCTTAAAAAGCTGAAGCTGGTTTTATGCTTTGGAAGGATAAAGAAGAGGGACACCCCAGATTGGTTTCATGATTTTAGTTAATTTGCATATGTTTTCATCATTCTAGACTTTTAAAAATGATACTAAATATCTATTATCTAAATGTTACTTATATTAAATGAAGAGGTCCATTTATCTGACTTTGCACACTTTCATGTTATTTATATACAGTTTTTGGTCGAATCACAGAGATCCGACTGCCTCTATTCCCAAGTGCTGGGATTAAAGGCATGAGCCCCCACAACCAGCCTCCATATTATATTTTAGACTTTTGTACTTGCATAGCAGTAGTAACTAGTTTGCTAACTTTCTGGAAGTTTTTACTTGGCCTTGAATAATGGTTACTTTTTTAAGATTGTGGATTGGATAGCTGTTGAAATTTTCAAATGAAATAAAATTGTGTTCTCAGTTGTTAGATGAACGAACAAACTGAAACAAAGAAGTTAATATTTCATAGTATTTCAGATGAATACTGGCTGAGAAAGATTTGAGCTGCTTAATTTTTACTAAAACTATTCTTAAAATTCATTTATCACTAGAAGGTTGAAATGTTATGCATAGTGTTTCATTCTCATATGAAGTGATCGTAAAATTAAAAAAAATTCATAGCATGAAATTGTGACTGTGGCATACTTTAGCCTTCATTACAGTAGTTAAAATCTGCTTCTAGTTTTAGTGTACTGCCAGCTGCCTGCTTAGCTTGTAAACATTCTGCATTCATAAAATGTTGCTTAATATAATTAAGACTTGTCTTAAAAGGGGAGTAGATTTTGATTTGTTAGAGAAAAGGCTTGGTTTAAAACTAAAACATAAGCTGTATGGTGGTGGCATATGCCACCCAGCACTGAGGAGGCAGAGCAAGCAGGCAGATCTCTGAGTTTGAGGCTAGCATGATCTACAAAGCAGGTTCCAGGACTGCTAGAGCTAAACAGAGAAACCCTGTCTCAACACAACAACAACAAAACCATAAAATCTGCAAAAGTTAGTTGTAAATAACATAACTCTTACCTGAGTATACCTCTTCACCTTGTAACCTAAGCTCTGATTACTGCTTTCAAAAATAATGTTCTTAAAGAGACCTGAACTACAAGTAAGTTTATTGCATTATTTCTCTCAGCAAAACACTAAAAAAAAAAAAAAAAAAAATGACCAATATTTTGGCAAAGACTAGAATAGGGAAAATTTTGGGGGTACCTCCATAAAAGAATGACAATTAACATTTATTGAAAGTGCTTAATCTAGCAAGTAGATTTCCCCAGAAAAGTGCTGAGAAAACAATGCAAATATCAGAAAACTTAAAGTAGAATTATACTGTTGAAAACTCATATGTATATCATAGAAGGATATATTCTAGATTGTAATCTTGAACAATAGGTGGAACAAATGTCCTCAAGATAATTTGATAAAATAGTGGGATTAATTTTATATTTCTATTAATTGTTATATCATAATGTATTCTTTGAAAAGAAAAATTATTATTTGTAAAGTGAGACAAAAATCTGTAAGTGGTTTTGAAATCATTATCCATTAGTTCAGCAGTTAAATTTAGCTTTTACTCCTTCTTTAAGATTTTTTGGCTGAGGCTATCAGCCAGTGGGTAAGTGCCTGGTGCACAAGCGTGAGGACCTGAGTTAGGATCCCCAGCACTGAAGTCAAATCCAGGTGCAGCTGCTTGTACCTGCAGCCCCAGCAGTGGGGTGCAGAGACTGAAGAATTTCTGGGGTTTGCTGGCTAGCCAGACTAGCTAAAACAGTGAGTTCTGGTTCAATGGGAGAATCTGTCTCACAGAATAATGTGGCAGGCAAATCAGGAAAACATCCAGCTCTGATCTTTGTCTTACACACAAAGAATGTTTTCATGAAGTAGCTCACTAGCTGTAATAGGCATTTGGACTCTTAGATACAAACCTTAGAAAATGTATCAGAATTTTAAAGTTTATATTCTGAAATGGGATGTATAACCTAAATCCAATTTTACATCATAGGAAAAGATGATGAACAATGTGAAATTAGAATTAGTATATGGAACTTATGCAGCATTTGCTGTCGGGTTTTTATTTTAACTTAACATTAGAAGATACTGATGTTTCTGACAGTGAATTAGTTTATGAAATCAGTTGCAGCATGTCATAGGATGCATCCTTGCATTTGTGTGAGAATGACTTTTTTAATGAGCTCATTTTAGTTATACTCATTTTCCTAGTTTAAAATTTATATTTGAGACCTTGATGTAATTCTCTTCCTTTAAAAATAACTAATCTTTATGTTATTTGTTTCAGTGTTTTTCTGTTGATCTTACCATTTTAATTATAAATTTCTTACTAGATGCTAGAGCATACCTAAGTAAATCAGAATTATATAACAAAAAATTACTTTTAACAATACATAATATCTTGTTAAATCAGGGATTAACTTTTTATTGCAAAAGATTTTGTCCTTCATGTAATATTAAAGGTAGTTTCAGATCTAACACTGAAATCTTCCCTCTAATTAGTTTTTACCCCTTTCAGAGGAAATGGATGTAGAAGCTCGTCTTACTGAACTGTGTGAAGAAGTTAAGGTACTTGAAATTTCTTTTTAATTCTCATTATTTGAGTGATTTCTATTTTCTTCTCTTTTTTGATAGATAAATCTGAACTTTATTGACTTTCTTTTCATTTTTATTGATATTTATTGAGCTCTACATTTTTCTCTGTTCCCCTCTCTACCTCTCCCCTCCCCACTTCAGCCCTCCCCCTAAGGTTTCCATGCTCCCAAATTACTCAGGAGATCTTGTCTTTTTCTACTTCCCATGTAGATTAGATCGGTGTAAGTCTCTCTGAGTGTCCTCATTGTTGTCTAGGTTCTCTGGGATTGTGGTTTGTAGGCTGGTTTTCTTTGCTTTATGTTTAAAAGCCACCAATGAATGAGTACATGTGATAATTGTCTTTCCTGTGTCTGGGTTACCTCACTCAAAATAATGTTTTCTAGCTCCATCCATTTTCCTGCAAAATTCAAGCTGTCATTATTTTTTTCTGCTGTGTAGTACTCCATTGTGTAAATGTACCTATATTTTCCTTGTCCATTCTTTTGTCAAGGGACATTTAAGTTATTTCCAGGTTCTGGCTATGACAAACAAAGCTGCTATGGACATAGTTGAGCACATGCCCTTGTGGCACGATTGAGTATTCATTGGATATATATCCAAAGGTGGTATTACTGGGTCTTGAAGAAAGTTGTTTCCTAATTTTCTGAGAAATCGCCACACTGATATCCAAAGGGGCTGTACCAGCTTACATTCTCAGCCTTTTTCCCACAACCTCTCCAGCATAAGTTGTCATCAGTGTTTTTGATC
>NC_022028.1:11992296-11993691 GCF_000317375.1 Microtus ochrogaster | reverse complement strand
TTGATCCATTTGGACTTGAGTTTTGTGCATGGTGATAGATACGGATCTATTTTTATTGTTCTACATGTTGATACCCAGTTATTCCAGCACCACTTGTTAAATATGCTTTCTTTTTTCCATTTGATATTTTTTGCTTCTTTATCAAAAATCAAGTGTTCATAGGTGTGTGGATTGATATTCGGGTCCTCTATTCGGTTCCATTGGTCCTCCTGTCTGTTCTTATACCAATGCCAGGTAACATTCAGTACTGTAGCTCTGAGTACAATTTGAAGTCAGGGATTGTGATGCCTCCAGAAGTTCTTTTACTGTACAGAATTGTTTTGGCTATCCTGGGTTTTTTTGCTTTTCCATATGAAGTTGAATACCATTTTTTCAAGGTCTTTGAAGCATTTTGCTGGGATTTTGCTGGGCATTGTGTTGAATCTATAGATTGCTTTTGGTAAGATTGTCATTTTTACTATGTTAATTCTATTTTCTATTCTAAATATTTTGTCCAAGAAAATTCAATTGCTTATTTTTTTTAAGCTGCAAAGGCAAATTGGGCAATCATGGTAGAACCACAGATTAGATGGGCAAAGGCATCTAACCTCAATATAAAGCTAACATATCCTTTGAAAAATTTATTGTTTTGCATGTAAAGAACAATTAGCTGCAAATATATACACTTTCTTCTGTGATTTTTATTTAATGAGTTTCTGGACAGGTTTTTAAAACACTTGTATAGTTTTGTGACAATACTTTTTTATCTGTTAACATTTTTGGTTAGTATGCAGAGGCTTCCTTGTGCCAGTCTTTTACAAGTATCATCATACTTGTTGCCCTTCATTTCTGTACTCTTCCTGGCTCTCCTGCATAGCAGTCCTTTAAAATGATACTCTTTTACTACAGCAGGTCAGCTTGTGTTTTAAGCCACTTTTCTAGTTCATTCTTACAGTTAAATTGGATATATTTTTCTTTTTTGATCAGGAAACTGTCTTGATTATTTTAAGCTCACTGTATATTCACTGTTCACCAGCTGTGTTAATGAGAGAAATCAGAGGCATGAATCAAATGGAAGTACACATTTGGTTTGAAGTGTATTTCTCCATGTAAGTTTCAATGAAAACTAGATTCTTTTTGTGAAGGGTCTCTTTAATAATTCTAAGTATGCAGGATATATATGCAAAGATGCAATTTTCTATGCTGTCACAGGCTTTCTTTATAATTCAAATGACCATTTTCTTTAAAAGTCACCAGTATAAAATGGATGGTGGTGACACACACCTTTAATCCCAGCACTCAGGAGGCAGAGGCAGGCAGATCTCTGTGAGTTCAACACCAGCCTGATCTACAAGAGCTAGTTCCAAGACAGGCTCTAAAGCTACAAAGAAACCTGACTCAAAGAAAGAAAGAAAG
>NC_022028.1:11961579-11992168 GCF_000317375.1 Microtus ochrogaster | reverse complement strand
AAGAAAAAACAGTCATCAACATAGATTTGGAGAGATGGCTGGACAGTTAATAACTTTAGCTGCCTTTCCAGAGCAGTGGAAGTTCCGTTCCCAGCACCATTCATGGCAGTTTACATTGATCCAACAGCCTCTTCTGACCTCCATAAGCCCTGAACACATATACATGTAGGCAAAACGCTAGTTGATATAAAATAAATAAATAAGGGGTTTATATATAGTTTTTATAAATAGTTACCCAAAGGGCCGTATCCATTTAAAAATAATTATAAGAATGTGCAGTCAATATGAACAAAATCTAGTCTTTCAGAAACTAAAGGGGGGAGATTATTTTTGATTTGGGTTTTGTTTGTTTGTTTGGTTGGTTGGTTGGTTGGTTGGTTGGTTGGTTGGTTGGTTTTTTGGTTTGGTTTGGTTTTGGTCTTTTAGTACTTAAATCTCTTTATTCCCATTTCTTTCTTTTGGCTGACTTTTATTCATATATCTGTTCTTATTTTTTTCTTCCATATGAAAGGTGTCATGATCCTTTTACTAAAGAAAACCTCCATCTGCCTTTACCAACCCACCCCACCACCATCTCTCAGCATCAGGCATTAACAAGACATGTTGCCAACCCTCTTTTTAAATCTGCTTCTTTGTAAATCGACATGTGAGGTTTTAATTGTGTTGTCACAGCTTTCTCTTTTCCCGTCAGTAGAGTTAACATTCTTTTGCTGAGTCCAGATGATGAGTCTTGATTTTATGGCCCAGCGTGCATTGTTTGTGATTCATGTCAGAGTTCATGTCAGAGTTAGCTGCTGGTGGACCTCCTCCTCTCCCAATTTGTTCCAGCTCATCAGCCTCCATTTCCATGGCGGACATTCTTAGTTTTCTCTTTAAGATTTTATTGTTTTACTTTATGTGTATGATATCCTAGCTAGCTTGCTGTAATTGCCTCCGTACCCGTCAGTTAAATATAAAAGCTTTATTCAGCTGGTGTCTCTCCTTCAGCGTACATGTTCACACTGGCCTTCATGCTGATGTTCTTAGTAGTGCTGTCAAGAGGTCTGATGCTGGCATCAGGGAGCAGTAAAGCTGTTGTCCTTGTTGTTCTAGAAAGTAGAAAACCCTGATGAACTGGCAGAACTGATCAACATGAACCTTGCACAACTTTGCTCACTTCTCATGGCTTTATGGGGACAGTTTCTGGAAGTCATAACACTGCATGAAGAATTAAGAGTACTATTAGCACAGGAACACCATACCTTGAGGGTAAGTTAAAGATATGCCCTTTTATTGAATATTATATATCTTTAGGAATTTCTTACAAGTAAAAATATTCTTACTTAATAATGTAGATAAGTGTAGAAGAGAGACATCCTTATGTTGTTTGATTCTAAAGCTAATAGTAAAGTAAGACAGTTCAGCAAACATTGCATCTCAGTGCCAACTCTGCTAATAGAAAACTACCTGAAGGTGAATAAAATATGAATATATATGATAGGAGATAGTGCCTAGAACCCAAAAGCAGGAATTAGAAATAATTAACCAAATAGGCATCTCTGATAGTCTCTCCTTCTTTTATCTTTGTTTTGGTTTTTCATTTCTTTAACCTCTCTCATCAGAATATATATTAGGAATTTTGCAGGTTGAATATAGACCTACAGTGGCCCTTATACAGAAAGTTAAACTATTTCATCATATAGCATGTACTAGTTACTGAATTCTATGTAAGTTAGATCATGTACTGTGTGTGTCCTCTTATATGCTACTTTTTTAAGTATCTGCCAATTGTTGATTTTCTCATGTATTATGTACCATTTGAGTATATACACAATTTGTTTTGTTGATAGACATCTAGATTCTTCCTGAGTTTGTAACTATTGCAAACCAAGAACAATTTCTCTGAAGAGGACCATTTATCCCTAATACTTCAGTATACATTTCTCAAGATTAGGAACACTTATCCATTATAGTAGTCAACCTTAGAAATTTTTATACTGATATAATAATGATGTGTAGTATCTGGCCTATCTTAATTAAATCTTTTGTTGGTGTGATCAGATACCCTGATAGAGGCCACAAAAGAAAGAAGGGGTTTACTTTGTCTTAAGGTTCCAGCGAAGCCACAGCCTGCGTGGCTTGGAAAGCATGGCGTTGGGAACGTGCGGCCTGTCAGTCATGTGGCATCAGCCGTCTGAAAGCCAAGAGAGTGGAGGCAGACTGTAAACCTTCAAGACTTGCCCTAAGTGACATAGTTCCTCCAGCAAGACTTCACATCCTCAAAGGTCCATAACATTCCAACAGTGTCAGCTGTCTGGTGACCATGTATTCAAACACATGAGCTACAGTCAAAGCACAATGTGGCCCATATTTAAATTTTACCAGTTGTTATGTGCTATTTGGCAACCCCGCCCCAGTCCACATTTGCAAGATCAGAACTAGATTCACACATCGCATTCTCTTTTAATGGCCCTTTAATTTCATCTAATAATCTCATGTCTCTTTGTCCAGTGGTTACATAGAGTACCCTCAGTTTGCTCTATCCTTCCTAGTAAGTAGAATAAAATGGCACACTGTAAGTAGGGATGTTGTAAATCATTTCTTTTTTCAACAGTTTGATAGATAACATTTTTCTAAGGAGTTTTTCTATTTTGCCTGCACTTTTAAATTTATTATTATCACATAAGAAAATACTTCATTTTTTAAAAATATTTGACAGATCCATAGTGTTTTCTGCCATTTATTACTAATATTTTTATGTGCTTATCTTTTTAGGGAATGATCTTAAAGTCTTTCATTTTATTAGCATTTTTAATGGACTATTTTTTCATGTTTTTACTTCTCTCTTTGATGTGTTTTCTGTTTTATTATTATTATATTTCAATAAGTAGGGTTATCATATTGAAAACTAATTTTTTAGGGTTTTTCCTTAGAAATCCTTTAATAAAGATTAGTTGCTTCTCTAAAAGGCCTAATATGAGATTTTGCAGTGGATAAAATAGCGTAATTACAGTATCCACCTTACTAACGATTTTCTTTAGCTTTGTATAGTAATTTAAAATGAATAGCTCAATAAATGCAATCTGTATCTTTCAGACAATTTTCATTAACATTTTTTACCACCAAGATTTTGAACAGGGATGAATTTTAGTAAAAATATAACCACTTTTCGTTGTGCGCTCATACTGCTGAACTGCCTTTTACTCAATGCCCTTTGGAAATTAGGACTTCTGTGAGGTCTTGGGTGCCTCCTAGAGAGGTCAGTGCATCTGTTGGCGTTGTTTATATAGCCATTCCGACTGGAATGTGATGAAATAGAAAAGCAGTTGACATTTTCATTCTCCTAGTGACTAAGGGTGTTGAACACTTGTTTCAAGTGTTTATTGACTGCATATATTTCTTTTGAGGACTTTCTTTTCTAATAGTTCATTATTGTAAAGTTTAGATAATATACTCAACCTGAATATGTGGGCATCCTATTCTACTAAAATTCTTAGAATATTAGCTTTGATATTGAAAGGTCCCAAGTTGTAATTTTTTTTTTATGCCTTACTTACAGAGATTTTTGAAGAGGTGTTTTTTACGGTGTACTTTTCTTTTTTCTTTTGTTTTTTTGTGATAGTGTCTTACTTTGTAACTCTCTCTGTCCTGAAACTCAAAGAGATCTGCCTGCCTCTGCCTTTCGAGTGCTGGGATTAACGGCATGTGTCACCATGCCTGCAGTAGGTTTTTTGTAGCTGGACCTGATAGTTTATGCTTATAATCCCAGCACTGGGATGACAGAGTCAGGCTGGCTGTGAGTTTGCCATCAAAGTGAACCATGTAGTGAGTACCAAGGCTACAGAGTAACACCCTGACTCCAAATTATAAACAAAGCAAGCCAGCTCTTATGTGCAATTGTCTCTGCAAATCTTCATGTTCTTTTTGATGGGTGTGTTTATGTCGTTAGCATGGTGATGCTTTCATGTCAGAATTCATGAAATTATACTTGAAATGTGTGATGCCATAACTCATATACCTCCAGAGAACTAGAAAAATGGTGAGTGACGGATGTAGTGGGGCCTCACATGGGTGTGTGAGAGTTCAGTTCCAAGTACCAGGAAGAACAGGAGGGCTTACTAAACCTTAATAAAATAAGAGAATAAAATAAAATGTCTGTCACATGTCCAAAAAAGTTTTTCTCTTTGTTAATTTGCTTTTAGAAGAGATGCATATCATATCAAGAAATGAGCTAGAATTGTATCTGATATTAAATGTGAATCAGTTTTTGTGTAATAAAGCTTTATTGTATCCTCCTATGACACAAAGAGCAAAGAATATATTTTCAAATAAACATTTGTAAAGTGCTACATTTTTCAGGGTAATATAACCATAATCTATCAGATAAAAAGCCTGTGCTAAGCATCAGACTCTGCTGTACATGGACACATATAAAAATACTAGAACAAATTCCCTTAACAGTTTGAACCACATATTCAAGTAAGCCCAGGAAAGAATATTTACCTCTTTAAAGCATTAATATTATATAGCCATTGAAAGTTCATCTTTTTTCTATTTGCTAAAATTTCAATAGTTGTGATAGTGCCAAGTAAATGAATTTTAAATTAGAGTATATTACGAACTTTTACAAACTCACTTTTGTAAGCAACTGTAACAAAATAGTAATATATATTTCTTGTATCCCCTAAAGTTAAATTTGGAAAGCTAAGAAATTTTAATATTATGTGTTGCCATCAGGTGGCAGTCATACATTAGTTATGGTGACACAGTACAGTGAATAGACTCATTCATGGCATAGCATCCCAGTGTGTAATTGTAAGAAAATGAAAAAAGGAACCTTATATGAGTACATAGAGGCATGGAAAGATTTCTAATTGCAGAATCTTGATGTAGAAAGACAAAAAGATGAGAACTAGAGTGTAAGATTTAGTTTCCCAAATCTGTACTTGAAATGGGTTTGTCACTTATTGCCTGTGTCTCCTTGGTTCCCCTTCCCATAGCCTCCTCACTGACTAAATGAAGATATTTCCTCCATAGCCCTTTTAAGATTTAAATCAGGGCCTTAGCACAGAGCCTCCTAAGTAAGATACTAGCAAGAAATACTACTTACTATAGGAATCAGGACGGTGAAGGAGAGAAGGGGAGCCATTCGCCGACTCTGGAAATCCAGTGGGAGCTAAAGAGAAGAAAGATTGCAAGAGGTGAAAGGAGTCTTCTGAGGAGCAGGCAAAGAAGGAAGAGAGGGGAAGGAAAAGGCTGGATATTGTGAAATACAGTATGGAAATGTTATAATAAAACCTCTTTCTTTGTGTACTCAATATAATAAAAATACATGCTTATCCTTTATCGTCACCAGGGAAAACAAACTCTAGACAAACAGGCAGATATTTTCCTCCATCCTTCCTTTAGTGCTGAGAGAAACATGAGGTAAATAGGTGATTAGAGCACATTTGAAAGTAAAGACCGCAGCGCACCCTTCTCAGCAGGACCTCCCCACTGTCTCTCTCCATGTCTGTGTTAGACACCACCACATGGTTCTCTGACTTCCTCACATGTGCTATGGAACAAATAAATGTACACACACACTCTCTCTCAACATAATATGATTTGAACATGTAACATATTTCTCTTCCCTCTGTGTACCCAAATAAGATCTTTTCCCTCTCTTATTTGGTTTAATGGTGTTCCATTATCTAACAAAATCTTTCTTTTCATGATTAAAAATATTGGCAAAATAGTCAGCAAATTCAATATATACTTTTCAAGTACATTCTTCTATTGCATGCCAAAATATATTAGAGGGTATTTTCAAAACATACCTCCTCTGGCATCATAGTGCATACCTTTAATCCTAGCACTTGGGAGGCAGAGGCAGGTGAATCTTGGTGAGTTAAAGGTATACATAGCAAGCCTGGTATACATAGCAAGTTCCAGGCCAACCAGAGCTAAACAGTGAGAGCCTGTCTTAAAAAGGAAAACAAAACAGTTCCTAGGAAGGGGTATGATTTGTGTATAGTTCTCCTAAGGCAGAATGCAGTGACCATTAGAACAGCAGTTACAAAAGCGTGTGTTTCTATCTATCCATACTAGAAGCTACTGTTGCATGTGTGCTGTGTTCTTCACAATGCCATTGCACAAGTATTGAGTGCAATTTGAAAGTGCATCACCTGAAACTCAGAGTCAACTGCCCAAAGTCACAATGCTAATACATCACTCAGTTCATGGTCATGTACTTAAATGCCTGACAAATAATGTAGATGAAGTTAGCCACCCGGGATTTCCCTCCATCATTTCCCATGTGTTGGGCACTATTCTGGATGCTGTAGACAAAGCAAATGGTACAAGTGCTATCCCAACTCAAGGAGGAAAAGTGAGATCAGAATGTAAGTCTAAGTTTCTCAGTTCTGTTTTTTCTTTATTCCATACCATATAGAAATATAGTGATTTAGGAACACTGAAGGAAAGAAGCGTAATTCTCATGGGAATGGTTTTTGAATGCCTAGTGGAATCAGCATCCCTGCTTGCTAGTCTATACCAAATTGACTAATGGAACATACCTTGTTATCAATGTTTCTTTTTGAAATTATTTAGGTTCGCAGATTTTCAGAGGCATTCTTTTGTTTTGAACATCCAAGAGAAGCTGCCATTGCATACCAAGAACTTCAGTAAGTAGCACAAATCCAAAATGTAGATAATTGTTTTTTCTTTTACATAAGATGTCTTATTAATGACAAACTTCATAGTATTTAAGGCAGAAGAAAAGGTTTAATTTAGGAATTTTTTCTGTTGAAGAAAGGTATAATGGACTTGCACCGTGTCCCCTTTGATAGCACTGTGTAGCTCTTCACATGCCATCGTCTTCCGTCCTTGCTTCCTCAGGTCAGAATAGCTCACAGTCATCGTTTTCATATCGCGTAATTGGCACTGCCTTCCGTCACATAAGTGATACACAGTTCAAATGTCCAAATAGCTGGGCAGTAGTGGTACACACCTTTAATCCTAGCACCCAAGAGCCAGAGGCAGATGGATCTCTGCCTGGTCTACAGAACAAGTTCCAGAGCAACTCTTAAAAACAAAACAAAACCTCTGAAACTTTGTTTGCCTTCCATCATTCCTACTGAATGTGGTTAGGTCTTGTTTTCGGACTTTAAAGGGTTGCTTGAAGTCATTTCCCTGAGGAAAATAAAACAGACACAAAGAAGTGAATACTGTATCAGTTTTTATATACGAAATTTTGAAGAAGCAAAACTTGGGTGAAGAAAGTCCAAACAGTGGTTCTCCTGGGGTTGATAGGGCTGGGAAATTAGGAAAAAATGTGAATAGATGGAATTATTTACTCTGTTGTATATTTCTTTGTCAAATTATATAGGATATATATTTCAGTTCATACATATTTTACCTTCTAAAAACACTTATAAACAATAACTGTGGGCATAAGAGGTAGTCAGAGTTGAAGTGTAAAAATGGGGCAGGTGTTAGCTGTTGACACTGGGTGATAGTGATAAGTAAATGAAGTTAACTACTCTATTTTGATTCTTTTGAAATTTTTATTAGGAAATTTTTGGATTTTTTTTTTTGTGTGTATGTGTCTGAATGTTTTATCTGAATGTATGTATGTATGCTCACCATGTGTAGGCCTGGTCATATTGTAGATCAGAGAAAGGAGTCAGACCTCCTGGAACTGTAGTACATAAGTTACAGTTACATGGTTGCAAGCCCCCATGTGGGTGCTGGGAATCAAAGAGGGCCTTTTACCAGAGCATTAAATGCTCTTAACCACCGAGCCTTATGTCCAAGCCCTAGAAAATCTTCCTGATCACTATTTTATGTTAGGCTTTGTGTATCTTGTTTTAAATTGATGTTCAATGTATTTATCAATATGTATTGGTAAAGCAGCCTTGTGAGATACACTTTTCCCCTGTGTTGTCATTAAGTAATTAGTAAGTAATTAGCATTGAACTTTTGATACTACGTTCATACAATAGAATAGGAATTAGCTTGTCAGCAAACTGTAATTTTATGACAATAATTTATTATTAGTAAAGCATAATTTTCATTTTGCCAGTTTTTAATCTCTGACCAAGAAACTTTTCCCAAGGACACCGTATCTTGAGGAAAGGGGTTAAGACTGGTGCGGGAAGAGAACAGGGTAGATTTTAAAGTGGAGGTGGGTGTAATTATTTTTTCACTACAATCTGACTTAAGAATATTTTTCAGTGCTCAGAGTCATCTACAGATGTGCACCGCTATCAAAAATACTTCCTTCTGCAGTTCTCTTCCACCCCTACCTATTGAATGTAGTGAATTAGATGGAGATCTCAATTCATTACCTATAATCTTTGAAGATAGGTATTTAGATTCAGTTATTGAAGGTAAGTATAATCTAACTAAAATACATAAGCTATGTATGTCAATTTCAGCATATTCTTCCAGATATACATAAAACCATTCCCTAATATTGAATCATTTCCCCCTCTAGTTTCATTTACTTTTGAGGAAATTAGAAAGTTGTAGTTAGAAAAAATAGTCTCGATGCCTTGAACTCTCGCACTTGTTGTAAACTGGAATCTTTTTTTCTTTGGATGAAAGACTTAGATGCGCCCTGGATGGGAATTCAGAGTCTTCAGATAACAGAGGCCAGTAGAATGGATAAACATGAGACTGAAGAGAGCTCTGTAGCAGGACTTTCTAGCCCAGAGTTGAAGGTCAGACCTGCTGTTGCCTCCAGTATTTGCTATACAGAATGTGAAAAGCAGCTAACAAAATCTCTAAAAGGAAAGAATGAAGAAGCAAATAAATCCAAGGTTAAGGTCACTAAGCTCATGAAAACAATGAAACCAGAAAACACTAAAAAGTTAATAAAACAGAACTCTAAAGATTCCGTGGTTTTAGTAAGCTACAAATGTTTGAAAAATACAACATCAAGTGATCTCACTAAATGCTTTGAAGGCAATCCTTCACATAGTCAGGAAGAAGGTCTGGATCCCACAATATGTGGATATAATTTTGACCCAAATACCTACATCAGACAGACAAGTCAAAAGGAAGCTAGCACTTTGCCAGCTAATACAGACAGAACTGAACACAAGTCTCCAGATACTGAAAGTATGCAACCAGACCAGTTCGATCTTCTGAACTCTGGCAGCCTAAATCTTTGTGCAAATTTGTCCATTTCAGGTAATCTTGGTATCTCCCAAGACGATAGTGATATCTCACATGTGGAGCACAATCTGGCATTTAGAAGTTCATCAGGTGATTGCCATGACCATCGAACAACTCCATCTCCAGGAGTTAGAACACTTGAAGTCAAGCCCAGCAGTAAAGAGCCTTTCAGTGGAGAGAAAATAACTGTTAAAATAGGAGCTTGGGCAGAGCTTCGAGAAGATGAACTATTTGTGGATAATTTACTACACAATTGTGAGTCCTCAGAATCTAATGGTAAATCCAAGTCTATAGAAATAACCCTTGGAAAGGATGCTTTACAGGAAACAAAGTCTCACTCTACTGAAGAATCATTAACCAAATTGAGAAGTCATCTACCTGCTCCTTCTACAAAAGAATATCATGTTGTAGTAAGTGGTGACACAATTAAGTTACCAGACACTAATGCCACATACGCTTCCTCTAGATTTTCAGACTCAGGTGTGGAAAGTGAACCAAGTTCTTTTGCAACACATCCAAATCCAGAAATACCCTTTGAAACTCTCCAAGGGCCAGGTCCTTATAATAATGAAAGATTATTTCCTCAGCTTTTGATGAAGCCTGATCACAATGTAAAATTTTCACTAGGAAGTCACTGCACTGAGAGCACAAGTGCTTTAAGTGAAATACAGTCATCTTTGACATCCATCAACTCCCTACCTTCTGATGATGAATTGTCACCTGATGATAACTCTAAGAAATCTGCTGTGCCTGAGTGTCATCTAAGTGATAGTAAAACAGTTTTAAATCTAGAAACGATGGATCTGTCAAAGTGTGATGATTCTAAAAAGTCAAGTATTCTTTTGCAGCAGCAATGTGTTGTATTTTCAGAGCATTTGGACAGTGAAACTTTAGCAATGCATTCCTTAAATCCAAGTAGTAAAGACCCTTTAGAACTTGTTTTCTCAGGGGAAGATACTGCCAGTGATGTGAAAAGTAGTTGTGACTCCAAACCTAATTTGGATACTGTGCTTACATCTAATAACTCTGCAGAAACAACAACAACACTAAGATCAAAGCTGATTTGCTTAGGTACTCCTTGTGTTGTTTCAGGTTCTGTTTCTACTAACGCGGAGCTTAGTGAAGATAGGACTGTGGGAAAAAAACATAGTGAGCCGTTAAATCATAAGCAAATACACTCAGAAACCCCTGTTATTGAAAATGACCCTCATCTGAGTCCAGATGACTCTATTTCCAGTAGTACTGATGTGGTAAAACAAGGGCTTGTGGAAAATTATTTTGGATCTCAGAGCAATCCTGATATTTCTGACACGTGTGCTGTTAGCTACCACAGCTCAGTTAGCTCTCAGAAGGAAACCTGTGAAAAAGGAATTAGTGATCTTCAGCAGGAACAAGGCAAAGAAGAGGAGGAGGAAGAGGAGCAGGATCAACAAATGATTCAAAATGGGTACCATGAAGAAGCAGATTTCTCAGCTGCAGACGGAACAGTAAGTGCTCACTATGCAAGTGGAGATGTGCTACGAGAAGAGAGACACACACGGTGCGAGAGAGTGAGCAGTGACTATCTGAGGGCTGCTGTACCTGTTCCTGCTGTCTGTACTTCTGGTTGTTTGTCTTTCCCATCTGCTCCACGAGAGTCTCCTTGTGGTGGTAAATATCCTCCTAGAAGTAAATTTGATGCCATTACAAAGCAGCCAAGCAGCATTTCTTGCAACTTCACTTCTTCATCTTCCTGGTATGAAAATTCACCAAAACCTCAAATACATGCGTAAGTAATGAAACTCAATATTGTGTGCTAAGTGTGTATCTAGAACACCAGATATAGTGCCAAAAGATGGAATCTTTTTGTTCCCTCTGACAAAACATGCTCCTTTTTATTAATTGTTAAGATGATGAAATGGGTACAGTATGGGCAGACCACTTCCATATCGCCTGTTGTGTGGTTAGACACTTTGAGCAGCTTTCTGTCAGAAGTGCACCATCACTAAGGTTAAAACCCTGTATTTGTTAGTGCATCATTTCTCCCTATAAACTCAAGAAAGAGCTGGGCTTTATGAGTACATGTGAGAAATAGGGTAATATTGAGTAAATGAATGACATATTTGTAGAAACTCTTAAACATACCCAATCCTAGTTGCCTTGCGTAAGTCAGTAGTTTCCAGTAGCAGATTGATCTGTCTGCACTGGTTCCTAAAATCTGCTTCAGCCTAGACCAAATCATGATCTGTGAGTTGAGAAGTCGGAACATTGTGTACAGTAGATTTTTAAAATTCACAGATCACTCTGGTTCGTGTATAAACTTGAGATCTATAAAACTTAAAGCTAGAATGTGATAACAGGGTCTTGAGACCCTGTCTCAAGAACAAACTAAAGTTGCTGCCACCTTTTGGGTTCTTCTCCTTTTTTCTGGGGCACGAGAAAGCAAAGTCTATTTGTCTTCGCCCAGTGTGTACTACACAGACTACTCTTCATCATCGCCTTCATTTCCACTTTCCTCAGCCAGATGGGGGTCACGCTAGATAGCAGTGCTGATGTTTAGTCTTCAAGCTCAGTTTGTTATGCCAGATACTGTATGCTGCCCGTTACAGCCTTGTGCCTCTCTTGGTGCTGCTCCTTACTGGTATTTTTAGGAAGTAATCCACCTTGCTTGAGAACCATACTCACTGTTGTGCTTTCCAGAATGGCTTCTTTTAAATTGTAAGAGAGCAAAGAAGAGAAAATGTGATTACATGATAAATAGCAGATTGCCATTTTCCAGCACTTCTTTTAGCTATTCTGTGCATGCAGTATTAAGTTATACATAAAGCGTAAACCACTTCTGACATTTTCATAGCCAGTCAAAGGTTATCAGACTATTTTTAAGTGACTTCAGGCTTAAAGTGTTCATTTTTTCTAATTAGAATATGTGTTAAGAGTAGCAAAATGTTGCCCTTTGATAAAGTCATTTAGATGACGCCATGTGGTTTCATAATTTTTACAAACATTGCTGAACTTACTTTTTATGCACTTTTCTAAATTCACTATGTTCTCTTTGTGTTTCTTAAAACGGAGTGATTGATCTTTAGTAGTGAATATTTTCTGTAATATTTCACTTCAGCTTCCTTCAGGCAAAAGAAGAATTGAAGCAACTTAAGCTGCCTGGGTTCATGTACAGTGACGTTCCTCTGCTGGCACCCTCAGCGCCTTACTTTAGTATGGAAGAAGAGGATGGTTCTGAGGACGGTGTGCATCTCATAGTCTGTGTCCATGGTTTAGATGGTACGTGTCAGTCATTGATGCACCCCATGGCAACTCAATAACTTTTCCTAATAGGACATTTAGTTACCTGTAACCTTTTGAACTTAAAAAATGGTGAGTTGCTAAGATTAATGTATATTACATTATGAAACAAAAATATGCTTAACTTTACTAAATGTAATATTAGATTTTCTTTTTGTTGTTGGCTTTAAGTAAATTTGCCATGAATCTGACACTCATGTAAATGTTTTAATTTTTCTGTATTCTGGATGATTTTATCAACTACACCCTCAGCACTGTCCCTTTAATAGTTTTTCTTTTTAGCTTCTTAACCTTTCAGACTGAAAAAAAAATTGTTACCCTTACTAATCTAAGACCTCACTAACTTCATTCTGTAGTTTTGTGACAGTGACGGCTGCCATGGCTACTTAGGAGCTTTGTCTTTTTGGTTGATAAGCTGTTAGAAAAAGCCAACAGTTTCTAGATCAGCATTACAGAGGTTTCTGTCCTGCCCGATCGGCAACCATTAAGTCCCAAAGAATCATACAGAGGTCTACATTATTTACAAACAATCAGGCCTATTAGCTCAGATGTCTTATTAACTCTTATAACTTATATTAGCTCATAATTCTTGTCTGTGTTAGCCACATGGCTTGGTACCTTTTTCTGCAAGACAGTCACATCTTGCACCCTCTGCATCTGGGTGATAACTGCAGAGGGACCTTTCCTCATCCCAGAATTCTCCTCTTCTTATTGCCCCACCTATACTTCCTGCCTGGCTACTGGCCAATCAGCATTTTATTAAATAAATACAAGAAACAAATCTTTACAGGGTAAAACCATTGTCCCACAGTATATTACTGTAATTGTACAACAAATTATTTTATGAGATATAAAAATATTAAGCAAAGATCTTTTTTTAAAAGACCTTTCAAGAAATAAAATACATTCAATACCAACTTTTTCACCCTATCCTCAAATACTGAGATGGGAAAGATTATCTCCTAAAGAAGCCTTCTTCACCGTTGAGCTCCTGGAAGATCTCCTTCAAATACGGATTGTCTGTGCATCACATCAGTTGGTTCAGAACAATAGGAAAGAGATGGAATGCAGCCCATTCTTTGGTTACCTCAACAGTAGTAATAAATCTGGTGACAACAATATACCAACACTCCCCTAAACATAATAAATAAAACTCTAGCTAGCAGCATCAATATATGGAATTTTATAACAAAATTTAAATTTCCAGAATACAAAAATAAATATAAAGAAATTTCTTTAAAACGTACTACATAAGTAAATTAGTAAGAGTAATTGATGAGATGCAATAGCCATTTCTAGTAAATGAGTATGCACCAATGATTATGAGTTATTAAGTAGAACTACTCTGTAACCCATAAATGATTAATCGATTATATTTTTAAGCCATATAAAACTTATGCTTAATAATGAAAGTAAGAGGTGTTAGCCTTAAAATTTGGAATAAAAAGGTACAATATTTTAATTAGGAAATATCTGAATGATAAATATTAAAAGAGTAAAATAAAATTGAACATTTGATAATAGTATGTCTATATTGCTGATAAACCAAAGAAATCAGAACAATCCACTAGTTTTTTAAAGATGTTCTATATTTTATACCTATTTGTTGTTTTATATCTGACTTAAAAATATGTTTACAATGTATTTTTAGTTAACAATTGTTAAATTATCCTAGCCACCAGAGAAAATTCAACAGACTAAATCTACACTACATCAAGATTTGTTCCATGGTCAGCTAGGGCAATGGCAAAGAGTAGCTCAGTCATTTACAGATGCTGTATCCTCTTAGTCCCTAAAGTGGTGTGCTCTTAGGTAGATAAATGAACCAAAACATCTTAAGAAATAAACTTGATAAATAAAATAAACTTGAAAAGACATTGGCTGGGAACTCTTTTACACAATATATTGTTTATCAGCAAGTGGATTAAGACATGAACTTCCTGTTTCCAAAAACTGTAAAAATGCATGATAATGTGCATGGCATCTTTTGCTTACCTCATCCTTTAAACATCATTTTCATCTTCTAGGGAACAGTGCAGATCTCCGACTAGTAAAAACATACATTGAACTTGGATTGCCTGGAGGAAGAGTTGATTTTCTTATGTCTGAGAGAAACCAGGTAAATAGGCAGTATTTTTAGTGGCAGCAAATATTCTTGTGCCAGTTCCTACATTTTGCTTGCTGTAAAATGCCTGTAGTCTTGAAAATACTTTTCTGACTTTTGTGAAGTTTGCTACCAACTTATATGTTGAGGACATACAAATGATATACCTTTGACTTACGAGTTCTCTTTTGTGTATAAAACATTCAGAGTTCACATTTCTATACAAAAATTTTATTAATTAAGCTATTCTTAGAGGCCCTACTTTAACAATTTAATACTGCTGGCCTAAGGCATAACTAAATGAAGCAAGTTCTGTTACAGGATACTGAGGTGCCTTTCCCTAGAAACTCTGCTCTTTTTAATACAGTGAATGCTACAGTCACTGACTTCCCTAAAAATGAATTTAACTATATTGATGACACCTAAATAAAATATAATATGATTATATTCTGTTTTTCATGTTTTGGTACATGTTTTAAAATATGTTTTCCTTTTATTTAGAATGATACTTTTGCTGATTTTGACTGCATGACTGATCGCCTTTTGGATGAGATCATACAGTATATTCAGATATATAGTTTAACAGTCTCAAAAATAAGGTAACATGTTATTACACAGTCTGTTCTACTTCTGTGACTTACAGAACTGAACAGTCTGTGGTACTGTTTACCTAATCTGAAGTATAGGAACGGGCTGGAGAGACGACGCAGATGGTAGTAGTGCCTGCAACCAAGTAGGGCAGCATGTATTCAAGCTGTAGGACCCAATGGTTCCAAGAGAGAACTGACATCCACATGGACACCATGGCACACATGCACACATATATTTATCCTCACAAAATAATTTATTTTAATAAAATATGGGGAACTATAACACTAAAGGAAGGGAAGGGGGAATATATTAGAGCTGGGCAGATTGGCTCAAGGTAAAGTGCTTGCTATGGAAGAATGAGGTTCTAAATTGAAATTTCCGACACCAGGTAAAAGCCAGGTGTGGTGTTGCACTTCTGTCAGTCTGGTACTGGGGAACCAGAGACAAGTAAGTGAACTCTGAAACTTGCTTGTCAGTCGGCCTAGCCAGTTTGTGAGTTCTGGGTTCACTGAGAGATCCTGTCTCAAGAAATAAAGTAGAGAAAAATTAAAGAAGATAGTTGATGCCAGTCTCTGGTCTTTATATATGTATGCACACATATATATGTACCTGTATGTACATGCATGCAAGCATGTATACATGCATTCACCACTAAGGACAGATTGTATTGTCTTATATAAAGTGTTCTGAATAAGCTTTATAAACAGAAAATAGATTATGGTAGCAGATACTATATCTGTGCCTTTCTTAAATAGTCCAGTATCATATAATCATATACAGTAGCTACAAGAGTCACAAGTTTCCAACAGATTGAAATATTTGAAGAGATGCAAATACTAGTTACCTTGATTTGCTGATGATACGATGTGTGTGTGCATGTGTGTGTGTGTGTGCGCGTGTGCGTGTGCGTGTGCGTGTGTGTGTGTGTGTGTGTGTGTGTTTTGGACTGCCACATTTCAACCCACAGATACATATAAATAACACGTGTTAGTTAACATTTTAAAATTAGTTTTTCTTAAGTGTTTTGGGGGTGTATATGTACATGCAGATACACATGCATGTGTATTCATACACAAGGAAACCAGAGGACAGGTGCAGGTATCAGTCCTCAGGCACTGTCTGCCTTGTTTTTGAGACGGGCTCTCTTGTCATCACCAAGTAGACCAGACTAGCTGGTTAGCTGGCAAACACCTAGCAATCTCCCTGTCTTTACAGAACATTCCAAATTCTTAGTATTTCAAAATAATCTCTGGTGTATCAGGTTTGGAAGGTTTCTTCTGGGTTTTGTTGTTGTTGTTACTGGTTTGTTTCTCTCTTTTAAAACAAATTGAGAGAAATTATTGTTTCTGTTTCTTTCTTACAGCTTTATTGGACATTCATTGGGCAACTTAATAATCCGTTCAGTACTTACAAGGCCAAGGTTTAAATATTACCTCAGCAAACTTCATACTTTTCTCTCTCTTTCTGGGCCTCACCTTGGCACACTCTACAACAGTAGTGCTCTTGTTAATACAGGTAAAAAGCTTTTTGTTCTCTATAAAAAATATGACATGGGCAGATATTTTAAATATAGTTTTAGAATTTTTTGCTGTTTATTTTTAGAGCCAATTTTCCCACACTTGAAGTCTCATAAAATGGAAGATAAACCTAGTCTACTTTGTTGTGTATATTAAATAAGTTAATAAAAAAAAATTTCAATGTTTGCTCACAGCTCTTCCCTGTGTGCTAGCCTGGCCATTTTTCTGAGTTCTAATTTAAGCTTAACTTGGGGACTGGAGAAATGGCTCAGCAAGTTAAGTGCACTCTTGGCTCTTGCCGAGGACCCAGGGTTGGTTCTCAGCACCACGTGGTTTCTCACCCAGGTTTTGAGACTCCAACAGGCCTGCATATGGTGCACATGACTACATGCAGGCAAGCGTTCGTACTCATAAAATTAAGTACATTTTAAAAAAAAATTTTAAAAGCGTAACTTCACCTCTTCCCCATTCCCGATCTTTGGATTGCAGTCAGAACCCCAAGTATGCTTGCACTGATAGTCCTGTCTTGCCACTGTCCACCTCCCTGTGTACAAGCTGCATGCAGACCTCCATTGCTGAGTATGCCTGCTTTTTTGGATTTGTCTTAGTCCCATTTCCTATTGCTGTAATCAGATACCATGACAGAAGCAGCTTAAGGAAGGAGGGTGTAATTGGTTCATAGTCCCAGGCTGTAGTCCATCACAGCCTACCATACCTTCACTGTAACTACTGATAGACTAAAAACTCAGTTCATAGGCATTGGATCTGCTGTGGTTGAGGCTTTCCTCCCTTTGCTTCCTTATCAAATGATATAATGTCCCCAAGTTTGTTCTTTGTATATTATTCTGTATTTTGTTACTAGCACAATGAGCCACCATTAAGCTGTTGTTAATGTGTACTTGCAAATATGTTTAGAAGTGCATGTAAATATCAGAGAGTAGAAGTACTTTGCAAATAAGTTTTTATTAGCCAACAAAATGTTAATGTATGATGTGATGTCTTTAAATGAGTAGATATGAGCATTAATAACTTTAGCATATATTACTCTCTTTTATATTTTCACATATCATATTCAACTTTCTAGGTCTCTGGTTTATGCAGAAATGGAAGAAATCAGGCTCTCTTTTACAACTGACATGCCGAGATCATTCAGACCCTCGCCAAACATTTTTATATAAGCTTAGTAATAAAGCAGGTAAGTATTTAGCAACAGTTTAGAAGTCAGGCTTATAAGCTAGCAGATTATCCGGTCTTTCTGGTGATGAAAATATATCATTCAGCTATAATTTGGGAAAGAAATAGCAGAATCTAATGCTAAGCTGTTAGATTAGTTTTTAATTTCTTACCAGGAGATATTGATAATCACCGTTCTCTCTGGCAGTGTGCAGAGTATTTTCTAGTACCATGAACACTAGTCAATGGAAGTAAAGGCTCTAGGTAGGCACCAGCTCAACCTCTCTGTGTCTGATGACATATGTAAGTGTTGCCGTCAACAGTAGGCGTTACCATCAGGTTATGGAGCTCATCCAATACCCTTGGCAATAGTCTGTGATGTGTAGGGGTTCCATGGGTCTCCTTGGTCAGTGACCCAACAGTATTTAACCTCTTCCTGGCACTGGAGGTTTTACTTGGTAGAAAAAGATACCTAGTGGGGTATTGTTTGGTGACTTTATTAGGATCCCTTTTGTATGTGTGTATAGTTTACAAAGCTTCTACAGTAGTAGGTTTCCAGATGGTTATTTAATGGTCTTTTAGTGTGCATTATTCCTCGCCGTATTCCATTCTTTGCCCTTCTCTTCCACCCCCCTTCCTGTTTAATCTTCCATTCTAGTTTTTACTTTGTCTCTCCACGACAGTATATTCTATTTCCTTGGAAGATCCTCTTTACTAAGTACCTGACCTCTGTGTTTATATGGATTACAGCATACATTGAAAGCTTAAAAGCAAACATTCACATATAAGAAAAAAACATACAATATTTGTCTTTGGGGGAGCAAACATTCACATATAAGAAAAAAACATACAATATTTGTCTTTGGGGGACTGGGTTACTTCACTCGATTTTTTTTTTTAATAGCTCCATCCATTTACTTGCTTATTTTTCTTAAGAACTAAATAATACTCCCATCATGTAAATGTACCACCTTATTTTATTTATCCATTCATTAGTTCATGGACATCTAGACTGTTTAAAATTTTCTGACTGTTATAAATAGAGTGTCAGTGAACATGTTTAAGCAAATGTCTCTGTAGCAGGGTGAAGTATCCTTTGGATATATACTCAGGAGTAGTATAGCTAGATCTTGATGTAGCTCTGTTCCCAGCTTCCTGAGGAACTGCTGCACTGATTTCCACAGTGGCTGCCCAAGTGGAAATTCATTCTCACCAGCAATGAATGCATCCCCTGCTTTCCCCACATCCCCACAAACATGTGCTGACATTTGTTTTATTGATTGTGGCCATTCTAACTGGGGAAAGATGAAATCTCAAAAGTAGTTTTGACTTGCATTTCTCTGATGACTAAGGATGTTGAACATTTCTTTCTCAGCATTTGTGTTCATCTTTTGAGAACTCTATATTTAGTTCTGGACCCCATTTTTAATTGGGTTACTTTTCTTCTTCATGCTTGTTTTTTACATGCTTCTTTATACATTTTAGATAATAGCCCTCTACAGACATGTATTAGTGAAAATCTTTTCCTCTTCCATAGTCTTTTGCTTTGTCCAAATGATGGTGTTCTTTGCCATATAGCAGCTTTTCAGTTTCATGATATCCCATTTATTAATTGTTGGTCTTAGTGCCTGTGCTATCAGTGTTCTGTTCAAAGTGTCCTCTCCTGGTGCCAATGACTTCAAGCCTATTCTCCAGTTTCTGTTAGATACAGGATATCTGCTCTCATGCTGAGGTCCTTTCAGAGTTGAATTTTGTGCAGGGTATTAAATAGGGATCTATTTGCATTCTTCTAGATACAGCCATCCAGTTTGGCCCGCACTGTTTGAGAAAGATACTGGCCTCTCCACTGTGTATTTCTGGCTACTTTCTCACAAATCAAGGTTCCATAGGTGTGTGAACTTCTGTCTAGGTCTTCAGTTCAATTCCATTGATCAGTGTGTCTTTCTATGCTAATCCTATGTTTACTTTTATTGTTGTTGTTATTACTATAGCTCTGTAGTATAACTTAAAATCAGAGATTTTGTACCTCCAACAATTCTTTTATTATTTTTAGAATTGTTTTAGCTATCCTGGTTTTGTATTTTTGTATGAAGTTGAAAATTTTCTTCTCAATTTCTCTAAAGAATTGTGTTGGAACTTCAATGGGGATTGCATTGGATCTATAGATTGCTTTAGGTAGGATGGCTGGCCATCTTTACTATGTTAATCCTTTTGATCCATGAACATGGGAGATATTCCTTCTTCTAGTATTTTCCTCAGATTCTTCTTCAGTGTCTTAAGTTTTTATTATAAAATTCTTAGTTTTGTTTAGTTAGTAATCCTAAGAATTTATTTTTTTATGCTATTGTGGAAGGTATTGTTTCCCCAATTTCGAGACAGGCTTTCTCTGTGGCTTTGGAGCCTGTCCTGGAACTCACTCTGTAGACCAGGCTGGTCTCGAACTCACAGAGATCCGCCTGCCTCTACCTCCCGAGTGCTGGGATTAAACCCCAATTTCTTTATCAGTCTGTCATTTGTATATTGGAAAGCTATTGATTTGTGTATGTGTGTGCTAATTTTATACTCTGAAACTTTGCTGAAAGTGTTTGTCACCTGTAGAAGTTTTCTGATGGTGTTTTTAGAGGCTTTTTTAAAAATAGAAATAGTATCATCTGCAGATAAAGATACTTTGACTTCTTCTTTTCCTTCATAATATAATAAAATAGCCATTGAGGCAAAGTACAGAAATGAGCATTGTTGAGTGAGCCTGCCGGAAGCTCTGTAATGCACAGCTCCAGAAATAAAGCATCCTCATACGTACACACTGTTTGTAGCCCTTTGTGAAAAAGCCTTTAGATAAGTTGTCAAAGTGAATTGTTCTGACAGTACATGACAGTGTCTTTGTAGCTTGGGGTAACTTTTCAGTAATGTTATTTTATATTCAGAATGTATGGTCTCTAGAACTGCTTGTACACATGGCTGATAAATTTAAGATATAATTTTCATATTTTTGTTTACCTCTTTTTTAAAAAGAATTGGAAGTCAATATGCCCCTGTATATGTAGACTAATACCTAATTTTTTTCTAGAAGTATGTTATGTTTCTATATGTTATGTTTCTATATGTTTCTATGTATTAATAAAAATATGTCTCCACTTAGTCTGTTGGAGTTACAGGTCTAGCACTCATTCAATTTATGAAAAAATGTGCCCCCCCCAAAAAAAACCCAATTTACGAAGCCATTTTTTATTGTCAGAATCAAATCTAACTTAATTTTGATAAGAAAAATTTTATGTTGTACTGGAATCTCCAGAAACTTATGCCCTAGAGTTGTCCATAGTATTCAGATCTAAAACTGAGCCGGACAGCGATGCCACATGCTTTTAATCCCAACACTTCAGAGACAGAAGCAGGAAACAGGTAGATCTCTGTGAGTTCAAGGCCAGCCTAGTCTACAGAGGTAGTTCTAGGACAGCCAGGGCTATATAGCGAAACCTTATCTCAAAAAATAAAAAAATAAAAGCAAAAAATCTAAAACTGATGAAATATCTTGCCCTTACAGAGTAGGAAATGAACATGCTGGGACTGGAGAGAGGGGTGCCTCTCTGGTTAAGGGTACTTGCTGCTCTGGTTCAGTTCCCAGCACCAGCATGACAGCTCACAAACATTTGTAACTCTGACTCCAAGGAATCTGATACTCTCTTCTGACCCCTGGGGGAGCCAGGCATGGATGTGTTATAGCATATATGCATGTGGTGAAATAGTTACACACAGCAAATACAAATAAATCCTTCCCCCCCTTTTTTTAAGTGGGAAAAGAGCAAATTATTCATAGAAAAGGCTGAGATATGGACATGAATGTTCATCACCCTCTGCATGCCCATCCACTTACGGAGACGTTATCCAGGGAGTGACCATAGTTGGTCTGCAGACCTGGGCATCGGGGTATTTTCCTATCTGATGATGCCAAAAGTGGAACAAATTTGATTCATCAAATATGGCAATGAAGAAGGCAATTCTTTTTTTCAATGTTTTTATGAAATATATGTGTATGTATGTGTGCAGTTGATTAATTCCCTTATAGATAGTTGGTTGTTTACATTACAGCTTGAGTATTCTGTTTTTTCAACCTGTCACTCAAAACATGTGATAACATTTCATGAGGAAAGGGGAAGAATGGCTTTACTTTTGTAAACATGATTATCTATGAGTGTTGCTGGTCTTTATATAGGCCTAACCTTTTCAGAGTCATGGTCCTTGAGTTCCAAGAGAAAAAGAGATGTCTCCAAAGTCTTTTAGTCAACAGTCATCGTCACAATTAGCTTATCCTAAGACTCTGACTCAGCATAAAATACCAAAATTTTACTGTGAAATAGTATAGAACAAAACACCATGTCTACATACTCAAGTTGTGATATATTACCATCATTTTATTTGATAATCACATAAATTTTTATTTATTAATAAGCCAAATAGCAAGTAGAATATGATGATGTTAAGAAGTTAAATACTTTTTGAGTTCAATCACAAAAGTAACCCATGGACTTAACCTGAATTTGCCTTCTTTATAAAGAAAAAAGTGTGTGGGAGGGTGACAAATTGTGACTGGATCACAGTATCCATTATTATTGTCACTAAGAAGATCAAAGCAGCTGGCAGTAGTGGCTCACATCTTTAATCCTCGCACTTGGGAGGCAGAGGCAGAGAGATCTCTTTGAATTCAGGGACAGCCAAGGCTACAAAGAGAAACCCTGTCTCAAAAAAAAATCAAAAGAAAAAAGGGAGGAAGGGAGGGAGATAGTGGGGGAGAGAGAGAGAGAGAATCAAAGCATGTGTTCTCTTCCCCAAGTCAAATAAGCAGACTATATGATTGGTGATAGACAGATGTTAAAAGGAAAAACTTAAGAAAAATGTTTAAATGATTTTAAATGGAGTGGTCTGGATTTTTTATGGAAGAGTATGACTTTGTTTCTTCAGATTATCCATAAATATTGCCTTCTGGAAGGCAAGGCCATCATAGACTTTAGATTCTCAGTCTTCCCATGCCACCATGCCAGAGTCGTTGTGCTGTCATTAAGTGCAGACGAGCATTGGTTCTCCTTTAACATGGCAGTTGGCATACACTGAAGTGACTTTTCTGAGAGCAACTGGAAATATGAAGGATGGAATCATGATGTATTTTAAAGGTCATAAATATACTACTGCTGAGGAAATTTTATTTTATTTATTACGATACTAGTAAATTTACATCTGGTTAAGTTTTGTATTCTTTATTTTCTACCTTTAGGGCTTCATTATTTCAAGAACGTTGTGCTGGTAGGATCGCTCCAGGATCGCTATGTTCCTTACCATTCTGCCCGCATTGAAATGTGTAAAACAGCTTTAAAAGACAAGCAGTCAGGTAATGTGTGCACACATACTTCAGTGAGCGTGTGTGTGAGTGAAGTTTTCCCAAAATTTATCACCAAGTCACGTCTTTTCCTTTCTTCCCCTCCTCTTATCTAAGGCTAGTCTTCTCCTGTGTTTTGCATATTTTCCTCTTCTGCTGTCTTTTGTGTAATTAAAGTTTTTGCATTCTGCTGTCTAGAAATTCATGTGAACTTTGGATCCCCCTCCGTTGTTGTGCTTGGTTGTTGTGGTAGTGCTTTTGCTTAATGTTTTTCTGTCACAACTTAGGTGAAGATGGCAGCAAGGATGCCCCTGTACAATACCACTGAGTACTCTTGGTTCCTTTGCTGCTTGTGGCATCAAAGGTAGTTGAAGCTGCTAGGCAACCTCAGTCTTGTTTGCTCATTTAGTTACTAAAGCTCAAAGATACTTCATGGTTTATGCAAAGTCACTGTTGACAAGTACAGGCTTAAAGTAAGCATCGGATCTTCTACCTCCCAGCATTGTCTTAGCTCCTTTTTAGACACTTGAGCCTTTCCTTGTTGCACACCAGCTCCTTAAGGTAGGGGCTTTTAATTTGCATGTGTATTAGCAGAGTCTAGCATGGTCCTCCCTGTCACCTTACTGTGCCATCAGAATAAGTTGAGCCTACATAAGGGAAAACTACAAAAGCTATTCAGATGGATAGCCAAAATGAAATAAAAGTCTTTTAACCATGAAATTCTGTGCTAAAAGTCTTCCTTTTTAAACATACTTTGAAAACCAGCAGGGACTCAGAAAACCAGTTTGACTCCCAGTAAAACCTAAGAGGAAGGAAGGTTATGAAAAGATTTGATTGTAGTTTCTTTGCTTTGTGCTTTTTCTTTGGTTAACTTATGTGTTATTAGTCCTCTTTTAAATGCCTGCTTCTTTGCTTTATTCTTCTATATACTGTTTCCTTCCTGTCATTCCTTAGTACTACATCCTATTTCTGAACCATGAAATCTACTGTGCTTAAATTGCCTGCTTTCCTGAGAACTTTAGCTACTTATAAGGAGTTTAGAAGCATTATAAGCAATATTTTGTACCTTGTACTAGTTTGTATACTTGTGTATGTACAAACATGATATATCTCGTCTTTGTCCTTTTTACTTAACATGACCTGCTAAATCCATTCTAAGAATTAACTAAAGAAGGAAGGGAGGATAGGAGTCCAGCTTTGAATTAAAGCTGATTCGGGGTTTTGTCTGTTTTGTATACGAAGAAGTGGGTTTCATTTAGACATTTTTGTACCTTTATTTCTTATCTATGCCCCATATGCCCTCTCCCACCCTCCCTCTTTCCCTCTTTCTGGTCCCCTTCCTCCCCTCTTCTCTTTCTATGACGCACATATTCCGTTATTCTCATTCTCTCCCCTTCCCGTCTGACCTCCTCTCACCTCTCATAGTTCCCTTTCTGAAAACCAGATTAAGAAAATGTGTGCATATTCAGCTATAAAAATGAATGGCATCCGTGTGAAATGGATAAATCTGCGATCACCATGTTAAATGAAATAAGCCAGGTTCAAAAAGAAAACACCATGCTTTCTTCACATTAAAATATAAGTTAGAGAGCAGGAAAAGTGGAGGACTCACTTTAAACTTGAAAGTATTGTGTAGGGCTTTAAAAATGATAGCTAACCACTTAGACCACAAAAGTGCACTCTTCAAACCAACTCAGATTGTTCTGACAAGAGGAAGTTGCTGTTCTTTGTCAAAATATTGTAGAAATGTTATTTACCATACAATTATCTTTAAAGTGCTTGCTACAGCATAAAGTATTTTATTTTACCATATCAAAATATTTTGTCATCAGCTTATTTTCTTTGCTTAGCAAATTATTAGTGAATAAAGTTAAAGAAAACTGCTTTATATGCATTGTTCTGAGTTAAAAATGGACAAATATATAATAAATTTGAACTGGCCAGATAAGGTATTATGATTGCTAATATTTCCTATAAAATAATCTCAAAATAATAGCTGAAGCCGGGTGGTGGTGGCGCACGCCTTTAATCCCAGCACTCGGGAGGCAGAGGCAGGCGGATCTCTGCGAGTTCGAGACCAGCCTGGTCTACTAGAGCTAGTTCCAGGACAGGCTCCAAAACCACAGAGAAACCCTGTCTCGAAAAACCAAAAAAAAAAAAAAAAAATAATAATAATAATAGCTGAAGAAAAGAAAATGATATTTTTCTACTTTATGTGAAAATAATATAAATTTTATAAATTAGAGGGAAGTTGACAGACTTTCAGATATGCAAATAATTTTCCTTTTTGTCTACTTTATAGGACAAATCTATTCAGAAATGATCCACAACTTACTTCGCCCAGTTCTGCAAAGCAAAGGCTGTAACTTGGTTCGATACAATGTCATTAATGCCTTGCCCAACACGGCTGATTCGCTCATCGGGAGGGCCGCACACATAGCTGTCCTCGATTCGGAGATATTTTTAGAGAAGTTTTTCCTGGTTGCTGCCCTCAAATATTTCCAGTAGGACAGAAGCATCATTAGAGACTTACCAATTACCTCATTCAGCAACGGTTTAAATAATGTATTATAGTGTGTAGATGTTAAGTTCTAAGACATATTTATACCTTTTTATATGGAAGATAATTTATATCATCCATGTGTAGAGCCTTTTAAACATCAACTTTACTTTCTAGGTAATGTGGCTGTGCAATATTTTTTTAATTTTATCTTTTTACTTTTCTATTTTTCATATGTTTTGCTACCTAAGTATTTCAGTGAAACTTTGAGCCCATATGTATGTCTGATCATTTATTATTGGCTTCCACAATTGTTATTCAGACTACATCACGTTAAAGGCTGTTAGGATAGTATAGAATTTTAAATTTTCTAATTTGAGGCTTTTAGTGGACAATAAATTTTACTTTTAACACTTTATTCTGTTTTAACTGGAAATAAAATGGCTGCTAAAATGTATTTTTGAAATCAACCTCTTTAATCTAAAATACTAACTTTACATTTCCTCAAACCAGGTGGTTCATACATGCCAATGTTTTAAAGGTTTTCTATAAAGTCATTATTGTTGCTATTAAACGTGTCATGCTTATTAAAATATATTTTTACTGGTCATTTCAACATTATTTCTCATATTGACTTTTATTCCTGGACTTTTCTTGTTCATTAGGAGCTTATAAAGATTTCTGAATGCCCTCTGCCTTGATTTGGTTAGAACGTTGTTAAATTTAGTAATGTTGCTTGAATTTCTCACAGCAGTTCTTTAACCCTTTTCATAGAGTTCCTTCTATGTAATAATTAAATGTTGAAATTTATGAAATACTTTTATGAATTTAGATAATTTTTAAATACTATTAAAATTTATCGAGCTAAGAGTCATGTAAACAGAGTTAAAATTGAGAGATGATTAACTTTACTTGTTTGGTGATACCGATGCAGATGTTTTTGATATATGGAGATGTTGAGTCTTTTGACTTTACAAACGGTGCTGAACAGCATTCAATTCACTACCCCCTCCTGTTTTATTTGTGAAATAATAATGGGCTACAGGTGGATGGAAGGTTTGTTTACATTCACCACTTGTAGTGGGCAATGGTTTTTGTTAAGTCTGTATTATGTATAATTGGTGCATGTTTATTTTTTGTATGTTAATTGCCTCTGATGTTAATAAATGAGAAAATGCCTTTCTGGAGGAGTAGCAGTAACATTTGTGATGTTTTTCTTACTCTTAGAATCCTTGGAGATGCAGCAGTGGCCTGTATAATATTGTGTGAACAGTGGATGAGTTATACTGTGGCATATCCATCCATCCTCCATGTGTCATAGGCTAATACCGTCTCAGTTTACATAGCATGCCCTGATACTGTGCAGCACCCTGATACCTTCTTAGAATGTGTCCTCACCATTAAGTGATAAGTGGCTGCCTATGATTTCATTCATAAGTAGATATACTCATCTTTCATATTCATCAAGTACTGAAAAGAATTTCATTCATCATATTTGATAACTATTTACTTTTTAAAAGTTATTCAAGTTTTTATGAGTTGAACTAAGCATTAAATATACCAAAGTTATTATAACTGGAAATATAAATATATCCGTTATTAGCCACATATTTTCGCTATATATTTTTCATGTTTGTATAGGTTGGCTTTCAGTTCGAAATATGGATCGTCTTAAGTTTAAATACCTTCTGCTTTGACAAAGGCCTCATTCATAATCATATTAATCATATTTAAAGGAAACTTACTCTCAGGATCGTAGTTCACTGGATTTTGGTCATTTCAAAACTATCTTAATGTAATTATTTCGGTGATTTAAAATCTAATGTTTAATTTCTGATTTATCAGGAAAATCATCACGTATCAGTTACCTCCATAAGGTGACATTCCGAAAGAGCGGGACCATGATTATCTGACATGGCACAGTTGACTCGCAGAATGAATCAGTATGTACCAGAATAGTTCTTGGTTGCAAACAGTGAATGGTTATGAGTAACTTAACACAGAATAAAAGAATTTATTGAAAGAGTAGCAGGTGCCTCGAAGAATTTAAGAAAAAACTAGAGAACAGGATTGGATGACAAGCCAAAGGGAAGTGAGATCCACACTCCCATCTGAACTCTGACCCTGAGAAGAGTGAAGGAAGATGTGTATACTTGCTGCCTGGAGGGGGGGGGGTCGTTAGGACTGGCTTTCAACTCCACCCTCTAGATTCAGTCTGGTGGGAGTACCAGGTGACCACAGCCAGGTTTTGTGCCAATGCTAGGGTCATGAAGGACAGCAGATGTACCTGACCCTCTGAGTTTTCAAAATAGGAAAGGGCAATTCTAACAATAATCCTGCTTTTCTTGCAAAGTATCACTTTAGCTTCCTGAAGACTTATAGGGACTTCCTGAGTAGTGTGGTCCAGTGAAGATGTTTAAGTTTCAAAACATAACTTGGTCCAGAGCCCTAGCGTAAACTGACGTCTCTCTAGCTGGAGTACCTTGGACAAATTCTTTGATTTAAAACAGTTATTTAAGCCTCATCTCTGAGAAAAGACAGAATGATACTGATTGAGCACAAAACACAATTTTATTTTGGTGGTGAGGGCGGGGGTAGGTTTTTAGGCAGGGTTTTTCTGTGTAACATTCTAACTGTTCAAAAACTCATTTTGTGACCCGGCTGACCTCAAACTCATAGAGATCCACCTAAATCAGGCTCCCAAGTGCTGGGATTAAAGGCGTGCACCGCCATGACCAGGCTAAAACCCAAATTTTGATCTTTCCCTTGTAAATGTGATCATGCCAATGAGCCTTGCCAACTGCTCTCAGGGAGAGCGAGAATCAGTTTCCTAAGTCTTGGGGCTACCTTGTCCCAGGACAACTAGGTTGTCCTTAGGTTCTAGTCTGAATAGGAAAAGTGAGTAGGGTACTAGGGGTGTAGCTCAGTGGGTAGTGTGCTTGCCTGACATGGGCTTGGTGGCACGTGCCAGTTGATCTCAGCCTTTAGAAGCTAGAGCAGGATCAGAAAGTGATGATCATCCCTAGTAGTAGGTGGAAGCCAGCCTGGGATATGTGAGACCTTGACTTTTCAAACAACATTCTGTGAGTATGACAGTGTACCAATTTATTGACCTAGCTTTCTGGTTTTTTTTAAATTATTTTATGTGTATTGGTGTTTTGCCTGCATGCATACTACATGGTTGCCTGCACAAGCCAGAAGAGGGTGTCTGAGTCCCAGGAATTAGAGTTACAGATGGTTGTGAATCGCTTTTGGGCGGACCGAGAATCAAACATGGGTTTTCTGGGAGAGCAGCTAGTAGTGCCCTTAATTGCTGAGCCATCTCTCCCTATGGGCCTAGTCTTAAAAGATCTTGACTATTTGTAGCACTCCCCACCATCTCGCGTTAACCTACAAGATTAGGTGTCATGAGAAGAGAACCACAGTGCCCAGTAGACAGGGAGCTTGCCCAAGAAGCAGCCCCCAAAAGAAGAGTGGTCCATCAGGGCTCAGCCCAATCTGGGCTGAAACTGAAAAGTTCAAGCACAAATAATGTATTTGACAGCTAACCAATAAATAGTGCATATAGATAGAATGCCGAGACTTGCCTATTTGAAATTAGCTTGATAAGAATTCTGTATATTATATACCAGTTTCCGTTTTCCTTATATTAATGCTAAATCTTGTTAGATTTTTTAATTCTAGAGCAGTGGTTCTCAACCTTCTTAATGCTGTGACTGTTTAATACAGTTCTTCATGTTGTAGGACTGGCAATCAGAAAATTATTTTGTTACTTCATAACTGTAGTGTTGCTACTGTTATGAATCAGAATGTAAATTATCTGATATGTTGCCTGTGGGGGTCACAACCTACAGGTTGAGAACCACTGTTATAAAGAAATGCATGTACACTTGTACACAGGTTTAGGTGCTAGTGGTTCCGCAAGGCTTAGTAACAAAACTGTATTTAATAATTTCATGTTGGTCACATTGAAATACCATTGTTTTTTTTATAATTTAAGAAAGTTGAAAAGGGGCTGGAGAGATGGCTCAGTGGTTAAGAGCATTGCCTGCTCTTCCAAAGGTCCTGAGTTCAATTCCCAGCAACCACATGGTGGCTCACAACCATCTGTAATAAGGTCTGGTGCCCTCTTCTGGCCAGCAGACATACAGACAGAATATTGTATACATAATAAATAAATAAATATTTAGAAAAAAAAAGAAAGTTGAAAAGGAGGCATTAATGCCAAGGATTCACCAACCATATAAAAAGTTTCATAATAGCACCAATTATAAAACATTACCCAAACACTGTACATGCCTATAATCCTAGTGACCAGGGAGACTGAGATAGGACAGACAGGCTTCCTGAAGTACTCAAAATCCTATCTCAAAAGCTAGTGTGAAGCCCTGGGTTCAAACTCAATATCACTAAAAATAATGTCTGATTTGTGGCCCCTCTTTGGTCTTTCACATCCACTGTTCTCGATTTTGCATTTAAAGGGCTTCCTCCTCCCGGGATCTCTGTCATCCACTTCTTTGTTTGACGATCAGTCTAAAACAACAAATCGGATCTCATAAAATTAGGACCCTAACCATCACTTTATACATATATAATAGTCTTGGTTACTGTTCTTTTACTTTGAAGAGACACTATGACACTATGAACTCTTAGGAAAGAAAGCATTTATCTGAGGACTTTATGGTTTTAGAGAGTTCTCCGTGATCATGATGGCAGGAAGCAGAAAGGCGTAGTGGAAGAGTAGCTGGGATCTTTGCATCCTGACCCACAAGCCTCAGGGTGGCACTGAATCTAGCATGGGCTTTAGCAGTCTCAAAGCTCATCCCAGCCAGGCGGTGGTGGCGCACGCCTTTAATCCCAGCACTCGGGAGGCAGAGGCAGGCGGATCTCTGTGAGTTCGAGGCCAGCCTGGTCTA
>NC_022028.1:11935509-11961479 GCF_000317375.1 Microtus ochrogaster | reverse complement strand
GAGGCCAGCCTGGTCTACAAGAGCTAGTTCCAGGACAGGCACCAAAGCTACAGAGAAACCCTGTCTCGAAAAACCAAAAAAAAAAAAAAAAAAAGCTCATCCCATTGACACACCTGTCCAACAAGACACCTCTTAATCCTCTCCAAAACAGTCTACCAGCTGGGGACCAGACGTTCAGATACATGAGCTTATGGGAGCCATTCATATCTACACCACCACATCCCGGCCCCTGACCATCAATAGTTTATAGTCCAGCTTCAAAAGTCCCCATGGTCTTTGAGTTGCAATACTCTTTCCAAAGTCCATGTTTCTTGAGACTCAACTGTCAAATCAAAAAGCAAATATACTCCAGCACACAGTGCCACAGAATATGCATTGATATCCTTCATGGGAGGCAAGGGGACAGACATAAGGAAGCATCATCAGAACAAACTCCAGATCCTGTATCTTTGTGTCCTATGACAAAGGACTTAGATGACTCTTCCTCCCCTCCATCTTTGCTGACTGCAATATCTACTATCTCCGATTGATGCTACAGTTTTCCCTGACAGGTATCCCACAGCTCTGGCATCTCCTTACATCTTGGGGTCTCCAAGACAATCCAGGCTTCCCCTTCACAGCTTCATGAAATGACTGGTCTCTCCAGGCCTCCATGCAGGACTCCCTGCCACAAGCATGGCCTCGTTAACTGGAAGAAGATTCCGTATCCCTTTTCTGTGTCTTTCTGAACACTAACGCCAGAACCATGTGGCCCTAGATGCCAAAATCTGTTTTCTGGTGCTGGAACCTGGCCCCTCCTTGAATTATATTTGCATAAACTTTACATTGTTGATTTTCTTTGTTCCTTAAACTTTGCTTACTCTATTTACCATTTGGAGACTTAGCCGGGTGGAGTCTTGCCCTGAGACAGTGAGGTGTTCCCTTCATTCCACTTTGACTCAGTCCTTAAACTTGTGTCCCCTTGAGCACAGGGCTTGGCTCCAACAGGATATTCCCCAGTACCCTTTTGCTCCTCAAACTGTCTATACATTTTGTATTTCTCTTTACAGCTGGATCCACAGGCAGAGAGTGACACTGAGCCTGGCTTGGGCTTTTGAAACCTCAAAGTTTGAAACCACTCCCAGTGACAACCTCCAACAATCTCCTAATCCTTCCCAAAACAATCAAGCAATTTGTCCCCAGACATTTGCATATAGGAGCCTCTAGGGGCATTCTCATTCAAACACCACAAATACTATGGTGAAAAGACAGAAAATGACATGTAAACATGTATGAGTCAGTGGAAAAGGAAATATAGTACAGTGTTCTTGCCATCTTCCTTGATAAGAAACTATTAAAAATACAAATTCTGGTCAGGCATCACACACATCAATGAGAGACCAAAGGAATGATGTCTCTCCTGTCAAGACTGGTGAACCAGGAGCATGGGTAACACCCAAACAGCCACATACCCGAAAAGCCCCACACCAGCATAGATGACAATGTTCCCATAACTACATTAATGGACTTCTGTCTAGTTCTCATTCTGTTTGTATTCTCTTAACATTTTCCACAACCTTGTGTAACTGGGGCACAATTCCAGGCTTCTGGAAGAGGCATGGGGGAGAGTGGATAGGATCTCGGGGTAGTCTAACCAGGGAAAGCTAACAGCCCCAGCTGTGTAGAGTAATTCTCATGCTTGAAGTAATCACCTGCTCTCTTGGTGGACAACACTCCACAACACTGGTACACTGGGAAATAATAGGCAGTTACAGTTTATGGTAGAATGTCTTCTCAAGTGGGAAGCCAAACATAGGCAGCATATAGACGTAAATGGGGTCTCCCTCTTCTACTCACTGGACTCTGGTGAACTCAAGACTGTTAACTGTACATGATATCTTTTAGGGACAGCATACCAAAGTATTTCATCACCTGGCTCCAAAACCAAACCTACAAGACCAAAGTCTGGAAGATAGAATACTTGATAGGATTGGTGGATCCTTCAGATATTGCATTTACATTCACAGGTAGGAAGTTCTTTTGATAAGCAATGTTGTATGGGACACTGTTTAAAGTCCTCATACAAAGCTTTCACAAATGAAGTGGTATGTATGAAAGGAAACAGTTCAGGGAAAACAGTCCAAACATCATAATTATTTAAAAGCAAATTGCTACCTTCTTCATGCTAGTTGGATTGATTCCCTTAATCTTTTGGACTGCTTAATACTCTAGTACAGGTCAAGTCATTGGAATTGCTAAGTAGTGGTGCTAGCCAATTAGTCCTGGGAGGGGAAAGACAGTTAAATGTACACATACGCCTTTGTTCTTAATACCTTTGTGGGTGTATTAGTGGAGCCACAGAGCAAACAGCTGTGGTAAGAAAAGTTGCTAGCGTGGGTCTTCTTGATGGTCAACTCTTTTGACTCCAAGACAGGGATTTAGTGAAGTAATTCATCTAAACAGCTATGGATTTGTTTTGTTTTCTAGTAATGGGGGGGGGGGGAGCTTTTCATTATTTGTCATTTATATGTCATTATATGTCATTTGAGGTTTTTACATCAAAAATTTTAAGGTTTTTTTTAATGAGTGTTTTGCTGGCGTGTATGTATGTATGTATGTATGTATGTATGTATGTATGTATGTATATATGTATGTGTGTCGTGTGGATGCCTACTGTCAACAAAGTCCAGAAGAGGCTGCCAGACACTCTGGAACTGGAGTTACAAGCCTGTGAGCTGCCATGTGGGTACTGGGACTAAATGCAGGTCCTCTGAAACAGAAGCCATCTCTCCAGCCCCTTAAGATTTTAAAATATTTTTTAAAAGATCTCTGACACGGCACCATCTCAATAATCACATGGCTGAATATGCTGAACTTACTAAAATTTTGTTTTTAAAATATGGGAAGGTTCACTATAATTAAATCTTTATGTATTTTAACTACAGATTTATGGAGCAATACTTTGGCACACCTATGTGGTATGTGATGAAACTTAAAAATTATTCGTATCTAGTCAGTATATATGTTATTAATGCATGTCTAAAATACGTAATCAGATTAAGTTGATTCATGTTTCCGGCTCCTTGTTGTACTTTGAACTTCCTCCTCTAGATAGGCAAGCACACTACACACTAGGGTGGTGTGAACTCTAGAACCTGTAACTTCCGTGCAGGCTTTCGGTTTTGTCTTTTGTGTCCTTTGGACTGGCTAAGAGCGACTGCCAGGGAGAGTCCGCTAGAGGTTGGGGGCGTGGCTATGCAGAATTACAAGGGGCCGTACTGGGAGGCCTGAACCGGGTCAGTCGGACGGACAAAGCGAAGCTCCGCCCAATTCTGCTGTCGCTGACGCCTGCGCAGACCGCGCGGGTCTCCTGTGGAGCTCCGCGGTGGCTGTGAGTGCGCAGGCGCTGCGGGAGAAGGCAGTATGGCCTCGACAGGCCTTACGGGGTCTCTGGTGGCCTCCGTCTGGAGAGCAACAAGTAAGGCAATCCGCCCGGGGTCCCGAGACTCGGGGACCCTCCGGGAAAGCCGGTTTCTGACACGCAAATGCGCCGGCGCGGAAACCCGGCCGCGATGCCTTGTGACCTCAGGGGTCGAGCCTTTCCGGTGTGCTTAGCGGAGGGACCCAGGCTTTGCGGGTGGGTTGCGAGGAGCGCCTTGCACTGGGATGCAGCTGGGATAGTATGGAAAAGAAGGTCACTTCGGGGATGAGTGTCACTAATTTGTTTGCTTACATCAAGAATAATTTGTACCGGGCGGGTGGTGCATACCTTTAGTCCAGCATTAAGAACGCAGAGGCAGGAGTATCCCTGAGTTCAAGGTCAGCCTGGTCCAAATGTTCGGCAAACTAGTCAAATAGATGAGTACATATAACGAAAAGCACACGAATCCAAAACCTGTTAGAAAAGATACTTGCATGCTTTCTGTAGAAACTAACGTTTTCAAAACTGTTGCATTATTTCTCAGTATTTGCCTCAATTAGCATCCCGAAGATGCAGAATGTTAGTTTAATTGATGACTTGGCTGAGAAATTACGGAAACTGAAGACAGAATCACTGCTGTCTTAACAAGTAGCCCGAATTTTTTTATAAATAAACTTTCCAGTTTTTCCCTTCAAATACTTAATACCTGTTCGTTGTTAAAATCTTGATCTATACAATGAATATTACAGATAATGAAAGGCTAGCTCCAAACCCTTAGGTGGTAACTTTAATTCTTTAGTTTTATCCAGCATTCCACTGTTTTAAAATAATTATGTCGTGTTTGATACCAGAAATTATATATATACACATGACATGTACGTATGTAAAGTATAAAGCAAAGGGAACATTAATGAACCCATTTTCCCATTGAAATGTTTAGATGCATTTTGTATCCATTGTTTTTTTTTTCAACTACTCTTACTTCAAGATCACTCCTTACAGAAATGTGAGCTGGTATCTTTTACTTGTGTACGATACATTGTCTATTCTTACAGCTGCTTGGACAATACCAGAAACACTAGCATAGGGTACTCCACCCTCTGGAGTGTTTCCAATGCCCCAGCATGGTAAACTCCTAAAGGAAGGATGCTGTTAATTGATTCTCCTGTCAGGGTTGGGGCAAGCCAACTGCTTCCATATCCAAGGAATTGAAATTAAAGCCACAGATTGCAAAGTCGCAAATGAAACTTTGAATTCTTCTACTGCAAGAGAGCCACGGGTCACAATGAAGAAGGGCCGGCTAGGGCCTCGTTAGTGGGTGTACAGGGAAGAGGGGGTGGTTACTAAGGAGCTGGGGTGGTTCTCATTTTGATTAATATACTAGTTAGTATAATCGTTTTCTGTATATGTTCCTTATTATGCTTCTGGCTTCAATCATACATTTGCCAAAATAGACATAAAATGGTAAATAGAAGATTTTCCTTTTTTTAAAAAAAAAATCACCTTTAGGGCTCAGTTTACCTTACTTGCTTCAGAGAGGGTTGTGCATGCATCCTGGTGCTGGGGCGGGGCTTATGTTGCTAGGTGCGTCTCTTGGAGAGAAGTGTGTGTGCATAGTATGTACGGTAAGGAAATTAGGCTGCCAAGTGCACTATTAGAAGACAGTGTGCATATTTGTGCATATCGCAAACCAGATGAGTCAGAGGTTACTAAGCTATTCCGTACACTTCCCCATCTTCTTACTTTCTAGCTCTTTCAAGCTTGGAACACTGGTTATCTGTCTCTATGGAAGGGAAATAGCTGTGTAGTACTTAGGTGTGGAGGAAAGAATTTTTACTGTATTCCATTTGTCCTTTTTGAACTATGATAAATGGTCAAAAAACAAGTAGGCAAAATTAGGGTTTTTTTAAAGTAAAATATTTTTTTTCCTCCGTTAGGATCCTCCCTTCCGAGTCACTCTTTGAGGACAGTGAGTTATCAAGAGGGAAAACCTGAACCTGTGAAGCAGCCTCTTAAGAAGTCAAAGTTGCCAGTGGGTCGTTTCGATGCTCCGGAGGACTCGCACCTGGAGAGGGAGCCGCTGAAGAGTGAGTGGAGTCACCGCTGTCTGTGCTTAGCACAGCAGAGAAAAGCTAGCTCCTAGAACATGAGTGCAAGAACTGAGATGTGCTCTCGCTTGCTGTTAGCACTTTTAAAGGCTATGTCAGTGAGTTATAATCCCTTATGGACGGTCTGTGGGTGTGGTGCTTACTTCTTGAAAGGTTTCAAGTTGGTGAGATGCCAAGTGCATAAGTCCTTGCCTTATGCACATGCCTGAGGGTCAGCCAGAGCTTAGATTCCAGCACTCTTGGGTTAACAGCCATAGCAGCCCAGTGTATTTCCAGCACTGAGAAGACACAAAGAGTCCCTGGGGCGAGTCAGCTCCCCAGACTATCTGAATTGACAGTCTCTGGGCTCAAATGAGAGACCTTACTTCAGTATATAAGGTGGAGAGCAATCAGGAGAGATACCTGAAGTCAGTCTCTGACCTTTGCATGCACACACACAGAGGAACATGGATGCACACACACACACACACACACACACACAAAAGTGCACGGATGCACCCACACAAGGCCACACATACAAGCATACACATGAGTATACACACACGTGCAACCCTCACCAAAAAGGTGTTTCTAAAGCTAGAAATCTTGGCACGTGTCTGGAATACCAGTACTCTGTAAACTGACACCAGAGAATCAGGAATGTGAGGCTAGCCTGAGCAACACAGATGGTCTCAAAGAAAGGGTTTCTAAGTTTTAGTACTTTTTTAGTTATTTGAGGGGGGGGAGTGTTTGATTGTCTTATCTTATTGATTTGTTTTTACTAAACTTTCATTATTCAAAGGTAAAACATATAAGTTAGTATCTTCTGTGATCCAATAACAAACCTGCATTTGTTGATAACGTTCTGCTGCTAAGAAAATCAACTGCCGTAGCTCATCATTGATGTATAGATAAAGCCGAGGCATCAAGGTGCAGTGAAGATGCCAGGCTTAGAAAACGACAGAACACAGGACTCCATACTGGAGAGAAGACATCGCTCATTCTCTTAGCTCTAATAACCTTCCTTCATTGTTCCCTGTCATCTGTCCACTGGACACAAAGTGGCATCTGAAGGGACACTAGCCCACTCCAACGTGTGGCTCTGGCAGGCCTTCCCCTTCTCCCACATTCCCTCCGTCTTGCTAAAAACCATTGGATTACCTTCCTGAAGCAAACCCCCAAGGGCCACATTCACTCATTTGGCCACTTCCTCCTCCTGAGGCTGACTACCAGGATCCAGATATCAAAGGATGAACTCCAGCAATCAAAACCCCTTTGACTCACCTAATTAACATGCCAGTTAAAATTGCACATCTCATCCTAACGCGGGGTTTTCCTTGTGCCTTTATAAACGACTAATTTCTTATGTGTCATGTCTGTCTCCTCTCTGTCCAGAGGCAGACCTTTATCCCTCCAGGACAGATACCCCTGTCCTCTTTCCCTGGTTCCCTTTGCCCTTTCCTTGGCCCTCTATCTCCTGTCTTTGTCTCTTATTCCCTGGCCTTTGTCCCTCTGGGGCAAATAAATCTCCTTTGTGTTGAGAATTTGTTCTTGGGCTCCTGAGCCAATACTTTTCCTGTCTTTCAGAGTGTAATAGACTAAACATAATTTATCATTGTTTTTCTTCCTTCTTTAATTGTATGACTTTAATTATGCATGTCTGTATGTGTATGTCTCTTTGTGTGTGGGTCTGTGCATGTAGTCAGAACTACTGCATTCCCTGGAGTTGGAGTTAGAACATCTGGGAGTCTCCTGCATTAACGCCAGGAACCAAATTCTGGTTCTCCAGGCTGGTTCTTATTTTGATTGTGTTGGGTGACTTTTCATGGGGAGACATTTAAAAGGTCAATTCATCCCAGATAGGGCACCTGTAGGCCAAAGGAATGGTTCTGTCAAATCAGTGAGTCAGCGAGCTTATTGGGATTCCCGGCAGGAGCACAGGAAAGGGATGTATGGGTTGCTTTTTCTTATTGCACTGATACAGTCCCTGACAGAAGCCGCTAAAGGAGAGGATGGCCTGTGGTGGCTCACGGCTTGAGAAGGGTGCAGCCCTATCATGACAGGCAGTCATGGTGACAGGAACGTAAGATGACAGCCACATTGTGTCGGTTGGCAGGTGGCAGAGGCAAATGCCGGTGCTCGGCTCGCTTTCTGGTTTTCAGGATCTCAGGCATGGTATGGGGTGAACGTTCAGGGTGGATCTGTCCGTCGATCTGGAAGCTCCCTCATAGAAACACCCAGATAGGTCTCCTAGGTCACTTCCTTGCCCACATGACAGCTGAGATTAACTGTCACGTGAGGCTACTTACAGGAATATGGGCAAATCCCAATCAGGAAAGAGGTTCGTTTTGGCTTGCAGTACAGTTCTGGAGGCGAAAGTGCTAAAAGTGAAATGCTGGCATCTGGGCTTCAGCATGGCTTCCAAACCTTACCAGTTAGAGTTCAGTCCCGAACTCGGCTGTAGAAGAAGACTGGTTCCTGAATAACCGGTCCTCTCCCCTCAATGCTCACAATCCAAGCTCATACACAACACACAAACGCACATGCACACCAGCAATCAGTGTCATTAAAACAAGTTTTAAATACGGGAGTGGTGAGTGAGGGAAAGTGGGTAACTCATGGGAAGAGTGCCAGCTTACCAGGCGTGGAACCCTGGCCTCATGCTAAACCCGTAAATCTGACATGGTAGTGTGTGCCTGTAATCCCAGCACTAGGGAGGCGGACGGAAGGAGGGTAAGAAGTTGAAGGCAGGCAACCTGGGCAACATGAGGTCCTATTTCAGGAAGGGAATAAGGAAAGATATTGTCGCGAAGTGTTTGTTTATTTGTCTTGGTTTGATTTTTGTTTTATTTTTTGGGAAGAGATCTCACTCTGCAGCCCTAGCTAGGTGGCCTGAAATTCCCTTTGTAGACCAGGCTGGCCTCCAACTCACTCCTTACTCTGCCTCCCAAGAGCTGGGGTAAAAGGCGTGTGCCATCACTTATGGTTAAATTTTTTAAAATATATGTGGCTGGAGATTGTCTGGCCAGCTCTATTAAAGTGTGATTTAAAGATACATATCTGTGAGTTTTCATAAATGTTTGCAGTCATGTAAACAACATTAAGTGTAAGTTCTTATTCCTTACAGAGTTATCTTTTGCTTATTTTTAAATCAACTCCATCCCCACCTCTTCATACAACCATTGATTCATTCTCAATCCCTGTAGTTTTGCTTTTTATAGGGTTTTATGTAAATGGCAGACTCTGTAGGCTGGCATCCTTTGCTCTGTCTACTGTGGAAGAGATCTGTTTTAGGAAGATGCTTTAGCACCCATGCACGGTGCGGCTGGAAATGTAAGAGGCAGAACACAGATGGCACAGCAGACCACGGGAGTGCCAAGACTGAGCCACTGAGTGTGTAAGGCAGGGGGAGGAGGAGGAGGAGGAGGAATCAGGGAACTTCCAGGGTATACCAAACACAGAAGTCAGGAAGTACAGAGGAGAGAAGGGAAAACAGGAGGTTGTAGTCAAAGAGGAGAGAGCTCAAGAGTGAGACTAGAAGAAGCATCCAGGGGACAAGGAAGTCCAGTGGGGGTCCAAGTGAGATGAACCTCCTTATAAGGAGGTTTAGGGACTTTTTTTGTCTCCGTGTGTGATGGTCCTTGGTGTGGATGTCGATACGATGGAGGACGGGGTGGTGGGAGATGACACTATAATCTGATATTCATTGATGTGATCAGCAGTGAGAAGGGGCATCTCAATGTGTGCATACCACTGTGTGTATGTATATGCACATACATGTGCATGTATGTGCATGCATGTGTGTATGTGTTAAGGGTCTCACTGTGTGTGTGTGTAGTAAGAGTGTGTGTGTGTGTGTGTGTGTGTGTGTGTAGTGAGGGTCTTGTGTTCTAGACTAACCCAGAACTGCTGGACTCAAATATTTCTCCTGCCTTCAGTTCCTGAAAAGCTGGGACTACAATCACACCATTCCAACGAGCTCAGCATATTCTTTTTTGCTAGTACTTTCCAAGCCCTGACCCCAAATGTGAGGGTATTTGGAGATAATTAGGTTGGGATCATATGGGTGAGGGCCTCATGGTGGGAATAGTACCCTTATGAGAGAGAAACTGGAACCCTCACTGCCTCCCTCTTTTCCAAGTGACAGTTCAGAGAGAAAAGACAGTAGTCTGTAGCTCAAGAAGAGGGCCTCACTCCAACCCAGCCAAGCTCTTCCACCCCACTGAGACTTTTATTGCATAAGCCACACAGTCTGAGTGTTTTGTCTCAGCATTCCCTGCGATCACACCCAGAGAATCCCAGGAATGGGGAGCAGAGGAGCTTCCATTATAGGCTTGGGGGGTAGCCCAGAATTTCCCCAGAAAACAGAATGATGACCAGGATAGGGGAGAGTTAGGCACAACTACAGAAAAGATAAAGATTGAAGAAATATTTGGAAAGTTTCAAGGTGAATTCTGTACCTTCTTTGGTTAGTCTGCAGAGGGGCTGCAGAATTTGGGGCAATGATCATTTGAGTTTTCCAAAAATACACCATTCAAGATAGGAGGTTCGTTCTGACAGCTGGTTCTTCATCTGTTCTTTCTCTACACAAGGAGAGCAGCCTGTGGGTTTCAGTTCAGGCTCCATCCAGCTGTTCTCCCGCTGTGTGACACTCAACAACTCTGTACACTTGTAACATAGGGGCAGTGTTGTTTCCTGACTCATAGAGTTATTATGTGGACTGAGTGAGTTAAGGTGTATAGAACACTGAGAATTGAAAGCCCAGTATCAGGTTATAACAGAAGGATCATCTGACTCTCAGCATTTAACACCAACCCGGCAGTATTAGTGATACCTAACATCAAATTGACCAATTAATTAAAAATTAAAATCGTCAGAATTTGACTTGACTCACAGCGAGGACTCCTATCAGGAAAATGTAGCACATTTGTGTGTGTGTGTGTGTGTGTGTGTGTGTGCGTGCGCACATGCATGCATATGTTTGTTACTGGAGACTGAACTTGACTCGTGCTAAAGCACGCATTCTGCTACTGAGCACTGTTCTCAACCCATGAACACACAATATTAAGTCAATGATTTCACTTAACACTCGTACAACCCATCTGCTGAAGCCAAAGCCTCTGTTAAGGAGCAGTAGCGCTCACAAGTAAAACCAGTCACCTATACATACCCGTCTCTGTGCTAGACGCTTTACATACATCACCCTGTTCAGTCAGTGCTGTGAGGTAAGTATGACCACCACCTCCGATAGGCACACACCACGCATGTCATACCGGAAAGAAAATGGAGACATTGAACTTGTTTCTAAGCCTTCCAAGTTCAGTGAAGAAACACCCTGGCCTCACTGCTTCCCTCCTGTTGGGTCCAGCACCACATTTGAAACTATATTCTAGTAGTTTCTAGACCTGAAAGTGTTCCAAGAATTGGAAGTCATTAGTGTTAGTGGTGAAGTTGATTGGATTATGAAAAATGTCTTTCTCAGGTTCCGGAGGTAGAAGAGGAAGAACCATGTATATGACTCTTTTAAAGACTGGATAAGCCAGGCACTCCCAAGCAGCTTGTGCAGCCCTGTCCACAAAGCTGACCACATTGTTTTCTTCCATCTTCCGAGGCTGACCGCCTTGTTCATGTCTCCTGTCTTCCTTAGAGTTTCCAGACGATGTGAATCCAGTCACCAAAGAAAAAGGTGGACCCAGGGGCCCAGAGCCTACGCGATATGGAGACTGGGAACGGAAAGGACGCTGTATCGACTTTTAAGTGGCACATTCATGGACTGCAGAACCTTTTTCTAATGACTTCACATTGTTTTCCTTTGAGCTATCGTTGAAGTCATGTCATTTTCGTCCTGTGTTGTAAAAGACTGACGGCCTTGCGGAACAAACGCGGCTGTAGATTAGGAAGGTGGAGACCCTTTTCCTTCACACATGTCAGCTGAAGCCTGTCGGGGTGGGAGTGCCATGAGAGCTGCGTGCCTTTGCCTTGATCGGTAGCGATTTAATCAGCTGCTTATAAAATGCACATGGAAATAAATAGGGTTTTTTTGTTTGTTTTTTTTTTTTTTTTTGGTTTTTCAAGACAGGGTTTCTCTGTGGCTTTGGAGCCTATCCTGGAACTAGCTCTGTAGACCAGGCTGGTCTCGAACTCACAGAGATCCGCCTGCCTCTGCCTCCCGAGTGCTGGGATTAAAGGCGTGCGCCACCATCGCCCGGCAGAAATAAATAGTTTTAAAAGATTTTCTTTAGATTGATTATTTTATACGTGTGAGGTTTTTTTCTGCATGTAACTTTGTGCTTGGTGCTCATGAAGGCCAGAAGAGGGCACCAGACCCCCTGGAACTGGAGTTATGGGTTGTTGTGAGCTCTCACGTGTGCTCTGGAAACAACCCACCCAGGTCCTCTGCAAGAGCAGCAAGGTGCTCTAAACCTCTGTGTTTATACCTGTATGTCTGTGTATGTGTGCATGAATGCAGTTGCCATAGAAGCCGGAAGAGGGTGTCAGGTTGTCTGAAGCTATAGTCATGGGCTGTTGTGAGCCTGCTGACCTGGATACTGGGAACCAAACTCAGGTCCTCTGCAAAGTGGTACCCTGTCTTAACCACAAAGCCATCTCCCCACCCCAAGAAACTAACCTTTACATGGCTGTTGCTGTGACTCGGTGTGCGCGTCAGTTCTCGTCAACTTTACATAAACCAGAGTCATTTTGGAAGCAGGAGCCTCAGTTGAGAAAATGATTCTATCAGACTGGCCCTGTGGGCAAAGTCTGTGGAGCATTTTCTTCATTAATGACTGACGTGGGTGGGCCCAGTTACTGTGGGCAGTGCTACCATTGGGCAGGTGGGCCTGGACGGTAGGAAAAATCAAGTTGAACCAGCCATGGAGGACGAGCCACTTAACTGCTCTCCTCTGCTCAGTTCCTGATGTACTGACCCTGCTTTCCCTTCATGATGGACTCTAAACGGTAAGATGAAGCAAATTCTTTCCTCTCTGAGTTGCTTGTAGCCAGTGTTTTATTAAAGCAACAGAAACAAACTTAGGACACTAGAATAGTAGCTTTAAAAGATTTTGCATGCGTGTGTGTGTGTGCGTGTGTGTGTGTGTGTGTGTGTGTGTGTGTGTGTGTGTGTAAGAGAGAGCGTGTATGAGGGCAGATATGAGGAGTGAATTTTCTCCCTCCAGCTAGGTTCCAGAAATCAAGAAGTCAGGTGGTCAAGCTTGTGCAATAGGCCTTTGACCCAGTAAGCCACCTCACTGGCCCAATAGTGACTTTTAAAATGGGGGTTAAGAAATAACAATGAAGGCCATAGTGATCATACAGAATATTTAATTTGGAGCCGAATGACTTAAACTCAGTTCTGGCCCCACTTCTTAATGTCACTATCACCCTGAATCTGTGATTAAATGTCCCTGTACTCTGTAGCCCTTTGTGTAAACTGGGGATAATAGTGGCTTACAGGACAGTTGGGTAGATTAAATTAATGAATTCATGTGTGTAGTGTGAATTCTAATTGGGCTTAATAATAAAAACCAGGAGTCAGCTATCAAGGTGGAAGCTGATGGATAAGATAAGCAGAACAGCCAGCCCCTAGGTCTTACCTCTACCTCAGACCAAAAGGGCGATCCCGCCTCTACGAATCCTTGGACTGAATGCCATGAGCTCCTGCCTCCTCCTGCCTTCTATTGCTCTCTCTGTGTCCTAGTGCTGGGATTAAATGTGTGGGCCTCCACCGCCCTGCCAGTTTCTTCTTTAGACTGATTCAATCTCACAGAGCCCAGGGTGACCTTGAACTCCTGATCTTTCCACTTCTTTCTCCCAGATTTGGGGATTGAAGGTGTGTGCACGGTTGACTAGTGACTAGCTCCACCCTCGCATCTCCAGACAAGCTTTATTTGTCAGAAACAAACAAAATGTCGCACAACACTATGCCTCAGGATTCCCGAGAGAAACAACCACGGGGAGGGGTGTGTTAGTGTGTGCTCATGTGCGTGCCCGAGCGCGCGAAAGAGATTATGAGGAATTAGTACAGGAACAGGTCCTCTCTCCACTATGTAGATGCCTGGGATTGCTCTCGGGTCATCAAGCTTGGTTGGCAGCAAGTGCTGTTAGCCACTAGGCCATCTTGCCAGCCCTAAGACTGAGTTTGAAAACAGCCTGGGCAGTGGTTTCTTTAAAAGCCTTAAAGAGGGAAAACAAAAACTTGAACAAAAAAACAGATGATTTCTTCCAGAAGCATCCTCGTAGATGTCTGAGGGCAATTTCAGCATGCATGTCATTTTCTGTAGATCGTGACACATGTCGTTTCTTGTGTTCACTATTCTTAACCATGGATGTGTTTTTCCAAATCACCGGGCTTCCTGTGGGAATGATTAAGAAAAGCAAACTTTGAAATATTTGAATTAAAATACTTTTATGTGAATACGTTGAAGACTCATTAGTTAACAATAGTGATAATATGGGTGGGTGGAATGAAATGCGTATTAGTCAGTGAGATATAAAATTAGGGTGTAGAAAAGCAGTTGACTTCGAGAGCAGCCTCTACCCCGTGGCTAGAGCTGCGTCAGATCCTCCAGGCTCGCCAGAAGCATCTTCTGCTGAGTGTCCTCTGTTGCAGAGTTTGGGCCTTCAGCCCTCCTGACTGTGTGAGTTGCTCCAGAAGAACGGGTTTGCAGAGCCGACAGACAGTAGCATGCAGAGGGCTAACCACTGAGTGATGTGAGTTCTAAGCGCGCTATGACAGGAATATGGGGAAACCATCGGAGAGGACAGTGATGATGTGTATGAGTGCTTTGGCTGCGTGCATGATGTATATAGGTGCACCATATGCATGCTCGATGCTTGAGGAGGTCAGGATATTGGATTCCCTGAAACTGGAGTTACAGATGCTTGTGAGCTGCCAGGTAGGGCCTGAGAATTGAACCCTGGTCCTCTGCAAGATCAACAAGTGCTCTTAACTGCTGAGCCAACTCTCCAGTCAGTGGCTAAACACTTTAAACTAGGTCAAGCAACTAATTCATAGGCTAGTTAAGCTGTATTTGTTTTTTTTATCAGTTGTCATCTATAAGTTAACATTAGTTTTTTTTTTAAAAAAGATATTTTTATTTTATGTGCATAGAGTTGTCTGCTTTTGTTTGTGCGCCAAGTGCATGCAGTGCCCTTGGAGATCAGAATAGGGTGTCAGATCCCCAGGAATTGGAGTTACAAGTGATTGTGAGCAACCAACAATATTTGTTCTCTTTATTGTAGTTTCTACTAAGTAAAAATATTTTGAAAACATTCTGTAATTTAGTCAACCTCCTAAATTTAGTCAACATTTACTAAATTAACCTTCTGAAAAATATGCAAAATTATCTTGAATTGTTAGCAAAAGACCATAAAAAATCAAAATTATGTTTCTCTATACTATTTGTCACAATATGTGAACAAGAAAAGAGTTTAGACACTTCCAAAGCAAATATAAGTAAGTAAGTTTTTTTTCCTTTTATCCTAGGATTTGGGAGACAGAAGGAGGTGGGTCTCTGGGAGTTTGAAGCTGGCCTTGTCTGTGTAATGAGTTCACACACACACACACACACACACACACACACACATCTAAACATATGCATATGGTAAACAAAATCTTAAGATAATAAACCCTTGCTAATAATAACATATTTCAGGCCAGTGAAATGGCTCAGCTGGAAAAGGCACTTGCTGCCAAGTCTAATGACCTTAGTTCAATACCCTGGACCCCATGGGGAAAGGAAAGAACAATCCTGTACAATAAAGGAACTTCTGGAGGCATCACAATCTCTGACTTCAAACTCTACTACAAAACTACAGTATTGAAAACAGTGTGGTATTGGCATAAAAACAGACAGGAGGACCAATAGAACTGAATCAAAGACCCAGATGACAATCCACATGCCTACGAACACCTGATTTTTGACGAAGAAGCTAAAAATATAAAATGGAAAAAAGAAAGCATATTCAACAAATGGTTCTGGCATAACTGGATATCAACATGTAGAAGAATGAAAATAAATCCATATCTATTGCCATGCACAAAACTCAAGTTTAAATGAATCAAAGACCTCAACATAAAGCCAGCCACACTGAACCTCATAGAAGAGAAAGTGGGAAGTTCACTTGAACACATTGGCACAGGAGACCACTTCCTAAATATAACTCCAGTAGCACAAGATACTGAGAGAAACAATTGATAAATGGGACCTCCTGAAACTGAGAAGCAAAGTACATGGTCAACAAGACAAAATGACAGAATGGGAAAAGATCTTCACCAACCCCACATCAGACAGAGGGCTGATCTCCAAAATATACAAAGAGCTCAAAAAATTGGTCATCAAAAGAACAAATAATCAGATTAAAAAATGGATATAAACTTAAACAGAGAACTCTCAACAGAGGAATTTAAAATGGCTGAAAGACACTTAAGGAAATGTTCAACATCCTTAGTCATCAGAGAAATGCAAATCACACAGGTAAGAATGGCCAGGATCAAAAACACTGATGACAACTTATGCTGGAGAGGATGTGGGGTAAAGAGAACACTTCTGCATTGCTGGTGGGAATGCAAGCTGGTACAATTTCTTTGGGTGTCAGTGTGGCAAATTCTCAGAAAATTAGGAAACAACCTTCCTTAAGTCCCAGCAATACCACTTTTGGGTATATACCCAAAGGATGCTCAATTGTACCACAAGGACATGTGCTCAACTATGTTCATAGCAGCATTGTTTATCATAGCCAGAACCTGGAAACAACCTAAATGCCCCTCAGCTGAAGAATGAAGAAGGAAAATGTGGTACATTTACATAATGGAGTAATTACATAGTGGAAAAAAAATAATGACATCTTGAAATTTGCAGGCAAATGAATGGATCTAGAAAATATCATATTGAGTAAGGTGACCCAGACCCAGAAAGACAAATATCATACGTACTCACTCATAAGTGGCTCTTAGACATAAAGCAAAGAAAATCAGCCTACAATTCCAGAGAACCTAGACAACGATGAAGATCCTAAGAGAGATATACATGGATCTAATCTACATGGGAAGTAGAAAAAAGCAAGATCTCCTGAGTACATTGGGAGCATGGGAACCATAGGGGAGGGTAGAAGAGGGGAGAGGAAGGGAGGGGAGTGAAGAAAATTATATATCTCAATAAAAAAGAATTTAAAAATTAAATAAAAAAGTAAATGTTCATTGTATGAAAAGAATGGTTTGGGGCTGATGAGACGGCTCAGGGAGTAAAAGCACTTGCCATGTAAATCTGATGTCTTGAGTTCTAATCTCAGAATCTATGTAATAGTAGAGAGAGAGCTGACTGCAAAGTTGTCCTCCGACCTCTGCACATGTCATAGCACACATGTGCCTGCACACAATACTACAACTACATAATTGACTATACAATTCTACACCTAAAGAAAATTTTAAATTATTAGTTACAGGGAGAGAAAACTTTGTAATAGCACTTACTAGCAATTTATTAGCATCAAATGATATATTTTTTTTGGAAAATGTTAGCATTTAATTGGCCTCCCTGAGTGGCTTCAAGCCACCAGAACACAGGCACCTCCAACACCCTTAATCTTCTTTTTTTAAAAATTTTTATTTATTTATTTATTAAAGATTTCCGTCTCTTCCCCGCCACCGCCTCCCATTTCCCTCCCCCTCCCCCAATCAAGTCCCCCTCTCTCCTCAGCCCGAAGAGCAATCAGGGTTCCCTGACCTGTGGGAAGTCCAAGGAACCCCCACCTCCATCCAGGTCTAGTAAGTTGAGCATCCAAACTGCCTAGGCTCTTACAAAGCCAGTACGTGCAGTAGGATCAGAAACCCATTGCCATTGTTCTTGAGTTCTCAGCAGTCCTCATTGTCTGCTATGTTCAGTCACAGCTCAAAAGCCCAGAAAATATTTTTAACAAAATTATGGAAGAAAACTTTCCCAACACCCTTAATCTCTTCAGCTCTTCTGCTGAAAAATTTGGCTTTCACAATGACAGGCTGCTTAGGGAGTTTTCCCTTCCCCACAACTTTGTAGTAGCCCGATCGCACGACATCCATGATGGAAGCAACTCCTGTCTTGTTCTTGGCAGCGTTAACCCGGGTCTGCTCACTGACCAGCGTCCACACAACTCCAGTCGTGTTCTTGGCAGCGTCAACCCGGGTCTGCTCACTGACCAGCGTCCACAGTTTATCCAGGTTGACAGTGGGGCAGAAGCTTTGGTTCTTTAAGTGATAATGCCTCATCCCAACTTTCCCGAAGTAACCTGGATGATATTTGTCGAAGTTGATCCTGTGATGATGCATGCCTCCAGCCTTCCCGCGTCCTCCTGGATGCTTGCGGTGTTTACCAATGCGGCCATGGCCTTGGCTCACGTGGCCCCGGAGGTTCCGGGTCTTTCTCAGTCTGGATGGCATGGCCGTGGCAGAAAGGAAAAGCTCAAACGCTAATTTTATAAGTAGGAGTGGAATTTTCCAAGTACAAGACAAGAATGGCGTGAAAAGTCAACCACAGGTTTCTGAGAAATCTCTCCCCTTTTGCATGGCTTTACAGAGTGCATGCTATAGCAAACTTAAAAGTTAAAGAATCCTGTACTTGGGAGACACAGACGCAGGTTGCTTTCTGAGTTCGAGGCCAGCCTGGTCTACAGAGTAAGTTCCAAGTCTGTCAGTGAGGCCAGATCTCAAAACACAAACAAACCAACAACAAGAAAGTTGAAGAATCCTTATCTGGAAAGACATTGCGAGGTGGATCTATGAGGAAGAGGGGATACTAGAAACTCAAGGTTGTACACCATTTGGGCCCTAAGAGGGCGCAGTTTACCTACTATCCTTGACCATATGTCTCCCTGGGGCAACACTGGCTTAATCAATGGTGCCTTGAATTCCTGGCTCCCGCAGCAGGTCAGGTGGGAGTCATCGGGCTTTTCTTCTAATGCTCTCCCTCCCTTGTTTCCATGCAGGCTCCTGTCTTTCTGTCCCTCCCCATTATGACCTTTTCTCTTTCACAGATATTTTCTGGGAATCTCTCAAACAAGACTGTTTACAGCAAAAACATCTTAACTTCTCTGCATCCCCTGTGTCCTAGGGGCTGCTGTTCTATCCAGTGCATAGGAACCTCCTGTGATCTTATTCGGGCTCCTTCAAACCCCTTCAAGTTGTAACTTCAGAAGCCACCAAAACCTCAGTAACGGCAACCATAATTGTGACTGTTCTCTGAGAAACCCACACCCATGCCTGTCTTTCTTTCATGCCTGCTTCTTGAAAAAAGGCTTTAATAAACTCCAACGCTCCTTCATTACTGGTTGGTTTTGTAATCTGGCTTCACCTGAGTCCAGGCCAATAAAAGATGACAAGAAGATCTCGGGATGCTGCAGGAGGCAGGTTGGAGATATGTTTCCATCCCTGTCATCTCTGTGACCCTGTATAAAGTTATGAAGGCCTTCAAGCCTCAGATGGGGTCACGGCCCATCTAACACTTAGTTTTCAGCCTGGTGAGGCCAGGAGAAGCAGCTCAGTTGACTAGTATCTGGTCTCCTGACTCAAGGAAAATGGAACTAATAATTTCTATTACTCCATGCTACTAATTTCTTATACAACAATGAAAACTAATAGAGAATTCAGGTTGCTGTCACTGGTGCCTTGATCTCAAGTCTCTAGATAAATGTCTGGTTTAGCTTTAAGTGCTTGTGTTCTATCCAGCACCCGCTGCATTTTCCTTGTAATCTGAGCGTGTGTGTGTGTGTGTGTGTGTGTGTGTGTGTGTGTGATGTTACGTGTGTGCTCCAAATATCCTCTGAAATATAGACAGACTCATGCCATCTTGTTTTTAAATGAATGGAGTCCCACTACCTATTGCTTTAGCATGGATCCCTTCCCTTAGCCTCCCATGCCAATGAGCTAATGCCTATTTGCTTGACATTGTGGTTTTGTACACAGTGATGAGTCTACTGGGCTGAACTTCCTTCATCTCCCGATAATCTGACCTGAGCTTGGTATCTTAGAGCTGATCCTTTGGACCTGTCAGTAATACCAAATAATCCCGCCACTCAAAGAACATTTTGGCAGTATGTATATTGCTCCTTACTTTGATTTAGAACATTGGTAATTTAAAATTTTTAAATTGCCCTACGTATGTGTTGTCTTAATTCTTCTTGCAAATTTACTAATGAAATTGTTTTTGTCCAACAGATGTGTTTCAAAAATATGAAAAGATTCAGAGCCTTTTCCAGAATTTTTATTACTTTATTTCTGGGAAAGGGGCTTGGAAAAGCATGCGTACCGTAAGATGTGTGTGGAGGCCAGAGGACAATTTTCAGGGCTAGCTTCTCTCCTTCCTCCAATCAGGTCGTCTGGCTTACGTGCAATGTCATTATCTATGAAACCATCCCATCAGCCTTGGGGTCTTCTAAGAAGACAAAAGAGCAACGTCTCCCTACAGTCACAAGTGGCAAGTGACTAACGGTCACTCCAATCACAAGCTATGCACCTGCAGTCCCAGCTGCTTGGGAGATGGAGGGCGCGGGATTTCTTGAGCCTCTGAGTTGGATGACATCATAGGGCTCTGTATCAAATAAACCAACAAATAAATAGATACATGAGATATCTGAAGAAGATAAGACTGGGCCAGGTCAGGCTAATGTCCTGTATGAGGGAAGGCAAAAGCTCTTCAGCGGACAGGTCGGTGACATGTTGGTATGCCTGAAACTATCTGCACTCTACATTGTTCTGAGTACCTAAGTTGTCACAAAACGTTTACACTACCTGACTCTACATTGTTCTGAGTACCTAAGTTGTCACAAAACGTTTTACACTACCTGAAGCTGCGTCCACTTACCTAAAGATTATTTTATGTATATGAGTGTTTGCCATAGGTATGTATATAGTCCATACTTGTACCTGGTCCTTAGGGAGGCAGAAGAGGGCATCAGATGATCTACTAAGACATCTACTACACAGACAGTTGTGAGCTGGGTAAGTTGGGGTGCTGGGAACACCAACCCTGGAAAAACAGCAAGTACTCTTAACTGCTGAGCCATCTTTCTGTCTCTGAACTTAGCTTTGAGAACTAGTTTACTTAGAATACCCCAAATTATTCCTGTCTTATTTTTTACTGAGAAATATGAAAAGAATTACCAGAAATAGGAACTGATCTGTGAGTACATTAAGTGCCAAAGTAACAGAACAAAAGGAAAACAATTCTGAACTCTTTCCCATGTTTAGATATTTTCCAACATTTAAAATAACAAAAATGTAAAAGGCTAAAATAGTTACAGAGAAGATAGATTGAACTTCTCCCATGTTCTGGCAAGGCTCAGGTGCCTGAGAGGATGTCACGTGGCTCAAAGAGCTGCTGTGTTTCCTGTCAGGCCTCCCACACCACTCCACTTGTCCTCACTGCAGAGCTGAGGAAGCCATGCCAGGGACAGGCCCCAGGAGATATGCTGACGTGCGAAATGAATTGATTGTTTCAGTAATCGAGAGCCAAGGCTTCTTCCACTCTCCCTTCAAAATATGTGAAGGAAAATGTTCAGGCATGCTGAGAACCAGTTCAAGGCTCAAATCGCAACCTAGGCTCTTTCATCAAACTTCCTTGCCTCCTCTAACGGCGTAGCATCCGGCAGACCAGAGTTCCTGCCCATTCACCTAATAGATGCACTGTGACATTAAGGTGCTTGTGAATGTGTAAATTATGGTAATTATGTCAATCGAGTCATTACCACTTGGCATTAAGCAAGTTCCTAAATATCATCTTTGTGTTGTTAATTAAGCTTTTACTATGGAAATTAAAAAATACACAAAATAGAAAAGATAATATAATATGGCCCCCTCCATTTACTTACCCAAGCAAAAGAAATACAGGTATTCATCAAGTTGTTAATTTTGGTTCATTCATGATTTTATACTATTTCTCTATGTTTTGATACAGAATTAACACAATGTCTAGAGATGAGTTCCTGGCTGGGCAGGATATCTGGGGCAAAAGGTGAAAAGAGGTGATTGTTATCATGGAGGAATTATATTTTATGTTGTATTTTATTTATTAGTTTTTTAGGTTAGCACATCAAGTAATAGATTTCATCGTGGAAATGTATTATTTTATGAGGAAGCAAACTGGGGCCAGTGAGACTGTTTAGCAAATAAAGGCACCTGCAGCCAAGCCAGACATCATGAGTTCAATCCCCAGGACCCTCCTGGTGAAAGAAGAGAACCAACTCTGATCTCCAAAGACATGTAGTAGCATGTGCACACATAAATACATACACAAGAGTAGTAAATAATTAACATTTAATTTTAAAAAGCTGATTTAGGGGGAAGAGACTCACAGGGCCCTGCCCTGAGTATTAATAATACACAGTCAGTGGTTGATAGTTCCTTCTGTGATATAACCACTGGGAAGGTGTTCATGCTTCTGTTAATAAAAATCCTAATGAAACTCATTAGATTGTAAGACAAGTTCTAAAAGGTCTTAATAATAAAATAACAAAAATAATAATAAAAGCCCAGAGTCAGATATGGGGGAAATTGCTGAGAGATCAGAGAAATGAAGGAGCCAAACCACAGCCACCTTACCTAGTCAACTTTCAGACCAAAGGGAGAGTGAGTTTCTGTCTCCTCTTGCCTTATTACTTCCTCTCTTCACCCAGCCATATCACTTCCTGTCTGTATAGACCTCCAGACCTCTATGGTTAGCTAGTGGCTAGCTCCACCCTCTGATCTTCAGGCAAGCTTTATTTGTACAAACAAGCTAAGCTCAACAGATTAGATCACACATACATACATACATACATACTACACACACACACACACACACACACACACGACACAAAAGTAGAAAGGGGTCAGGAGGGGTGGATATCATATAACTACATCGTGAAAGCATTATAATGAAACCTGTTATGCATGATTAGTATATGATACTAGAAAACATTATTAAATGTGCCAGCACACTTCCTAAATGTCCTCACTGTCTTCCATTTTTGAGCCATCTCAAGTGGAAGAGTATTGTGCCTAAGACCACAGTGAGGGATTTCATGAAGTTTGAGAAAGACTCTCAACCCAGCACTCAGGAGGTGGAGGCAGGAAGATCTCTGTGACTTCAAAGCCAGACTGGTCTACAAGTGAGTCCCAGGACAGCCAGGACTACACAGAGAAACCCTGTCTCAAAAAAATAAATAAATAAAAAGGAAGAAAAAAAGAAATACACCCAAATTTTTGTCATCTTTTTCACTGGAAGGAAGTTTAGGTCTCTTTGTATCATGCAACTGTATATGTCCAGCTAGTGTCCTTTGGGCAGCTGGAAATGAGGTTCTGGGGCCAGCTTTATTCCTTAGAAAAATCTTTCACTGTTTTCAAACTTTTAGCATATGACTTTGAGATGACTCCATGGGTTTGTTTGCTTGGTTGGTTGGTTGGCTTGGTTTTGAGACAGGGATTCTCGTGGAGCCTCAACTGTCATGACTATAACTCAAGTTTCTATCACACACAACCTTCCTGAGAGGGACTGCTTGGTACCAGCAAGTCTAGGAAAGAATGTTTGTCCCAGGACAATGTATACATTACCTTTAACACCTCCCCATTTCTCTGTCATCTATTTAACTTGGTCTGAGTTGGATGCTGATGTCAGCATGCTGGCCTGGGCATCAGGGATGGCGAGGAGACCATACTTTCCTGTACTTCATGCCCTGTGGACTCTCTGCAGCTCACATTGTGAAACTTTAGTGTGACTGCAGCTGTTCTAGGACAGCACAGATTAGGGTACACCTATATGAAAACATAATAGAATAACTTATTGTAGTGGTATTTCAATTGTATCTTAATAAATAAAGACTAACTGAAGATCTGAGAGTAAAACAGACCCACTGGTCAGCCTCATAGACCAGGTTATGACAACACACAACTTTAATATCAGTAGCCATAATGACAAACACCTTTAATCCCAGTTGCCATAGAAACCGGGCAGTGCATGCTTTAAATCACAGTGGTGCATGCCTTTAATCCCAGCCCTAGAGAGGATTGTAAAACAGGAAGAAACAGTTCTAAACACGCAGTCTCATCCTAAGATTCCTAGAGACAGGGCCGCCGTTTCCGTCTGAGGTTGAGGTAAGAGCCAGTGGCTGGCTGTTTTGCTTCTCAGATCTTCAGTTTCTGACCCTGACTTTTTATTAATCATGCTTCGATTTATTAAGTGGGGAGGGGAGTGAATCAATACCATTGGGTTCCTTTGATTACTGTGTTGGACTCTAGCATCCAAACACCGAGGAGGAGTCACCCCCAGAGACCACCTCATACACCACAGCAGATGCAAAAGCATGAGGATTTTATTAATTCTGTCACGACAGGGTCTCCCAGCATTCGGGAAGCCGAGGGACCTCGAATAGCTGGTACAGTCTACTTTTAAAGGGGCCACAGAAGCAAGGGGGTTGTTCTTTGACTATTCTGATTGGCTTATTTGAAAGGGCTATTACCAATAATTGGCTGGAGAGCTGTTGCCAGATCAGATGAGGTAAGAGGTCATTTTGACCCCGTTTCCCAGGGGACCGAACCAAAGCATACGTATATGGGTAATTGTTCAGGAACTGAGTACGTGCGAGTGTAGCTGTTAGGTCCTTGGTTCCCAGGGGAGGAGGGGACACTATGGCACAGAGGCTGAGAGGATTCAGAATTGTCAAAAATGGCTTCAGGATTGTCTTAAAGTCTTACAACTGTGGCTTCAGCAGGAAGGAATAGCATGCCTGTCTCTCCACTTGACCCAGGAAGAAGAGGCCAGTACTCTGCTGCTGGAAGGCTATGGGATCTTTTTATATCCACAGAACTCCTCAAGAGAAGTAATTACCTGCTGCGAGTCAGTCCTTGGATGAGGAATAGGCTGGGCCACCTCTGAAAGGGACAAGGGGGAACAGGGGCTTTGGCTGAAAGGAGCAATGCCTATTTATACTCCACCCTAAGTAGCATGCCTGAGCAGACAACTTCTAACAAGCAAGGGTAAGTATCAATCGCCACAACCTGAAGAACAAGATCGTTTCTCAGGGCTACCATGACAAAGTCTCATACACTGGGTAACTTAAAACTACAGAAACATACCGTCTCTCAGCTATGGAGGGCAAGTCCCAAAAGTCAGCAGCAAGGACTTTCTCCCTTTAATGCCGAATGGGTGTCCTTCCTTGGCTTGCCTCCAGCAAGGTGTCAGGCGCACTTAACAGATGTGTGACGCTAATATCTGCCTGTCGCCATGTGGCGTTCTTCCCAGCTCTGTCTACACAGGAACATCTTCTCACGAGAACAGCAGACACACTGGATTAGAGCTAGGGTGTTTAAAATAGAAAATTTCCCCTGAAGCTTTGTGTGTTGGAGACTCGATCCTCGGTACCGCAGTGTTTAGCAGTAGGTCTGTCCTGGGAGGTGAATGGGTCAGAGGGTGTTCACATCATCAGTGAGACTGGAGGTGCAGGCTTGTAAAATGTATCTTTTAAATTTTTATCTAGGGGCTGGAGAAATGGCTCAGTGGTTAAGAGCATTGCCTGCTCTTCCACAGGTCCTGAGTTCAATTCCCAGCAACCACATGGTGGCTCACAACCATCTGTAATGAGGTCTGGTGCCCTCTTCTGGCCTGCAGGCATACACACAGACAGAATATTATATACATAAATAAATAAATATTTAAAAAAATAAATTTTTGTCTAAAATATAAATACATAATTTCCCTCCCCTGTCCTCTCTCCAACTACGCCCATTTGATTCATAGCCTCTTATATTTTAATTGTTACACACACATACACATACACACACACACACACACACACACACACACACAAACTCATACACATTTGTGCAGCCTGCTAAGTCCATTTAGTTTTGCTTGCATGTACATTTTTTTAAGGGCTTATCACTTGGTGCTGGATAACCATTTAGAGTTCTCATTCCTAGGGAAGGCTAATTGTCCATCTGTCAGAAGTTCTTACATCACCTATAGCTCTTCATCTAGGGCCAGGGCCCTGCACGATTTTCCCATGCACCTTTGTGTGTCAACTGTGTTGTTATTGTGCAGGTCTTGCTTAAGCAGCCATACTGTTTAGATTTCATGGGGGTGTGGCTCCCCTGTCATATCTGGAAGACTCAAATTTTCAGCAAACTTCCTGTTCCTCTGGCTCTTACAATCCTTATCTTTTCTGATGGTTCAAGAACCAGTAAGAGTTGTGTTTTGATGTGTCAACCAGGGCTGGGCAGCCTGTGCTCAGTTGTTTTCTAAATTGTGACTAGCTGTGAACCTTTAGAAAGCTTGCCTGCAGGTAATTATTGTGTTTCAGAGGCACCACAGTTAGATAGGGATATTGAATTCTTTCCTCCCTTGGCAGCTTGCATGGAAGCTTCCAGTATTATGAAAGTCAGTCCTCTGGAAGGAGGCATTTGGGTAAGATCCAGCTACATACATATGAATATATGTATATTCATATATGGGATGTGCATATATGCATATGTGTATATACAC
>NC_022028.1:11923257-11935319 GCF_000317375.1 Microtus ochrogaster | reverse complement strand
TCTCTCTCTCTCTCTCTCTCTCTCTCTCTCTCTCTCTCTCTCTCTGTCACTCTCTCCCAATTCAAGCGCCTGCCTCATTTTTCCCATTTCTCCCTTCACCTATATCCTGCTATTCCCTCTCTGCTGCTCCTTCTCCCTCCCTCGATGGTCCCTTTTTTCTTTCCTCATTATTCACTCACACCCGAAGGTTTGCAGCTAGGAGCCATGGCTTGTCAGGTAGATCTTGTCCTCGGCTCCTGACTGCCTCCTCACTTCCACACATGAACAGCTTTCTTCACGACATGCCCCTACCACCATGATAGTCTGTGGAACCTCAGCCCCCCCAAAAATGGAATTTGAAATGAAACCTGTGATAGCCAGAGACAAAATAGACATCACCACCATCACCACCCATATATGTGTGTTTGTGTGTGTGTGTGCATGTATGTACGTACGTACGTATGTATGTATGTATGTATGTGGGATTCTTGGGATCTGAACTCTAGTCTTCCCAATTTCACCACAAGTGCTCTCTTTAGCCACTGATCCATCTTCCCAGCCCCCTTATTTATAATTTTTGGGAAGAAATTATTTCCTCACTGGTCTCCATAGGCAGAAAGGGAAAGCTAGAAAAACACTCAGTGTGTAACTCCCCAAGGGGCTAAGGCTAGGCAGAGCTGGATATTTTTTCTTCCTAGTTATGCAAAAAAAAAATCTTTTTTAAATGCTCCATTTCTGCTCAGATTCATTTGCTATCACCACTATGATTTTGCTTAGTGTTAAAGCTAAAAATCTGTCTACAATTTTTAAGTTCCATAAATAGCAGCCTCCCCCTGAGATCCCAAATGGAAACCCGCGTATACTGTTCTGTCATCAAGACATCTTGACACAGATGCACAGACGAAAAGCCCAAGAAATAAGGTAAAATAGGCAGACTATATCTATACATGTTATACACTTAACAATGTAACTAAATTATCAATAAATTTTTTTCAAGCCACAACAAGATAAGGCTGTAGGACATTGACCTTTGCAGCCACATCAAATACAAATGTATTGGTCAGTGTTAGCAACTGTGCTGACTAGTTTTATGTCAACTTGACACAAGCTGGAATCATCTGAGAGGAGGGAACCTCAATTAAGAAAATGGCTTCATAATATTGGGTTTTAGGTAATTCTGTAGAACATTTTCTTCATTAGTGATTGATGAGGGTCCAACCCATTGTGAGTGGTGCCACCTCTGGGCTGGTGGTCCTGGGTTCTATAAGAAAGCAGGCTGAGCAAACCATGAGGAGCAAGTCAGTAAGCAGCATCCCCCATGGCCTCTGCATCAGCTCCTGCCTCGAGGTTCCTGCCCTGTTTGAATTCCTGGACTGACTTCTGTGATGACTGAATCAATGAAATGAATGGAACCAAATCCTGTGTTCAAGTAGATAAGCAGATTAAGAAATGGAAAAAAATGAGTGGTGACCTTAGGACATGATCCCACCCAGTTAAATTTTCTACTTGTAAAAAGGAATTAAAGAAAAGTGTAGGCAGTGAAGGGGATCATGGGGAAAAAGCTGGTAAAGATGTAATTGAACGAGAGGACCATGTTCCAGTCCCAGCAAACAACAGAATTGGGCAGCTCTGACTTTAGAACTTCGTTCTGACTTTAGATTCAAGGACAGAAGAAAGTGGTTATGGAATATTCCTTTATGACTACGGAAAGCTGCTGAGTCCAGGTATGTGTTGGGTTATCCCTCAATGGAGGCTTAGAAAGGCTATTGTATAAACCTGTGAAGAAGCCTGGATTGTTTTGGAGACCCCAAGATGTTAGAGATGCCAGCATCATGGGATACTTGCCGAGGAGAGGTACTAACAGGGAGTGGAAGGCGCCCAAGAGGAAGAAGAGTGTTGCAGTCAGCAAAGCTGAAAGGAGCTGGAGGTCTGTTTGGCATCAAACATGGAGACGCAGAGTTTAGAGTTTGCCGAGCTGATTTTCAGTCTTGTTTTGGTCCAGTGTTTCCTCACTAGGCTCCCTTCCAACTCTTTATCACTTTATCACTATATCACTTTATCACTATATGTTGGAAATACGTGATCTTCTTTTTAATTTTGATTTTACAAGAGATTACAGATAAGAGATTGCAGGAATCTCCAAAAAGACTTTGAGCTGTAGACTTTTAAATAAGTTTAAGACTGTTATAGACTATGGGGACTTTTAAAGTTGGACTGAATGTTAGCATCCAGACACACCCTGCTCCCCACACCCCCTGTCTTGAGGACCTGGCAGAGGCAGAGTGGCCACCCCTGCACGCAGGACAGATGGTACCCTGACTCTGTATGCAGGTGCAAAGGTTGTTTTAAGAGATAAGCTTCGCTTATTCCCAGTCTCTTTCTGTCATTTCTCCGAGGAGGAAGGTCTCTGTCTCTCTCACTTTCTTTCTTCTCTCTCCCCTCACTCCCCTCCATTCCCAATAAACTTCCTTCCCATGTAAGCTCTGTCTGATAGCATGTTTGTTTCCCCACCATGGGATCACTGGTCCCACCTCACGCCACATATCATTACACTGAATGCATTTTTTTTTTTTTTTTTTGCCACTGAAACAGCATGACAAGTAAGTGGCCAGTAAAAACTAAACTTTTTAACTTGTAAGGGAATTTGATTTATAGATGGAGTCTGAGAATCTATTTGTAGTGTTGTTTTTCCAATGAGAAGATTGGTTCCCAGTTCCAGCTCAGAGTTACATAGACAAGTCTATAGTGGTATTAATCAGCTCAAGTTTGTTTTGGAGTTTTGAATTTTCCTCTAACTCAAAGCAGCAGGTAAAAAGACACCTCTGATGTGGGAGGTATTGTATGCTGTGAGTATGTTTTATTGCCACTGGTTCATAAAGAAGCTGCTTTTGGCCAATGGCTTAACAGAGTAAAGCCAGGCTGAAAGAGATCGATAGAGAGAGTAGGTGGAGTCAGAGCAAAGCCATGTAGCCGCCCACAGGAGGCAGATCCTCCACTGGAGCCCACCAGAACCTTGCTGGTAAAAGATTAATAGAAATGGATTAATTTAAAATACAAGTTAGCCAGAAATATGCTTAATCTATTGGCCAAACAGTATAGCAGTTAATACAGATTTCTGTGTGATTATTTCGGATGTCTTGGCGGCTGGGAAACCAACAAACAGCTTCGGGCAACAAGCGGCCTCCCTCCAATAACACACCTCTAGATAAAAATATAATACACATACTCCCCTAGGTAACGGCTCCCAAAACATCAAAGTGCTGTTAGTGTCCTGGAGAATGACTTGACTAAGAAAGGGGATAAAGGCCAGTGTCCATATTCCCCTGGAGCTTTTGTCCATGCTTGTGGTGGTTTAAATGAAAATGGCCCCAGAGACTCACAAGGATTGGCACTATTAGGAGCCCTGGTCTTGCTGGTTGGAGTAGGTGTGGCCTTCTTGGGGAAAGTGTGCCACTGGGGGAAAGCTTTGAGGTTTCAAGTTTTCAAGCCAGGCCCAATGTCTCTCTCTTCTTGCTGCCTGTGATCTGGATGTAGAACTATCAGCTCTGTCGTCAGCATCATGTCTGCCTGCGTGCCACCATAGCAACAATGAACTAAACCTCGGAACCTACAAGCCAACCCCAGTGAAATGTTTTTGCTTTATACAAGTTGTGGTCATGGTGTCTCTTCACAGCAGTAAAACCCTAACTAAAACAGTATCTTATATCTGCGCCACGTGAAAGACCTTTAAGAAGAGTGAAATAATTTGTTGTGCAAACCAGGTCCTTTCAGGATTTAAAGAGATTTCTGTTTATGTCAATTTTATGGGACCATAGGTCAACTATTAGAGATGAGGAATATAGCATGGGCTATAAAATTTTTATGTTATGAATTAGTATGATGTGGTTTACCAATGGCTGGTTCTTTCATATTTTTGTAAAAGTAAAGAAAAAGGTTTCACTAAAGTGACATGTTTGGTCTCCAGAGATTGCCCACAAATAATATTCGGTAAGCATTGAGTAGCAAAGATGACTATGACCCTAGGTAATAAGTCCCAGTAAATGTAATAACCAGAACTGACTCATACTTACTTCAACTGTCTAGCAATCAGATATAGATTATAAACAACTATGAGTGACATGCTAAATAGTTGAAAGTTGACCACATCTACAAAGGATATGAAAAATAAAGATTGTCACAGCATATATGATATGCAAAGCCATGAGAAAGCAGCAACCGAAGTTAATCTGTTCCAGTTTTAGTGACAACTCTTAGGACTTCTGGTTGGAGGAAGTTGGGAGTGAAGATGCTAGCAGAAGGAGTGGCTATATTTGGGGAGCATTTGGAGCTTTGCGTGGTGGGGAGGGAAGTGGTAACCGGAACTTCTGGAGCCAGTGAGACCTCAGAGGCCCCAGCTCCTTCTGGCAGATGGTAGCCTCACCACCAGCTCCAGATTCTCACTCAGCAGGCTCCAGGCTTCCCTGAGGAAGAAGGAAAAACAACAGCAGAGAAAGGTCCCATCCTCCCTAAAACTGGTTCTGAAGTCAGCATGGGGCTCTGCCGGCGCCTTTTAAATTCTAGGTATATGCAGAGCAGAAGAAAATAATTAGTGTCTAAGTCTATTGGGGAGTTAGTCGCTTTACAGGTTCTTGAGAATCGGTTGTGGCTAAGGAATGTGATATTCATGATTTCTCTAGTCAGTTCCTACAAATCAGGAGCTGGAGTTTATCAAATCCTTTCACCAGGGAAGCCTTCCAAAACAAGGAACAAACAAAATGTACCACCTTCAGACCCAAAACACCAAGTAACCACACCCTAGGTCAAGACATCCTATTATCAGCCACACCTTAAGTCAAATCTCTTGTCAGTCATCTTGAATGAGCCAGACTAGGCCTGAGCTCTCTGACCTTTAATCAAGGTGGAACGGGTTCACTTTGGTGGGTTCTGACAGACCACTTGTCAGGTGTGGCACCACGTTGGCCCTGTCAGAGAGAGCCTCCAGATCCTTTGAGGATGCCCCAAAGGCTTAGCCATCAGCTCCAGTCAGGACACTTCATTGCTCCCTGACCTGGAGGAAGATTTTCTTCATTCCAGAAGGGCAGCTCAGGGAGTCGCAGAGGAGGGTTGGTGACCATCAGGGAGGGCGTTGTCCCTTCAGTCCTTACTGATGTTTCTTCGAGCGTGCAGGAAGGCGTAGAAAGATGCCTGGCTTCTGCTGGAGGTGGTGGAATGTCCCTGGAGAATCTTGAGAGCATTACCATACCTGGCAGCACTCTTTACTCTACTGAGTCCAGTCAACCCCCCTCCCCTGAGCGCTGCTCATTGAGGTGCATGTCCTCCTCAACGTCAGCCACACCTGATCAGGGCACCCAGCACCGTGCAGAAGGGCTGGCTCGCTCCTTTCTGCACTGAGGTGAAGCTGGACTTGTCTTGAATAACAGCTCAAGTGTTAAAGGATCTAAATACAATTTTTTTATAGTGAAGTGGTAGGGACTGGAGAGATGGCTCAGTAGTTAAGAGCACATGCATCTCTTGAAGAGAAGCTGAGTTCAGTTCCCAACACCCATGTTGGATGGATCACAAATGCCCTTAGCACCAGTTACAGGCAGCTCAAGGCACACACACACACGCACACACACACACACACAAACACACACACACAAAACTAAAAACAAAATAAATCTTAGGAATAGAAATAAATGCAATACTTGGAAGTGATAAGGTAATGAGCACCTTACTATAATGCTCAGAGAGCATCATCCTGTATGAAGTGTCAGTAATGGGCCACTCTCTGCAGCTCCAACCCACCCATGCAGGTCATGTGAGGATGAGTACTTCCTCTCAGCCAGACCTGCAATCTAAGCTTTTTCCTTTTCCTGTCTAAGAAGATGAAAGCTTATTACCAACAACTCTTTAAATAGTGTAGTGGATTCATGTGTGTCTCGTCATGGTGAATTGGAAGAACATTTGCCTGAAATGTTCCTAGGAGTTATTATGTAGGTGGATATTTTATAAAATATTCATAAAAGGCAGATATTTTATAAAATACTCTAGAAACTGTAATTTGCACACGTTTAGTCAAAGGTGTCAGGTTTCATTTGACTTGGGGTTGTTTTCCTTTGATTAGTTTGAAAATCAGTAATTTTCATGAATGCCACATTCTTTTCTTTGGGAATGTATCCACCCATTGATACCGAAGAGATCTTACTCAGGTGGGATTCTGGCATAGGCATCTTTGCTTCTTTTCTAACTGTCCTTCTTGTTGGAACATAACTGTCATTCTTTCTGTAAGCATAAAGACAGGTAAGCACTAGGGAAACCAAGAATGATAAACATGCAGGGTTGTCTCTTCAATGGAAGAGATGTGTAACCCATTTTCTACCCAGAAGGCTAGGAATGGAGGTGGCTAATAGCCTATGTGAACCCTGTGCTATCTGTAGGGATAGGCCATATCTAGCGCCACTAAACTCCCAAAAACAGGACCATAGATGGTCTAGGTGACCTCTGTGCTATCTGTATGATGGAGTCCATACTAGATCCTTCCCAGGCTCTTAAGATAACACATGTAGCCTACATTAAGAACCCATCTTCATAGAAGAAATAACATGTAATTTTGAGAAGAGTTCCAATGTAACTATGTGTGGTGGAAGTTTCTCTCCCACCTCCCAGGTCCCAAGTAACCAACACAGAGGCTTAATATTAATTATAAATGTTTGGCCAATAGCTCATGCTTATTACTAACTAGTTCTAACAACTTAAATTAGCCCATATCTATTAATCTGTGTATTGCCATGTGGCTCATGGCTTTACCTGTCCTCCAGCATATCTTGTTTCCTCTGTCTCTCCTGGTGATTCCTCTGACTCCACCCTTCTTCCTTGACTATCCCGCCTATACTTCCTGCCTGGCCACCAGCCAATCAGCTCTTGAGTAACCAATGAGAGTGTTATGTATCATAGTGTACTGAAGGATTGATTATTCCATGACAGTTGTGCCTCCTTGGGCATATGGGATTGTGTTACACCAGAAAACCTTTTTCCAAATTATACTGCACTTAGAACATGGCTCAAATAAACTACCCAGTGTCACATTCTAGAACCCAGTACTGCTACTGAATCGTGTTGAACCAGATTTTCTTTCTGTCTCATGTGGATCATTACCCCGCTGACCATGGCATTCAATGATCCAGAATTCAATTCTCTCACCCAAGGGTTTGTGACCTTGAGGTGAGAGAGTGGAAATAATCTTGGATTCTAACCAGCTCTCTGAAACAAAGCATTTTAGACAACTACTGAGCTATTTGTTAAGATACAAAGGAACAGAATATTCAGAGCAACTGCTCTGCAACTTCACACAAGTGACTATAAAATTGAATCCTTGGTTTCCTGAACAAGGAACCATAGGTGTTCATTGTTGGAAATGCATAGGAACTAATGTAAATAGAGCCTATGAAAATGGGAGGTAAAACCCCTGTCAATTATTTTGCAAACTGGAGTACAGTAATATGTTACTTGGGCTCTTTCAGAATGAGGAGAGAGAGAGAGAGAAAGAGAGAGAGAGAATAAGAAATTTTCTGCTGGACTTACCAGGGTAGGCTAAGTGGACTTTGTGGGTGCCTTGGCGTACCAAAACACTTGAGTTCTAGGAGATAGAAGGCAGGGCTCTGTTGCCATGGCTGCCCCAGAGCTGAGCTTTTGTTTGTTTTTGTTTTACCTCACAGCAGGATTGCATGATTCAATATAGATTGATCAATGGTTTTTTCATGGGGAAAAATTAAAATAGGCCCAACTTCTAATAGAGGAACAATTGCAACCTAGGACATAAGGCACCTGAACTGGTGTTGTTTAAATTTCCTGAGGTATTGGTTATTCATTACATGGATGGCATTCACCTGCTCATCTAATCAACACTCAAATGATTATTTGATGGTAGAAAAACTAAAAGAGAAAAATTTTAAATTTTGGGGCATGTCAGTGGATATACTTTTATCTGCTTATTGCTACTAGGGATTTGGTTTCACCCTTTTAGTTGCTTTCTGGAGACTCTAAGTTAAATTCCATAAGAAATATAACATCTGAAGCAGAGTGGGTTATTATTGTATTAAATCATGCTGCTGCTAAATCTGTAGCACATAGAATTAATCCCTCACTTCCTTATCAATTACTTATCCTTCATTCCACCTCATCATTCACTGGAATTATATATCAACAAAAATAATGGTATTGCAGGAATTTATGCAAGTCATAATTCTCCACAATAATCTGCAACCCTTTATTTACAAAAAAATTGTAGATCTAACAATGATAGAAAGGGCAGATCTTAAACCACTTACTGGTAAAGAACCTATAGAAATAATTGTGCCATAAAATAAAATGCAGGTTGATTATTTCTTCCACACTGATAATAACTGGCAGGTTGCATTAACATGTTACTGGAGGTCTACAGACTGCCACTCTCCTAAAGATCCCCCTTTAAGATTTTTTTGAAGATGCCCCATGATAGTGTCTAAAATTACTTCTAAAACTCCTATAGAGATTGCTTTTAATGGGTTTTCAGATGTCTCTTCAATCGACAAGGAGTATTTTTTTAATAAAATTCCACATGCTTCTCCAAAAAGATTGTGTCTTCTTGAGCTCAGAAATGAAATTGCCCTGAATTTTAAAGATCTCAAATCTTATAACCTTAAGTTTAAAATTTGAAGTTAATGGCCATTGCTAGTTAAGTGGATTTTGTTTGTTTGCTAGTATTGTGCTCACCCCTGGTCTGATAAATGATTAGACTCTGACAAGGGAGAAAGCTAGAGGCTCATGAGGTGCCTAACCTCTAGGGAAAACACGAGTTTTATTCCAAGCTCGTTGTGTGTCATTACTAGTGAGAGATTCTCACATTGCCTTGACATCTGGAACTAGGGCTGTCTGTGGTTGGGGACTTCTCTGCTGTCAGGTATGTAGAGATCTATGCTAGAATGCACGACCAGCACGCAGAGTGCCTCTCCTGAACTAGTCAGAGGACGGCCCCAGGCATGGCACGGAGCCCAGTAGACTCCAGAAAAATATCAGGTGTCCTATCAGGAACTCGACTTTGTCAAACAGCTCTTTCTGAGCATCCTTTTAGAGACTCCTATTACAAGTAAAAAACTGATAATGATCCTGCTTATACTAGCAAATGCTTTAAATAAACTGCCCAGTATCAGGTTCTAGAAGGTTGTACCAGCGCTAGCTATTGAGTTATGTTGGACCTAACTACCTTCTTATCACCTGTGCATAGAGATCCCTGTAGGAAAAGGAGAGAGAGAGAGAGAGAGAGAGAGAGAAACTGATTGTAGAATTTAAGATTTGTTGATAGCTTTTAAATTTTTCTCTTCCATTATGTTCAAAGTCTGCTTACATTAGGTCACTTCTCCTTTGTAGTTTAAATGTTCATTTGTTCTGGAAGAGTGAATGGGTTTTTCATATCAATTAATCCAGCACAGATAATCCTCACAGGCATAACTCCCCAGGCATTCCTGGGAGTTTCTCTCCGGGTCTTCTAACTAATTCTGGATTCTTTCAAATTGATGGCAACCATCACACGGTCTAATTGTTCCACTTCTGTTCAGTTTTGTGTTTCCCCATCATCCTTGCTTTTTTTTTTCCATCTTTAATTTTATTTTTGGACATTTAAAACATCTTTATTTCTAAAACACTAACGACATGGATCTATTGAAATGTAAGTTTGGTAAACACAGCTTGCATTATTGATTAGGAACACCCTTTCCCCATAGGATCCGGGAGGAAAGGCAACATCTACCTCTCTTAGAGTAAAGACTGGGTGGAGCAGAGCTTCCCCTGGGGGAGTGCTGGAGCCTCATTTAGGCACAGGAATAGAACATTCCCCGTGTGTTCCTGTGCAGTTTACAGACAGCACATTCAGTATAAAACTCCCTAAAGATGAATTAAGATATGTATCATTAAAGAGGTACAAATACGGTTAGAAAGTACGGCTTCATAATTCAGCACAGACACTAACCCCGGAAGGTTAGTCTCTTTAAATGTCATTTATTGAAAAGAGCATTTTATTGTCAGGGGATTTTCAGTTAGTAATTTTATTGCCATTTTATGCCAAAGGTTATCATTTCACTCTTTTATATTTTATATCCAATTTCATATTTGTGAAATGGGCCTATAATAAATTGGAAAATACTACTTCTTTATCACTGCTTTTACCTCTCTGCTGAGATACATTTTTTTTTCTTTTCAGCTCTTCTTTACTAAATTTTTCTGAAGTATAAAACAGAATTTTAACAATATTAAAGGCATTGCTCAGTGGATTTAAAAAAATGCTTCTTTCCTGTGTGTGGTGACACACCTATAATCTAGCATTCCAGAGGCAGAGGAAGGTAGATCTCTGACTTTGAGGCCAGTCTGATCTACACAGTGAGTTCCAGGCCAGCTGGAGACACATGGTGAGACCCTGTCCTTAAGAAAAAAAAAATGTCGTTTGACTGAGACAAGCTCAGGGAGATATTACTAGGATACAGCTTGGGTTAAGAAAGTGACATGCTGGTGGACAGTGAGCTTAATGTGCACAGCATGCCCAACACTTAAGAAAGGAGAGAAAGCAGGCTTCTGTGGAAGGAAACACAGTGCTCTGCTCACAGGAGATGGGCAGGCAGCCCTGCTTCTGCTGCTTGGAACAGTTGAAATAAAGGATTCTGCTGAGGGAAACATTTTAGGAGGAGATGGCAAAGGACTATGGACAAAGGTACCCCCATCGGGAAGTAGCACAAAGGCGAGGCAAGACAATGGTCTGAAAATAGCCAAAGAGCCACTTAAGTGGAAGAATATGTGATCTTGGGCTCTGTTTATCTGTGGAGCTGGAATTCTTGTGCACATATCACAGGGTGGGGTTAATTGTGACTTGGTGGTAGAGCACCTGTCTTGCCTGCAGAAGGCCTTTGGTTCAACCCCCAGCACCAAAAGAGAAAGACAAAATGAATAGAAAAGGAGGAAAGAAAGAAGCAGGGCATGGTGGCTCAGGTCTTTAATTCCAGCTTTCCAGAGACAGAGGCAGGAGGATCTCTGTGTGTTCAAGGGCAGTTTGCTCTACACAGCTAGCTCCAGGCCAGCCAGGGCTGTGCAGGGAGACCCTGTCTCCAAGAACAAAGCAAAACAAAAGAAGTCAGAGCGAGTTGTGCTGTGGGCTAAATAGACGGAAATTATATTCCGTCAAATAGAGCTAAATAAGAATAGGCTATGGGCAGAGGAGATGGTTCAGCCAGTGAGGTGCTTGCTCCATAAGGAAGATCCCAGTACCCAGGTAAAAAGCCAGGTGTGGTACACTTTTATAACCTCAGCCTGGGGTTGGTGGGTGGAACTCATTCTGTAGACCAGCTGGCCTCGAACTCACAGAGATCCGCTTGTCTTTTCCTCCTAAGAGCTGAGGTTAAAGGCGTCTACCACCACTGCCCAGCTCTCTATCTTATTTTGGGGGCAAAGGGGGGTTTTGGCTAGAGACTGGGGGGGATCTCTGTAGTTCTATAGTCAGCTTCATGTGCTCAAAGGTCAAGTTTACAAGGGATAGAGTTGTGATTGATCTTCGTTGTCAACTGATTGGATACATTTAACTAAAGGGTGAAGACCCATCATGAGTGTAGGTGGAACCATCGATGGACTGATGTCCAGGACTTCACTCCTTTCTCTGCTTCCTGGCTGTGGACTCAGTGTGGCCAGCTGCCTCAAGCTCCTGCTGCCAGGCCTTCCCTGCCACGATGGACTGTACGCTTAAACCGTGAGACAGAATCAACCTGGCTTTTCCTCAAGTTGCCTTTGTCCAGAATTTTGTCACAACCATGAGAAAAGTGACTGACACACACACTCACTGGCTTCCATAGTAGCAGCTTTGGACAGAAACAGGCTAACTGTTCCTGATACTGACATGTGTATTTACAAAGTGAGTCCAAGGAAATCTTGAAATTCACAACTACTCAAAAGGATGAAGGAATCAAGGTTTCAAAATAATTTGTCCAACACCATGGAAAAAAGTAAGAAACGTTGGCATGCATAGTATTTTAATATGCAACTTACTGTCCCATCCCTGAATATTATTGTATCAGGTAGAGTACATT
>NC_022028.1:11919179-11922521 GCF_000317375.1 Microtus ochrogaster | reverse complement strand
TAAACATACAGGAATTCAGTGACATACAAAACAAAGGTACAGGGAGCTATCAGATTGGCAAGAACTAAAATGGAATAGTTGCTAAATGCAAGACGTGGTGTGGACAAATGGAAACTTTCACATGGCTGTTGGGAGGCTACATCGATACAACACTTGGAAAAAACATTATGACATCATATAATAAAATTGATGCATTTATACTATGACTGAGTATTAATTAAAGCTCTTAAAGCTGCAATCGGTCTAAGAAAATATCCTTCTACCTTCTAGCAGTGTGATTCCAAACAGAAAAATAATTTGCCTAAGTAAACTCAGATACAGCAGGTAATTGTTGACTTTGAAACTAGGTCTCCCATTTATTAAGAATTTATGTATCTCTTAAATTCTTTTAATTGTAATTTTCAAACTAAATATATGTTAATATTCTTTTTGGTTTTTTTGTTTTGAGACAGGGTCTGATGTGGCCTAAACTGGTCTAGAATTTGCTAGATAGTCAGGGTTATTCCTTGAACTCCTAATGCCCCGTTCTCCTTCTCCTCAGTGCTAGAATTACGGGCAAGCACTACCACAGCTGACTCAAATATTCATTAACATTCAGATTCCAATTTAATTATTGCTTTTTTTAATAGAAACCTTGGAAAATACACAAGTGCAGGAACATATGCAGAAAGGATCATCCATATTTCCAATTCAAAGAACAGTTGGTACACCACTATGCTAATGATGCTTTCTACCCGAGACCACCAAGACCCATGACCAAGGTGGCTGTGTTACTCATTACTATGAGGATGTCATGTACTGTGGGGAATCACGGGGTCCCTAGGAGAGAGGGACTTAGTAAGAGTGTGTGATAGGATTTGCACCTTGGTTGAATGTTCTGAGAGAGAGCTGAGGATGAATGGAAGGGTTTTTGGTCCATGTTGGCTGCTGTCGAATGCAGGGCAGTTCTATACCTGAGTATCTATGTAAATCTTGTTCAAGGGAAGGCCATGTTAGAGTGGGGATGAAATAAGAACTTGAAAGAAAAACATTATGTCATCATGTTCAAGAGAAATGCGTGTTTGGTATTATAGGAGTAGTGCATTAACTCCGTTTTTGTCTTCTCTACGTCCTTCTCATTGTCCTCCTCCCTCTATCTCCTCCTGCTTCACCTCCTCTCCTCCCTGTATTCATTTCTTCTCTAGAGTTAAAAGCAGTTGAGAGCTGCTTGGCAGGGCTCTGGCTACTGAACCCAGGTCCCCTGCAAGAGCAGTAACTGCTTTTAATCAAGTCATCTCTCCGGCCCCACACAAATTCTCTCCTCTCTTCATCCTCTTCCATCTGCTTTCTTTATGTTGCTTATGATAAAATCCAAAGACTCGAGCTAATCAAGCACTCTACCAGGAAGCTACACCACAGAGCAGCCTTGTCTCTTCTTAGACAAGATTATGAAGTGTCCTTATTCATTTCATTTTATCCATATCTCAGGGTAACCTAGTCTGAGGCTCAGGAATTGGGTGTCATGCCAGCTCTGAAGGCCAGGAACTACAGCTACTTTTTTTTTTGTGCCTTTCCCTCATTCATGTATATTTCCAATAAATATTTAATAATCAGTGCTTTATTCAATAGCTGCTTTTGCTTTTTCCACTTTACGTGTGTGGTGCACGTGTGTGTTTTGCATGTGCGTGGGTGTACTTGTGTGGACTCTGAGACTGACAGAAAATTCATCCTCTCTTGTTCTTCCATTTTATTTGTGGAGGCCAAGTCTTTCAGTTAAATCATATCAGTGATATGGCTAGTCTTGTTCTAACTAGCTTACTCTGGGGATCCCCTATCTCTGTCTTCTGAGGCTGGAATTACAGGCTGGCTGACAGACCTACCTAGCATTTATGTGGGTTCTGGAGATCCAAAAATCAAACCTTAAGCCTCTGATCCTCCTGTCTCCACCCCCTGAATGCTGGGATTACAGGGTGCCACCGTACCCAGTTTTTAATAACTGTTATTTAGCAACTATTTATAACTGAGAAATGGGTCAGAATGTAGTAGAGAAAGCACACTCCATGTTTTGCTGGGAATTATATTCTACTGTGGAAATAAATAAGCATGTTGAGAAGAACAAGATGCATGTGTTTCCTCTGTCCTTACAACAATCAACAAGGAAGACTTCTGTGACCTCAAAAGCAAAGGGTTTCTTCACCAGGTAGCAAGCAATTCTGCCATGGACCCCACTGCGAATCCCCTAATCCCTCTCAGTTCTGCTACTATGTAGTTGGAAATAGTGTCAGGTCCCAAGTCTGCTTCATATAGACCTCAAATGCTAACAACAAGCCCTGTGTGGTTTGGCTTGTGTTTCTGATCTACCAACTATAAGTTGGAATCCCCATAACCCTCTCTGCTGGTTTGATTAATGTGATGGTTAATTTTAACTCCAGCTTGTTACAAATTAGAATCACCTGGGGTAGAGAGCCTCACCTTGCAGAATTTGTCTTAAAAGATAAAAAAGGGCTCAGCGCACTGTAGGAAGTACCATCCCTAAACCACGCGTCTGAGCTGTATGTGCAAGACCGATGAAAGCAAGGAAGCCAGCCAGGCTGCATCATTCCTCCAGGGTCCATCTTTCAGTTCCTGCCTCCAGCCTTGAGTTCCACTTTGGTTGTCCTTGATGACTGCAACTTTTAAGCCCCAACTGAAAAACAGCTGTAAAACAAAAGCAAACAACAACAACAACAAACAAAACCCTTTCTTTCCCAACTTGCTTTTGGTCATACTGTTTTTTTGTTGTTTTGTTTCAGTTTGGTTTGGTTTTTGTATTTTTGAGACAGGATTTCTCTGTGTAACAGCCCTGGCTGTCCTGGAACTCACTCTGTAGAGCAGGCTGGCCCAGAATTCACAGAGATTCTCCTGTTTCTGCTTCTCGAGTGTCGGGGTTACAGGAGTGCATACCACCAGCCAGCCAGTAACAGGAAACCCAACTAGCACAGATAATTGCTGAGACTCTCATAAAACTCACGGGAATGCCAGTGTTTCCTGGTTTATTATAATGCACATATATGATGGTGGGCACGGGGTGGCATGCATGGGAAGGTACATGGCAGTCCCCTGTGATCAGTTGTCTTTTATGAGGACTCAGAACACAGGCATGATACATGGATAACTCTGCAGAGATGTGATTGGAAAAGAGGGGTGGGAGTTAGTGCTTGTCAATCGCATCGGTGACTGCTAGAGAATGGCAGGGAGGCCTATCACTCTTCCTGGTCCCTGTGCAATGCTCCTCCCTTCAGGAAATGGTTCTGGATCATCTGCAATGGCAAGGGTAGGTCAGGAATGAACTTGCCTTCCTTCCTTCCCTCTGTCCGTCCTTCT
>NC_022028.1:11917235-11918947 GCF_000317375.1 Microtus ochrogaster | reverse complement strand
GGAAAATTATTTTATAATCATCTTCAAGACAGAAAGATAGTAGATTCATGTCTATAACCCATCTTTTTAATTTTAATTTATTTTATTTGTATGGATGTTCTGCCTGCATGTGTATATGTGTACCGTGTGCCTGTGGAAGTCAGAAATAGTCATTAGATCCCTGGAACTGAAGTCTAGATGGTTGTGAGCCTCCATGTAGGTGCTGGGAACTGAACCCAGGTCTTCTTCAAGAGCAGCAAGTGCTCTTCACCACTGAGCCATCTCTGGAGCCCCTCTATGACCCATCTTGGGCAAAAAAAAAAAAAAAAAGGTCTATAGTTTCTTGGGTGGTGGGGAATCAAGGTGACTTAGGGACTATGGAAGAAAACAACAACAGCAGATATATATGTCAACATATCCTACAAGCAGATAAGTATGTACAGAAAATAAGGTTAAATCCGATATTGCCAAATGCTGTGATGGAGAGGGTGGCGAGGGAATTCGCAGGGGTTTGGGCTTTGCTTTTGGGAAAGGTCACTTCTGAAGTGACTGAAGGAGAATGAGGTGAGAAAGGAAAGCAGAGAAAGTCTGAGGAAAAGGAGTGGGACAATGGAAAAGTCATGGGATGAGGGGAGTGGCCAGCCGGCTGGTGTGAGGTACTGTTGGGTTGAGGGGTCTTCACAAGGAGCTAAGTTTCAGGGGAGGGTTTGAGGAATCAAAGTTGGATATGTAGGCCTTGCAAATGATGATGAAATGTGCAGATAGTACTCTAGATGTGATCGGAGTCCCTGGAAGGTTTAGAGCAGGAAGTAAGAATGGTCTTGTGCATGTGACATATAGTTTTATTGTAGCGTTGTGAATAATCACGCTTGCTGATAAGGAGGGCATATCTGTGGGAAAGCAGTAAGGAAGAGGGATGACCGGAGCTGGAGGCCGAGTTGAAGTGTAACCGGGGATGAGGGTGTGGCTTGGCGACAGAGTAAGTGCAGTATGCACCGGGTCCCAGGCGCAATCTCAGTGCACAGGAACGATTACCCTCATTCATCCAGTGTGTGTCTTCCTCGAGCTTTTGTCAGGGGACCGGGTAAACCCACAACAGGAGAAGGGATCATGGAGGAGAGAAGTGATCCAAAGATGCAAGTCCAGGAGCACTAGGCATGGCAAAGGTCTGTCTTCCAAACAGAAGGGAAGGCGAGAACATGGGATGGAGGCCAGCAAGCGGGGAGTTAGAGCTTGCGGGTGCATCTGGGATCCTCCTTAGGTTGATTTCATTTTCTTAGGGGAATTTTTTTTTTTTCATAAAGAAGCAAGATGTCTGGAGAGAGCAAAGGGAGAGACTGTGCTGACAGCGTGAGGAAAGGAGGGAATGTGTGGAACTGTCACCGTGAAAAGTGGGAGAATGATACTGCAGCTCCCTGGGATCTGGATCAGCATCCTTCCTCAATTTGTCCTTTGCATGAAACGCCGTGGTTCCAACGTGCATGCCAAGTTCCAGGCTGCTAACCATGGGTCCTCCTCTCTCAACAGCTCTCAATGAGACCTTAAGGCTTCTCTCTCTCTCTCTCTCTCTCTCTCTCTCTCACACACACACACACACACACACACACCACACACACGACCATAATTTCATCTGCAAGGAACGCCGTGGTTCCAACGTGCATGCCAAGTTCCAGGCTGCTAACCATGGGTCCTCCTCTCTCAACAGCTCTCAATGAGACCTCTCTCTCTCTCTC
>NC_022028.1:11904033-11917135 GCF_000317375.1 Microtus ochrogaster | reverse complement strand
CACACACACGACCATAATTTCATCTGCAAGGCCTGGACTTTCAGATTGCCTCCCTCCATCTTTCTAGCTCACTCCCCGTATCCAGTGCCAACAGTCCTTAACTCCATCTCTGCAACCTGTCCACATCTCTCGCTTCACCTCCGTGTGGATCCTTACCTTGTCTTGCTCACACAGCTGATCCACCACGAGCATCTCCATTGAATACATCTCCAGCTTCTTACCTCATTTCCATATTCACCAGGCAGAGCTCCACACGATGGAGGTAAAATTCTCTACACACTTTCTCTTCTCAAACATGGCTGGAGGGGGAAAAAAAAATCTAACAAGTTTTGTTTTAAATTTAAGCTCACTGGGTTTGAGGACGCCCTAGTTCCCCTTGCTAGTCACATTTTTCCCTTGTCTGGTCATCTTCTTCTCTGTCCTTGTGACTATATTTTCATATCCCTAAAGTCTTCAACTTTTTGGTTTTTGCTCCTGGTTAATTACCATTATGTATGTTTGGCTGTGGGGTGGAAGCAGCAGAAGAGAGCTCCCATAAGTCTCCACTGGTCCCGTCACCCTCAGCTCCTAGTTCCTCAGTATTCAGACTGACTATGGCTCTCATCGTCACCTGGTTCTGCCCATGTTCACCACACGTGACAGTACTGCCATGATCATCTCTTCTATCTCCTAGTCCCCCAGTGTTTCTTTTGACTCTTGATTTTTCTATAGCTACACATGCTGTAATTTGTTTTTTGATCTATCAGGTTTTCACCCCACTATTTCACTCTCAAGTCTTAATTGGTAATAGAACAACTTAGATAAACACAACGGTCATTGGCACTGGGACTGCTCTGGGTTTGTAGGCTAGGTAAGCAAATCATTCAGGTATACTATTCAGTATGTGCGAGGAAAAGGAGTCCGTGAGCTGTCAGAATGGTTTGCATGCTGGCTAGCTTTATTTCCACCAAACTACACAACCACAGCATATATGCAGAGGACCTTGCTCAGGCTCCGTGATTGTTGCTTCCATCTCTGTGAGCCCCTATGAGCCTTGCTTAGTTGATTCTGTGGGCTGCTTTCTTGGGTGTCCTTGACCCCTCTGCCTGAGGAAGCCCCCCCCCCTCTGTCTCTCTCTCTCTGTCTCTCTGTCTCTGTCTCTCTGTCTCTCTGTCTCTCTCTCTCTGTCTCTCTCTCTGTCTCTCTCTCTCTGTCAGTCATGTTTGGCTCTACCCTAGATCTGTGAGCCATCCAGATTCTAGCGATCTAGGCAGTGTGGCAATGGGCTCCCTCTCATGGTGTGGGCCTCAGGTTAGACCAGTCAGTATTGGGCAGTTCCCAAAAGCTCTGAGCCACCATTGTCCCAGCACATCTTGCAAGCAGGGAAGGTTATGAATCACAGATTTTTTGTGACTAGGTTGGTGTCCCAGTCCCACCCCTGGGAACCTAGCCTGGTTATTTAAGATGGCTGGTTCAGGCTGGTTCAGACTCCATATTCTCCATTACTAGGAGTCCTCATTGATTTTACTAAGTAAAACCATGCTCAATTCAGTTAATAAGTAGATTAAAATATTGTTATTAAATAGAATCAAAATCACTTCAGGAAGTCCCTGAAACTGACTGGACTCACCAGGTCTCTCCATTCCCAACAATAAACAGTAAAGACTTCTGGGAGTCTCTCTCAGAGCCCAGTCACCTGGAAGAAGCAGAGAGCAGCCAAACTGCTGCAGGCTGTGCAGTGTGATTCAGGAGATTTCCGGGTTTGGGGCACTGTGCCTCATGCTGGTGTGGACTTTGGTGATTCAGCTCTCTCTGAGTCATTTCTGCTCTTGTAATTACCTCTCACACATGGTACTGTAAGGGACCCTCATAAAACAGGTTCTAGGCTGGTGGTATCCAGACTTTGACCGGCCATAGCCCTCCTATTTGGGATGGATGGGTGAGTGTGCTCTGTCTCCCCGGGAAGAGTCTGGCAACATTATTTTGTTTCTTATGTATCACTATTATTCCTACGATAAGTAGTGAGGTATTTAAAAAGGAAAATTTATGTATTTTATGCTTTATCATATTTAACTGCACTCTTTCTTTTGGCTTGCTTTTAGAAACAATAGTCATTCACTGTTCATTTTGCACTGAAGTGTGCAAATTATGTAGTCTAGTGTGCAAGTGAGAGCTGAAGGAGACAAGCCTGGTGCACTGAAGAAATTATTTATTTTATTTTAGTACTTTAAAAAAATTACCAATCCAAATTCCCACTTCCTCCCCTCCTCCCACTTCCCTCCCACTCCCTTCACACACCCTTCCCCCACCCCCCTCCAATCTTAAGAGAGGGCAAGGCACCTGCCCTGTGAAAAGTCCAAGGCCCTCCCCACTACATCCAGGCTGGGAAAGGTATACATCCAAAGAGAATAGGATCCCAAAAAGCCAGTACATGCAGTAGAGACAAATCCCAGCACCATTATCATTGGCCCCTCAGTCTGCCCAACTGTCAAACACATTCAGAGGGACTAGTCTGATCCCATGCTCGTACATTCCCAGTTCAGTTGGAGTTGGTGAGCTCCTATTAGCTCAGGCACACTGTCTCAGTGGGTGAACCCCTCATGGTCTTCACAGTGAAGAGATGCTTAATGTTGTCTCAAGGAAACATTTTAAGGAGTTAAATGTTATGTGGAGAATCAGAAATAGTGCAGGATTTGAGACGTACTTTCGATATGATAATCTACATAAATCTTCTTATTAGTGTATGTTGTAGTGTGCATTTTACGAGGGTCTTACTCAATGGTCTTTTGCTAGAGACACAATGACCATGGCACCTCTTATAAAGGAAAGCATTTATTTGGGGCTTGCTTACGGATTCAGAGGTTTAGTCCATGACTAGTCATGGTGGAAAGTATGGTAGCATGTAGACAGACATGGTTCTGGAGGGGTAGCTGAGAGTTCCACATTCTGATCAGCAGGCAGCAGAAAGAGAGAGACATTGGGCCTGACTTGAGCCTTTGGAACCCCAAGGCTCACCCCCCAGGGACACACCTTTTCCGACAAGGCCACACCTCTCCAAACAAGGCCATACTTCCTAACCCCTGTCATTTAGTGCCCCTCTGGAATGACCAAACATTCAAATACATGAGCTGATGGCACCGATCCTCTTCACACTGCACAGTGAGTAAGTATGAGCAACACTGGAGAAGCAGTAAGGTCTATGCTCATCCTCGCTACACTGTGAGTTTGAGACCAGCCTGGGCCATATGAGATATGGTCTGAGAAAACAAAGAACATTGCATTTGGGGACTCTTCTAGTTCCATCAAAGTATTTTCTGGGTTTAATATTGTGTTGTGAAAAGTGAAATACAATTAGTTTGAAATTTTAGTCTCAGTCCCTATAGATAAAAGAACAAATCTGAAAGGGACATGTAAGACCGGAACAATGGCTCAGCAATTAAGAGCCCCGGCTGTTCTTCCAGAGTTCCTGGGCTCAGTTTCCAGCACCCACATGGCAGCTCACAACCCTCTGTAACCTCTGTTCTAAGGGATCGAACACCCACTTCTGGCCTCTGTAGGAGCTTACATATTATTATACAGTCACATATACATATACGTAAAATAACAAAAATAAGCAAGCAAACACTTGTTTAAAAACTTGGTCACAGGTCTTTCTCTCAAAAATAAATTCTTCTATCATTGCGCTTTGATCTAGATTTTTTCCCCTGTAAATCAATCAGAATATAATTATAATCACATAGTTCCATGCTATAAAGATTCTTCATAAATATTGCACCAGTCCTGAGATAATGGGTCATTACATGGCCCTGCCAGAGGTGACTCACCCGTTGACTCATGCTTGGACATTTAGGTTGCTTCTCACTCTCTCGCAGTTCTATATAAATTGCAAAGGGATCTCACTTGAGCTCCTTTCCAGTGGAAATATTTCCGAAATTAAACTAAATGTATTGTTCTCATTTTTTCTGCCCATATTCCTCTCTTTTTTTTTTTTTTTTTACAAATACTCAAAGGTATGTGTTACTCTGATCTATTTCCATCTCAGTTCCTAGGATCCGTGTACACAAACACTGTTATACATGGTCAGAGAGGTGAAAAGAACCCAGTGAAGCTGGCTTGACCTCACAGAAAATCGCCTTTATGGACTTCATTTCATTATCCAGCCGTACAATGGAAAATACCTGAACATTTTCTTAGCTAGGAACGCCAAAAGCTTTTGTTTTAGACAAAGGCTCAGATATTGATCTGCTCAATTGCCCAGCAAAGGAGGAACTCCAGGTGGAACCAGGTTGAGGACTTCCTATTGACATAATGAGCTGTTTCTGGTCACCTGGAAACTCTTTAAATGTAAACAGGCCACTTGGGAGCCCATTTAGACATTCCCAAGCGACCACTGCAACCCGCTAGGTCTCTCTCACCTTCTACTCGAATCAATACAAGCCTCAGCGGCTGTCCCAGGGATATTTATTTTGCGGTCCGCTGACTTGAAGGAGTTAATGCACTTTGTGAAATGCCAACCTTAAATTTGGAACTAATTTGCTCCCACAGCATGATCTGGATGCTCAGAGCTTCAGCCATATCTGAAGAAAATGCTACGTTAGCCGCATCACCGGGAGGCAGGCTGTCTCGCCGGGAGCCCGTGAGGAAACAGCTTGGGAGACGAAACTTATTCTCTGCCTTTTGCTTCCAGGAGCGTTCCACAAAACATCTGGCCTTTTCTCAGATGAAGTTGACTAACCACTTATGAGACTTAAGAGAGGACTAATTAGTATTGTGGGCTGATTGGAGAGTGTCGCTATTTTTATTTTTGAAAATCACATACATACAACGAAGCATTTGTTTAGTGACTTGCTTGCAAAATTACTTTTCACCCACTATAGTTTTAGAACACGGCTATTGAAGTGCAAAAGAGTGCAGCTTGTCTTAGATTAATTATTTAGTTAGTTGTAGAATGAGCCCGTACTAATCCTGTCACGAAATTACAGGTTTTGGTGATTCCTTTTTCAAGTAGAAGGGCAAGAGACAGCGGCAACCCTAACCTGTTTTCTAAGTGGTTGTTTGAGGCTAATGTCCCTTCACAGGCCTTTCCCTTAGATGACAAGATATCATTGGGATGGACCACAAGGACATCTCCTAACCTCTCTGGCCCCATCCTGACACTGGGCCTAATCTTCATGCCCAACAAAAGGACCATATGTAAGAGAAAAGGAAATTGCCATAGGGAGTACTATAATGAAGACACTTTGGACTGGGTGATTTATAGTCAAGAGACTGCTTATAGCCTACAGCTTAGAACACTCAAAATGAAAGTGACAGCAGATTTGGTGTCTAGATAGGGTCTGATCCTCACATATGACAGCTTCTATGTGTCTTCAGCAGGTAGAAGCAGTCTCTGTTCCCTTAGTTTCTTGTATAAGTGCACAGCTTTCATGTCTTAACCATTTATTCAAAAGCTCCAATTCTTATGTGTGTATGTGTGTCTGTATATGTGTGTGTCCAGGTGTGTGTGTGTATACATGCATGTGCAGGTGTATTGTGTGTTCAGATGTGTGTGTGTGTGTGTGTGTGTGTGTGTGTATAGGTCAGGGGAAAATCTTGGGTGTCATTCTCAGGTATCATCCAAACTTGTTTCTTTCTTTCTTTCTTTCTTTCTTTCTTTCTTTCTTTCTTTCTTTCTTTCTTTTTTTTTTTTTTTTTTTTGAGACAGGGTCTCTCATTGACTTAAAGCCAACCAGAAACCCTGAGAAATCTGCCTCTCTTTACCTCCCCAGCTCTGGGATTACAAAATGCCCTTGCATTTTCCCTTGGGTTCTGGAGATCAAAGCCAGGTCCTCAGGCTTGCAAGGCAAGCATTTCATCAGCTATGCTATCTTCTCAGCCTGAGGCGGCTAGGACAGTAGTTCCCAACCTATGGGTCACGACCTCTTTGAGGGCCACATATCAGATAACCTGCATATCAAATATTTGTGTTAAAATTCATAATAGTGGCAAAATTACAGTTATGAAGTAACAGTGAAATAATTTTATGGTTGGGGTCCCTACCACATGAGGAACTATATTAAAAGGTCACAGCCTAAGGAAGGCTGACAACTGCTGGTGACAGAATGATTTGTTGAATTAATCACGAAATTTTCAGGGACAGCACAGACCATAGAAAACATTGTCAGGATTGAAGATCCTAACCTCCAGCCTCATGACTGCTCTTCTCTGACGGTCTCTAGCCAGTAAGTCCATGGTTGAGCTTGATACTTGCCCATCCCAATGAGTCAGGATACCTCTTTCCTCTTCCTTTACATTCTTTATGAAGTATTGGCTCAGACTCCTTCTCTGTGCTCTCCTCTCCTTTGGCTAAGTTTACCCACCATGGGACTTTTAGTCTGGAGGTCAGAATCCTAGCCACCCCCTGTCCTACTGAAAAACAAAAGCAGACAAACAACCCCCAAACAATGAATGGGCAGCCTGCTCACTATTGTTTCCCAGGACCCTGAAGGTGGAAACAATGCCTACATTCAATTCAGTCACCTGTTAATTCTGGGGGGAGGGAGGGGTTCTCTTCTGGAGAGGGTAATATTCTTGAAAGCACTGTTCAACTTTATATTCCATAAGGCAACAGTCATAAGAGACATAAGACAGAATGCTTTTCTTCTAGGAATTTCCCATCTAGTTGTGGGAAACAAGGTTTGTAGAAAGCCAAAGTAAAAAAAAAAAATATCTACCATACAACACAGCTAGAACCCATGTGATCAATAAGGATTTAGAGGGAAGGGTGACTGATGAGGGCAGAAACAGTCTAGGAATCTTCATGAGGAAGGTGAGATTTGATTATCCAGATATTGATGTTGTCATCGGCTGGGAAAAGGGACAGAGGGCAATATTCTAGGAAGGGAGAATAAAATAAAGAAAAATAAAGAAATGGGAATGACGGAGCTGGAGAGATGGTTCAGCACCCAATTGCTTCTTTTCCATCGTACCCAAGTTTGGGTCCCAGTAGCCATGCAAGGTGGCTTACAACTGCCTATAACTCCAGCTCTGAGAGATCCAATGCTCTCTCTGGCTTCCTTGGGCACTTGAACACATGTGGCACACACACAGAAATAAGTAAAAATCTTTAAGAAAAAGTATGGAATCTGCAATGAACCTTAAAATCTATAAAAATGGCCAGACATAGGCATGGGGCACGGAGAGGAGTCTCAGACAGAGATCATCACAAGAACAAAGCTCAGGGCAAGAATGCTATATGTCCACTTTGAGCGGTTAGATGTTATTGTGGTCCTGAAAGAAATGAGGAGCCACTATAGAGTTCTAAGCACATAATTAAGGTATGGGGTTTTTGTTGTCTTTTATTTGAGACAGAATGTTGCTGTGTTCTGGATAGACTGTTCCAGTTCTGGATGGACTAGAACTCACTAAGTAAACAAGGTTGGCCTGAAGTGTGGGTGATCATCTTGTTTTTGCTTTCCATGTGCTGAGATCATAGGAATGGGCTACCATACACTTTAATTGTTTTATTATTTATTTAGTACTATTGGGAATTAAAGGCATAACTCCATTCTACAACTGAGCTATATTTCCAGGCTTTGTGTGAACTATTGTTCCCTCTGATGTCAGGGCATCATTTCTCCCAGACACTGCCTTTACATAATCGACCACTGTATTGATGTAGAGCTGGGCCCCACCACTTTAAAGCACTGGGGTTTGTCCCTTGGGGTTGCTGCCTTTCTTGTGTGAGCAAACGCTGCCTGGTCTCCATGGTGCTGAGCTTCTCTTTTCCTCCGACTATAGTCTACTGCGCCTTGTTGGCTTCACTTCTCTGCTGCTTCTCGGGATCACCCACTTCCTACCATCTCCATCGCCACTACCCGGATCTAATGATCATCATCCCATCCAGACTCTGCCAGACAGAGTTAGCCAGTCCCCTGCAGCCATGCGTGCCTCCATTCAATCTGTTCCCTGCATTGGTGCCAGGAAGTTGTTTTCTTTTCCCTTAAACCATAAATCTGAAGATGTCAATCCAGAGTTTTAAATACATGACTTCTGGTTGCTCTTTAAGGCATAAAGGGGAGAGGGGAGGTGTGGAGGAGGATGGGAAAGAGTGGAGGGAGGGAAAACGACGGTAGGGGGACTGTGATGTCTAAGAGAAGAATAAAACAAAACAGAAGGCAGAAATTCCAATCATGGGAAACAAACTGTTAGTTTGAGTTCCTCAAGAAACAGATGCTAAGGTGGGATTAGCTGTGAAAGGTATTTCTCGGGAGGCACACCCATTGAGACGGAGCAGGAGAATTTAGACCGTCAGACTGCTGTGCAGCTTTCGAGAAGAGGAAGTAGACTAGACAGGAAAAGAGGCTCAGATTGCCACCAAAGTTCTGAGAACAGATTGGCCAGGTCACCATGGCTCTGAGCCAGTGTTGCTATTAAAGGACCCTTTTGTCCGATAGTTACCCAGCCCCACACTAAATATCTGGGTACATTAAGTTTGGGGCTGTGAATTATTGACCCAGGGGAAGTGTGCCCCAGTGAGAGCACCATACTAGATCCGGAAGAGCAGCAGCTCAGATTGCTTGTCACGTGTGCTTGCCCCATAGAACAATGGAGTGGTTAGCTCTCAAGACAACAAAGTCAGTGTGGCTTGGCCCCTGCCCACTTCCCCAGCCTCATCGTGTACCATGAAGCCTTTGATATTCTCAGCTATGTAAGTTACTTCTTTGAATGTGAGCATTACCTGTTTTCAGCCCACGCCTGAACACAAACACCAGATCACTTTTTGGCAAGCACACTCGAATCTTTTCTTATAGAAGAGTTCCACGGTAAAGGCCATGATTCTCCTCAGAAGTGTAGTAACACCCTTCTTTCAGAGCCTCACTTCCATGGTCATGTGATAGTTATCTATCTACTGTGTGGGTGGTTTGAGGAGGAAAGGCCCCCATAGACCCATGTGTTTGAATGACTGGCCCATAGCGAGTGGCACTCTTAGAGGGTGTGGCCTTCTTGGAGGAAGTTTGTTATTATGGGGGTAGGTTTTGAGGTCTTACATGCTCAAGCTATACCCAGTGTGGTACACACTCCTGCTGTCTGCGAATCAAGATGTAGACCTCTCAGCTCCTTCTGCAGCACCATGTCTGCCTGCATGCCTCCATGCTTCTTCCCATAATGATAATTGACTAAACAAATGTTTTCCTTTATAAGAGTTTCTGGGGTCACGATATCTCCTGATAGCCATAAAACCCTCACTAAGACAGACTGTGACGGGCTTCAGAACGGAAAGTGTAGGTCTTTCCCACTTGTGACCATTGTACAGCGTGGTCCTCTGGGCATGACACGAACATTTTTATCTTGTAGTCAGAGCAGGGTTGATTGATTCACCAATGCAAGACCAACCACACTGGGTGAATTTGTGTGCCAATTAGACACAAGCTAGAATTATCAGAGAAAGGAGCCTTGGCTGAGGAAATGCCTTCTCAAGATCCAGTTGTAAGGTATTTTCTCATTTAGTGATCAGTGGGGGAGGTGTCAGCCCATGGTGGGTGGTGCCCTCCCAGGTAGCTGGTCCTGGGTTCTATAAGAAGGGGGATTGAAGAAGTCATGGAAAGCAAGCAAATAAGCAGTTTCTCTCCATGGCCTCTTCTCCCGCTGCCTCTGGGTTCATGCTCTGTTTGAGTTCCTGCCCTGACTTCCTTCAGTGAGGAACAGCAATGCTAAAGTGTAAGTCTAATAAACCCTTCCCTCCCTAGCTTGCTTTTTCAGTCACGGTGTTTCAAAGCAGCAACAGAAACCCTAAGACACCAGCACAATAACATTCCCTCAGCGCAGGAGTAAGGGGGAAGATCTTCAAACTCTGAGATTACAAACATTTGAGATGACAGCCCCTCCTCTCTCCTGCCCAGTCCTCTCTGAGCTGCAGTGGTCCCAGGGACTGCTAAGCTAGAACATATAGAATACAGAGCTCCATCTCAGTAGCTTTTGATCGCTATCATCTGTGCTGATGTGGTGGCGTTTTTCTTCAATGCAGCTGTTTTGGGGTCACTAATGCTCATTTTTCTTAAAGTGAATAATTTTGTAATTATGAAATTGACGGTTTATGGTAACATGGAAACAAATCATTATAATAATAACAGAAGCCATTTGCACAAACCTAAAGAGTTTGCTGTAACAAAATCAAGTAACAAATATTTTAGGCTTTGCAAAAATCTTTCATCTTTGCTGCAGCTGCTATTTTGTGCTCTCTCTTTTTTTAGGATTTATTTTTTATGTATTGTTTTTATTGAGCTATATATTTTTCTCTGCTCCCTTACCTTCCTCCCCATTTCCTGTTTACCCTCTCCCATGGTCCCCAGGCTCCCAGTTTATTGAGGAGATCTTGTCTTTTTTCTGCTTCCCATGTAGATTAGAACTCATGCTCATTCCTGATTCTGTAAGTATCCCCTCATCCATTCTCCTCCAAGTAGCTCAGAGTCATTGGGTCCCCAAGTTGGAATGGTATAGAATTTGTTTCTCTGGTTAGTTATTGGTGCCCTATCTGGATTCATTTCTCCCCAGGAAAAACAATACAACAAACACATCCCCACTGACTAGTCAATATTCTATGATCAAAATATGTTTCTTGAATGGATGAATAAATAAATAAATATAAGAAAGCCGACTCAAGCCCTTTAACTGCTAGGAACTTTTGGCCTTTTAAGCTGCCTTTTCTTCCTGGCTGATAGTTGATGACCCTGCCCTTTGAAGTGACTTCTGTGGAGCCTGAGAAAATGTCATCGGCTAGTTAGGGTCAAGGGTTGCTGAAAATAACGGTCTATCCGGGCAGACGGAACAGATGAGCTAAAATGGTTTTAAATGGTAGCTTCTCCGATATCAATCATATGAGATAGTTTAAACCAAGGCGTGAAGTGGTTGGACCACTTATTGGGTTGAGATGTTGAACTTGCTGATGTTAGAAGAAGGGAAGTTAGAAAGTGGATCCTGAACTAGGAGGAAATTGAATTTGGGTTTGCTTTTCTGCTTGCCTCCTGCTCCCATTTGTTGGTTAAGATAGGGTCTTGCTATATAGCTTTGGCTAGCATGGAACTGACTATGTAGATCAGACTGACCTCCAAATTGCAGCCATCTTCCTGTCCCAGCTTCTCCAATACTGGGATAATAAACATGCATCTAGCCAAGACAGATCATTACATGTTGTCATGTTCTTCTAGGAATTAAGAAATGTGGTTTGTATGACAGGCATGAAGTTCACTGAACATGGTCTGTGGTGGTTACAATGTCTAAGGAGCCGTTAGGTGAGGAGACAGGACGGCTCATCCTCTCTGGTCTGCAGGGACCAAAACAAGATAGGCATGTAGGCACGAAGATACTGATTTGGCACCTACTAAGCAGAGCAGATGGCCAGAGTTGCCAGGGTAAAGTACCAAGGTAAAAATGTGGAATTGGAGTGGGAGATGACAGATGGAAAAATATGCCAGCAGACGTGATGGGAAACTTTTGAGGGGTGGTGGGGGAGACAAAAATCTGGTAAGGATTCTTGGAGCCTGGGGAGAGTGTCTATCAAATTTGTCAAGACCTGTGGCTTTGGGCACATGAGAAGATTACTATGCTAGTGCCTCATAGAGAAATTAAAAGACGAGGCTGGGACAGTAGAGCCTGGATAACTACACGCACTAAGGAAGACACGAAGCCCTGGGCAGTGGGCTCAGCTCCATTAAAAGAAGTAACCAGACAGAAAGAGAAGTTTTGCTTTTTTTTGCATGAAGATTATGTTTATTGTTACATATCTTTTTTCATGGACATATAATAGTCATACACATTTTTGGAATGCAGTATGGTACTTACATGCATACCATCTGTAATAATCAGATGAGGGAAATTAGTATAGCCACCTCCTTAAATTTCTGACATTTCACTGACCAAGGAAACTTTAAATGTCTTTCTTCTAGTTCTCTATAGAATGTGCTACAAGGCCGGTCAGTGGTGGCGCACGCCTTTAATCCCAGCACTTGGGAGGTAGAGGCAGGCAGATCTCTGTGAGTTCAAGACCAGCCCGGTCTACAAGAGCTAGTTCCAGGACAGGCTCCAGAGAAACCCTGTCTCGAAAAACCAAAAAAAAAAAAGAATGTGCTACAAGTTATTATAAACTGTTTCACCGCTATACAGAAAACTGGGATTCCCTCTCGGCTTCCTTGGTTAACTTTATCTGACCTTTCTCCGCCTGTCCCTCCATACACACTTTCGAGCTTCTCCTGACTACAGCTCTACCCGTTACTTGTGTAAGATCTACTTTTGTATAACTCACACAAATGAGAATATGTGGCATTTGTCTTATGGCTCATTTTTTTTCCACATACCCCAGTTTAATTCATACTCCCACAAAGGATAGAATCTTTGTGACTAGATAGTATTCCACCACAGATATGTATCCCATTTAGAAGAGACGTTTTTCACAGGCTCAGAGATATCTAGGTAGGTAGGTAGGTAGGTAGATAGATAGATAGATAGATAGATACATACATACATACATACATACATACATACATACATAGAGCTAAGATGCTTTGAGAGTTCTCCAAAAATGCAGAGCAGACTTCTAAGAGCCAAGAGGAATGCTCAGCACAGAGTCAAGAATAATAAATAAGTCCTGAGTGTGTGTGTGTGTGTGGGGGGGTGCAGCTTCATTCCCAGGAGGCAGAGGCAAAGTGATCACTGAAGTTTGAGAATAGCTTTGTCTACACAGTGTGTTTTAGGCCAGCCACGGCTACATAATGAGAATTCATCTAGAAGCAAGGTAAAACAAAAGAATAATGTATAAGAATGCAAGCAAGTTATGTTCAGTTTCCTGGTGCTTCCATATAAAGTAACCTTCCCCAATACCTTTTGCAATATTCTTTCTATGGAAGTATAATTTATCACAACAAAAAATGTACTTATCCTGTGGATACAGATAAAGGAGTTATACAATAGTGTAAACCCAGGTAAACCATCACTTTCAAATAAGATACAAATAAGCCAATAGCCAAGGGCTAAGAATGTAGCTCAGTGGTAGAGTGCTCATCTATCTCTTCCAGAGCCTTGGGTCTGGTCCCTAACAACACACACACACACACACACACACACACACACACACACACACACACACACA
>NC_022028.1:11901816-11903933 GCF_000317375.1 Microtus ochrogaster | reverse complement strand
CACAGATCATAAAAGTGTTCTATCACACACACACAGCATCTCTGTAACTTCAGAAAGCTTCACAAACACAGTGTCTAGTCACTTTCTGGTCATCACAGCCAATTATAGGTCTGATTTCTATAGACATGCATTAGTTCTGATAACTGGAATTATACAATACATAGTATTTTGCTTAGGTTTTAACTGCATGTTTGTTTTCAGCTTGACATCTAAGGCAGGCTGCCATCAACGTCCCAGCCCCACATGGTTACTGCCTTCCACCTCTTGAGGAGAACATCTTGTCGCCCCCCAACATGGTTCCTTGCCGTCCTCCACCGTAGGCCATGGCTGCCGCCAATGGATGGATTTTAAACAAACAGTTTTAATTTTAAACAAAGCTATACCGGTTTTCTTTTTTCTTCCTGTTAAGATGTTGTTATTTTTAGTTTAAAGTTCTGGAGATGGTAATTTTGGTAAGAAGGTAACCAGGAGAAAATTTTGTGTAAAATATCTCATAATGGCACGGTTGCTGAATGACAAAGATCTCCTTTAAAAGAAGGGATTCTTTTAAAGACTAGGAAAAAGAGGCCATGTTCCTTCATGGCCCTAGTCTGTTCAGGCCACTATCACAAAAAAAGCCTCAGGCTAAACTGCCTATAAACAAAATGATTCTGTTGCTCACTGTTTGGAGGGTGGGAAGTCCAAGAACAGATCATCTAGCCAGAACGTGGCACACAGACAATCCTCCTCTCCCTGCATTCAGTAGGCGCTTGGTCCCCTGGTGTAAGACAATAATCCCATCCATGACGATTCTGCCCTGATGATCTAATCTCCCCAGCCTCACCACTTAACATAATCAAACTGGAGTTAGCTTTCCATGTAGTAATGCTGAAAGGTCACACAGATTCAGATCGGTGCTTGTTGTCAGCAATGGCGGTCCACTCCCTAAATCTGTCTCAGTTTTATTTACTTTTTTTTTTCTCTAACAAACAAAGAGAAAAGCATCAAAAGACAGACAGGTAGCCATCAGAGACTCTGAGGAGAAGCTGACTAGCCAGTTTTTAGAAAGGGTCAAAGTTGGAGTGGCCGTGGGGATCAGAGAGCAGGATGGGAGGATAAGGTTTCTGTGAGGAGGAGTGACACCCACTGCATCTGCTTGATGATGGTCCTCCTCTGAAGTCTGGCTTTCAAAGGAAAGAACCTGAGCAGTCACATGTGTAGTATAAGGGCTGTGGATGGCAGTCATTTCTCAAAAACACGCTCAGTAGGTGAGAGGAATCATTGTTCAAATAGAATAGAGGTACTGCTACTACAATAACCAGGGGCAGACACAAGGCAGATCCCCCAGTAAGTCTATTGCCTGTGTATCTTTTAGCTTGGATGTATGTCTCCTGTTTACATAAAATTAAATAACTTATCCTCTTACCAGTGAGTATTTCCTCCAGTCACTGAGGCTGTCGAAGTAAGATCCCCGCCTCGGTCAGATCTGGGAGAGCAGAATGCACCCAATCAGACCTCTTTAGGTTTTGTTGTTAGTGCCATTTTCAATCTTGACGTTGACAGTGCCATTATGATTAGTTAGGATTTGTCTTTCTAAACTGAAATGCTGATTCTGTGAAATTTATTATTAAGTGAGGAAAAAACCCCAGATGTACTGAATAAAATAAGGGGCTCGATCAAGATTGGAAGTAAATTGGAAGTTATATAAATAGGGTCAGCGAGAAGGCTCAGCCGGTAAGGTTGTATTCTGCCAAGCTTGATGAGCTGAGCTCAATCCCCAGCAGCCATAGGGTGGAAGGAGAGGATGAATGCACACGAGATGCCCTTTGACTTTCATGCCCACACCGCAGCGCACAAGTGTCTGCACACATGCATTAATAAATACATAAACAAAGCAAAGAATTTAAAAAGAAGGCTTTATAAAAAGGAATTGTGTATGTTAGATTCTATGTTTTGAAAAGTTACTTTAAAAGTTATTTTTCAGCTGGGCATGATGGCATGATGCCTTTAATTTTCAAGAGGCAGAGGCAGGAGGATCTCTGAGTTTGAGGCCATCCTGGTCTATATAGGGAGTTCTAGGCAAGTGAAGGCTACATAGAAAGGGCCTGTCTCAAGTGTGTGTGTGTGTGTGTGTGTGT
>NC_022028.1:11897132-11901091 GCF_000317375.1 Microtus ochrogaster | reverse complement strand
GAGGAGAGGTCTCACTCTATCTAGTCTAGACTGGCTTCAAACTCCTCCCTCCTCTGCCGCCCCTCCTTGAGTGTTGTAACTGCAGCTGCGCACTACCCGCCCCGTTATCCCACTCTTCTCCACCACTGCTTATCCCCTCTACATAGCACAGTACTTGGAACACAGAAGGAACTCAAAACTATATCTCTGATTTGATGGCCAAATGAGTTGTGAGGAACTGTCAATCGTCCTGTAAAAAGACAGTGGGTTGGGGAAGGTATAGGACGAGACGAGGTAATTTCAAAACACCTGCCCACGGTTATTTAATTATGCTTTGATAAGGTGCTTAGGAGAGTAACGTCCAGAAGTCAACAGTTTCCATGGTCAGACATGAGGAGAAGTCACCCCTTCCATGGTTGGATCAGGCCTTTGCCTTTAGCGACATATGAAGATTGCTTTTTGGTCTCCAAAGCTGCATCATAGTGACCGAAGGATTGCCTGTGTCCTGCTGGCTACTTGTAGCAAGTTTGACTGCTAAACACATTTCAGCGTCTTTGTTGTTGTGTTAAAAGGATGAGGATGGAGGAATTTGCAGAGTTCTTTTTCCTATGTTGAGCAGTGGAATGCTGTGAATCTTTCTATAAATAGGCTCCTGCTTTATGAGTATTGGAAAAGAACTCACTTCTGAAGGAAGGTGGGGAAGGGCTGGGTGAGTCATCTTCAACAGAAACTTTACTCTTGGACCAGTGAGTGGGTAAAGGTAGACACCACCAGGCCTGATGGCCTGAAATTGATTCTTGGAGAGATCCAACTCCTTTGGCCTCCATATGTATATACCATGGCAACCATTTGCCGACGTACATGTGTGTGTAATTATTTATATGTATTTTGTATATATAGCATATGCATATGCATGTATATATATTTCACTATTTCACTCTTTCTATGAAGAAGAGAATACTGGTACTTGATCACAGATCATAAAAGTGTTCTATGCAGTTTTTGGGAACCACAATTAGTAGCCTTCTCTGGCTTAACTTTTTTTCTTTTCAAATAATTCTGTGTATCTATTACCCAAACAGCCAACTGACTCAAATCAGAAGAGGTGAAAACAAGTCAGATTCCCAACTAAACATGACCAATTCTCCAGGGTAAAGACTTCCAGCTTCATCTGGTAAGACTGATGGGTGGCCACGACTCAGCATACCCAGTCAGTTGTGCCGTTGTGCCGTTGATGTGTGACACCCTTCAGACCGAGCAGGATTCTCCTTCAGTGCCTTGGAGTTGTATCTGATATGGTTAAGATGTCAGTCTGTGGGGGGAAATGGGTTGATTTTGATTTTATTTCTTGACTGGGAATCATTTGATTTTGAAAGTCTTTTGTGAGATGACATGGTGAGAGACTGAGTCAGGAGTAAGAGGCACAGTGGCGGAGGAAAGGAGAGGAAGCCTCTTTGGTGTAGCTTTAAAACTATTATTTGTGTGTGTGTGTGTGTGTGTGTTTGTGTGTGTGTGTTTAGGAGCGCATGCTACCACATGGATGGTGTTATAACATGGATGCTGAGCTCAGAGGACAGCTTGTGGGAGTTGATTCTCTTTCCATCATGTGGGTTCTGGGAATCAAACTTAAGTTGTCAGTTTTGGTGACAAATGCTTTTTCTGAATAAGTCCTCTCACTTCTCAACAGCCAGGTGAAGAGTCTTTTTAAATCAAGAAATAAAACAAAACAATAGCATCTGTATTTATCCTGGAAGGCAAACCATTTCAGGCCCCTCCAGGAAACAGGACACCTGAGCCTTGCTTGGGTAGGCAAACAAAACAATGCGGTTGGTCCTTAGGACTCACTATGGCTCTAGGCTATGGCCTGCTTTCTGGTGTGTTGTCTTAGCTAGGCTGTGACTGGTGTCAGGCCTTGAGATAACAACGGTGACAATGCTGCTGACTAGGACATCCTTAGTGACAGGCAGTAGGACTGTGAATGGGTAGAATGCCGGAAGGGTTAGCAGGTTAGCACCACCAGCTCAGCTCTGTTGTTGCCAGACCAAAAGGGCCTGCCCCTTCTCGTCTCCATCTGGGTTAATGACATCTCAATTTTACCTGTCTCCCAACTTAGAAATCTTAGTGTTTTTCTCACCTCCTTTCTCTCACCCCCCCATACAGTCAGCTGCCAAATCTTGCTGCTTCTAATTTTAAAATGTCACTTGATTCTGTCTCTCTCTCTCAAATCCTATGCTATTTCCTTAAAATAGGCCTCATCAGATCTTCTTTGGTCTGGTACTGTACCAGCCCTATCATCTGTTCCTCTGATAACAGATTCCGTGATCCAGATTCTTCACATTGTTCTCTGCTTCACTGAGAACAAAGCCTTTGAAGTAATTTTTCCCGGTAAAAGAGCCTGTTGTCTCTCGTGCCTCTTGCATTCAAACCCTATGGCTAGTCTCCCTCCCGATGTTGAAATTATTGATTCCCAGTTAGTGACACTGTATAAATTTAGGAGCTGTGGCCTTGCTTAAGGAAGTATGCCCCTTGGGCTAGGTTTTGATTTTAAAAAGCATCTTTAAGTTCCCAGCATGCTCTTCTGCTTCCTGGTTGTTGTCCTAAGAAGTGAGTCTTCAGCTTCTTTTCCATATGCCATGCCTGCTGCTTGCTGCCATAACTGACTCCTATCCCTCTGGAATCTTAAGCCCAAGAGAGTTAGGTAGCGTGTAACACAGAGAATCTTGCCTATTGCCAGTTTTAGCATCTTTCCTACCATAGGCCAAGGCTATGTTTATTCTGTTTACATAATTCCCATATAGTATTGCTAATATTAATCCACAGAGAGCCAAATCATTCCAACTATTTCACTGAGTTCAAACCCAATGACCCTGATGGGCTGTAATCAGAATTTCTTCTCTTTTACACGTCTCTTCTTGCACTGAAGAATGTTGTTCACATTGTGCTGTGTAGGAAGAGCCCTTGAAGTAAACTGCCTTAGTCTTCTGGAATTCTGCTTGGCCTGCTTGCGAGAGATCATCACAGCTGGGCCTGTTGATTCTTGATCATTGTAGGAGGGTCGGACAGGGAGGCGCTATTGGACCCTTACAGGAATATCCAATTACCCCTCAATCATTTGTATGTGATTCTGCTTTGCTTGAAGCTGGTCTGGTGAAGGTGCTAGAGGAAGTATGTGGGGGGAAATCAAGGAGGGAGTTCCATCCTAGGCAGCTGTGGAGAATCCATCGTCCCCATGGCTACTTTAAGGCCACCTATGTTCCTGCCCGTACCCTTTACCCATTACTCTGTTTCAGCCTGACAAGCTCATTGATTTCCCTGGGTGAGTTTTGGTGGAATTGTACCGAAGTTTGTCTTTGGGGCCTTAGGAGAAGAAATAGACTTTATTGAAATTTCTCTCAGAAACCCTAGCAGCGCATGTTTCTTGCTGAAGTGACGCCCCTTTAAACATTTCGCTCCTTGATCGCTTTTCTTCTTCCTGGGTGGGACTTTTTGCCTGGTTTAACTCTTCAACTTGTAGCATGGCCAAGTGACTAGAATCTTGGTCTCATTTATTTGTATATGAAGCTATCAATACCACTGAATGTGTTCCGGTTAAATGAGGGAACAGCTAATGCCAGAGTAACCACCCAACCCCCAACGTACGCCACTACGAGATTACTACCTTTCCCTAAAATGTAAGACACTTTTATCCCATTTCAATCCATGCGTATCTCTGGATTCTAGAATATTGCTTCCAAATTGTCGATGCCCAAACATGGGGTCCATCTATGCATATACTCGATATTACTATAATTTGAGCATTTCCCGTGTTGTGTACGCAAAAGCAATGGCCGGGGAACAACTGAAAGTCGCCTCCTGGCAAAAACGCTTCCATTTCCAGGTCCCCAGAGACCTCAAGCGACAATCACGCCTCAAGAGTGGGAAACTCGCCCTGGAATCACCTTGGGACACTCCCGGCGCACGGGCAGCTCGGCGCACGCGCA
>NC_022028.1:11891766-11896909 GCF_000317375.1 Microtus ochrogaster | reverse complement strand
CCCGGCCCGCCGCCCCGCCGCCGACATGGCGACACGCTCCTGTCGGGAGAAGGCTCAGAAGCTGAACGAGCAGCACCAGCTCATCCTGTCCAAACTGCTGAGGGAGGAGGACAACAAGTACTGCGCCGACTGCGAGGCCAAAGGTAGCGCGGGCTTGGTGGCCGCTCGGCCGGGGCCTCCCGTGACCGTGACCTTCCCACCCTCCTGCGGCTCTTGACGGGAGGGAGGGCGGGCGGCCTCAGCCTGGGGCTCGGACGGAGGTCGCGGCCTGAGCCTCCGGCTCCCGAGCCGGCGTCGCGATGCCGCCACCGCCTCGGGGCGCCGGCTGGGTGGTGCTGAGGAGGGTTGTGGGAGCCCACCTGCCTCAGCCCGAGCTGCTCCGTGGGTGGAGTCGCCCTTAGGTCCCTGTCCCCTTCTCGACCCTCCCGCGTGACCACGGCCTCCCGTTCCCCGCTGCCGTCGCGTCCCAGGTGGAGCCCTACCTGGCCGCCCACCTGACAGCCTTTGCGCTGGGCGTTTACTTTTGGTTCTGAAAAAGGACGGTGTTTTGAAACTCCACTTCATAAACGTAATCGAGAAAGGCTCTCTCCCTTAATTGTATATATTATGAACCACATATGCACACGTATGTTGACTCTGGATCGCTATAGTGAAGAGGAGTTTGATTGCGTGTGTCGTGTGTGTAAAGTGGGCTATGTTTAGTATGTTCATGAAGAGTTTAGTCGTTAGTCTCCCCACGACCCGCTGGAGGATATATGGGCACTACTTTGTGTGCTTCATAAACAGAAGATGCATTTTGACGAACCAGAGATAAAAAAAAACCCACTAAATTTAGTTCAGTAGAAGGGCTTCTGCTTGAGCCTTTGAGATAGATACACTATTTTTAGCTGATATGTTTTGTTTGGAGATGTGATTTATTTTTAATGTCTTGTAAGTAATATGGGAGGCATGTTGCAGATTAAAAAAAACAAAGCTTGTATGGAGTTAAGAAAATAGTTATTGTAAGTACATTTCTTTGATTATTAATAGGTAGTCGATGGGAGCAGAGGTCTTTGGGAATGCTGCCCAAGATTGCTGCGTTATTTAACCTACTTTTCTTGAGGTCTTACTGTTTTCTCTCAACACTCTGCAAGAGTCCATTGCAGTCGACTGGTGGCATTTGAATAAATTGAGTCTCATAATGTCAACCTTATCTCTCTGTCATAACAGCTGTTGGCTTACTGGACAAATCAAATATACATGCTTTAATTAGAAATTTTATGAAGCACTTTTCAATATTCTGGTAACTTGACTGAGTCAGCTGTATGTATGTCCTATGGAATCGTTAGGCAAGGCCTTTAAAAGAAGAGGTGTGCCTGATTGCGTGGGAACGTTTGCTTGCTTGATGCTTGGTTCTGCATGCGGTTATTTGGTAATACTGTTCTGTGTTGAAGCTCAGCTACTTGCTTACCTCGTTACTCATAAACACTCAAAAATGGTTTTCAGAAACCAAGAAAAAGAAAGTTTGCATTTCATTGTCTTGAGTCATAACATTTAAGATGCTGGTAAATGTGAAAGCTGTCTGTCATTAAAAAGTAAGTGATTCAGGGCTGGAGAGATGGCTCTTCCAGAGCACCTGGGTTTGATTCCCATCACCCACGTGGCAGCTCACTCTGTAACTCCAGTTATCGGGATCCTATGCCCTCTTCTGGTCCCTGTAGCCAGCAGGGATGCAGATGGTGCACAGACACATGAAGATTGACACACATTTAAAAAAAATTCACTGAGTCAGTAAGTCTTTTTGTTTATAGAAGTAACTTTAAAATTTTTAATTTTTCTCCAAAACAGTATTGCAGAAAATCAGTTTTTCACTCAATGTGTTAATGGTTTTTCATGTGCTGGTTTTGGGAATGGAAGGAGAGTAGTCTCAGTCTTCTTTAATTAAGTGGTTTTACTTCTGAAGGGTAGGCGACATTTGTTTTTATCATTATTGTGTAACCACAGAGTCAATCCATGTATGGTGAATGAACAGTTTTAGTGTGTGTGTGTGTTTCCTTTTCTCTTGAGATGTGGAAAAGTAGGATAAACTAGTATCAAGAGCTCAAAGGGTGGAACTTGAAGGTCATGAAATCTGTTGTCATAATTTAGAAATATTTTTTCTACTAAATCTAGAATAATATTAAAGCATTTTTGTAAATTATTTCATTGCTTTATCTTGATACTTCAGGAAATATTCACATGTAGAGCCATTTCCTAATTAGGCTTGATTTTATAGTTTTGTGTGTGTGCGCTGGAGAAATCAAACACCAGTGATTTATACATGGTAGGCAAGTAATTTTACCACTGTTTTATCCCTGGCTTTTTTTTCCTCCCACTTTGTTTTGTGATGGGTTCATATGTAGTCCTGGTTGATCTGAGTCTCATGATTTTCCTGTCTCTGTCTCCTGAGTATGCATTGCTACACACTGTATAACTTTAAATATATTTCTGTAAAGTTTTTGTGTCTTTGTTATGGGTGAGCTGATAATGGCATATTCTTATAGTAGAATTCTTGACTTTTTGTATGAGTTTTCAATCTGTTGTTATATGCGCCAATAATGTAATAAATGTAGGATGTGAAGTTCTATTTAAATGTACCCATGAAAGACACAAGCATCTTAGATCAGTTATTGAGACGTTCCATTCTGTATATGTATCGGTGTTTCCCTTGCTGAATAGTAATTGCATTGAACTTTTACTCTGTCTTAAAACTATTTCCTGGTTAATTCTGTTTTCTTACTTTCAAAGACTATTTTCCCCATCCTTTGAGAACATGTACCTAAACTAAAGCGTAGGGTTAATAGTTGCCCTGTTCTGTTACCTCCCGATAATTAGTAGAGGAATGCCAGTTGGATTTTGACATTTTCTTAGTCACTAGCTTGTATTTCCTGTACTGACAGTTTTAGTAAGGAAGGAGAACATGATGGCACAGGTGCTAGCTAGTTCCTGCTCCTGACCCTGTTCGTCAGTACATTGTACAACTGGAGAGTGAGAACTGCCAGGTGCAGCTGCACATCTCTGGCTGTCTGTGACTGTGGGAGTTAAAAAGCAGTTCTCTGGGTTATTAATTGATGGCAGTGAGGATAGGAAATTCCTTTGCCATCTTAAATTTGGTTTCAGAATTTGGAGCTTTATCCATAAGTAATACTGGTTTTGATCTTTTTAAATACATAAAAATTAGAATGAAAATTATTCTCTTGTTCAGTAGTTAATTTTAGGTCAGTCAGAAGTTCATGTTTTTGAACCCAGTAGTTCATTTTGTTCAAACTTTCTAGTATCTGGAAGAGAAGCTGCTTACTTAGATCAAACACTTCTTTATTCCACATGTCTTTAGGACAGTTAAGCACTGGATTAGGTTTTGGGGCACAAACATTTGTAAGACTGAAAAGAGCGTGTTTAATGGAGACTGAATATTGGAATAATTCTGAAAGTGTGCTGAGTGCAAGAGTAGCAGCTATAAGACGCAGCCCCCTCTTTTCTAGCTCTTTCTCTGGGTCTTGACCTTTGCCCATTGGCTTTTCATGATTCCCAGAGTGTCGCCCCATGCCTTTTCACATACTGGTCTTACTCCTACCTCTAAGCCTTCTGCCTTTTTTTTTTCTCCCCTTGCTCAGCTTCTACGCATCTTTACATTTTGCTTAAATATCTTTTCCAGGGAATCAGTTCCCCTCATCCTCCCAGACTGAGTTATGCTTTCATTTGTACATTTGAGACATTGCCCTGAATCTTACTTACACAATTATAATTAGAACATTACTGAAGTAATGATTGGGCATTCCATATTCCTGTTAAATGAATTATAGCTTTGAAGGAGAAGAGATCTTGTTCATCTTGCTCAGAGTCGTTTCTTCAGCCCTAAGCACAGTGAATGACATTTCGTAGGTAAATGGAACTCGGAAAATACCTTTTGGTTGTATGAATGAATGGAAGAATGAACATGGAGTCAGTGGCAGGAAGCTAGGTGTGTGAATGAGAGGGCATCTGTAAAAGGGAGTGGCATTTGTTAATAATCACCAGAGTCTTGGGAGTTCAGGTAGTGTGCTTTCGCTAGGTAGAGCAAGAATTAGAGGACACAGCTGTATGTCACACAGGGTATGGTATATGAGAGGTAGAAGTGGTTTCTGTATGGCCATTTTATTTTGGTAATCAGTCACTAAGTATGATCAGATTTGATAGTGGCAAATCAGAGAAAGAGTCAGGATGGTAGAAATGATTAGAAAGTCATTTAGTGAGGTGATGTTTCCTAGTTGACAACGGATGAGGATAAAGGGATTGTCAGTGTATGGAACAGAGTGTAGAGCAGGAAACAGCCACTGTATCTATTTTTTGTCAGGGACTCTAGAAATCATTGGGAAAACTGCAGGAAGTAAAACTTAGGAGTCATTTCTGGACTTTCACTTGATAGGCCACACATCCTGCCACTGCTGTCTTGGCCTGATTGTCAGGGCTGCTTTTCACTCTCACGGTTGGTGATAGGTGGGAGGATTGAGACACTGTCTATTAGACATTTTTGTCAGTTGTCCTACTGTAGGGGTACGGCTCATACTACATTTGTGCTTTTCATGTGCATGCAGTTGGCAGAATCTAATCAGTTCAGACACCTTGCCTTCTGAGGAGTCTTGTCTCTTTCTAATCTCCTCAGAAAGTAGAAACAGCTGAGCTTGTTTGCTTGTAAGAGCCAGTCAGTCCCAAGAGAACAGGTTTTAGTGTATGTGTTATTTTACTCTTGTTGGAGAAAATTCTTCTAGAGGAACTTTTACTGAAAAGTAAAGTTTACCCTGGGGAGCTGATGTTAATCTTACAGAATTAGTTTATATACACAGAGGTGTGTGATTATAATTCTTTTAAAAAGTTGTCAATTTGAGAGTTTTCTCAAATGCTGAGCCTTAATCTTTGTGGCTCTGTTGTCCTTCGGGTTCTGCTAATGCTCTCTGATGATCCTGTGCTGATCTCTCATCCCAGAGCTGGAGTGGAAACCACTGGTCTCTCACTGACATAGTATTATTGTAAAACCTGAGCTGTAGTCTCTTTCTCCTTTTCGTCCCTTAAAGACTTATTTATGATACTCTTTTATTTTTGGCTTCCTCACTGGAGAATTACATTTTGGTAGCTCACGTATACTCTC
>NC_022028.1:11883463-11891256 GCF_000317375.1 Microtus ochrogaster | reverse complement strand
CACGAATTCTCTCACACACAATCATACATAAAACATTTGGTGTTCTGATCATGTAAGTCATAAACTCAAGCTTGCTTTTCTTACTGCTAATGGTACCTCTGCTAGTGATCTTCTGCTGGATAGAATCCAGCTATATTTTTTCTTAGTTTTCAGTTTTTCCGGTATGACCAAAGTACTTTAGAGGGTGTTTTTGTTTAAGTTGTAATTATCAGAAAAGTTGACTACAGGGTAGTAAAAGTAGTCACTGTAAACAGTTTATTTCACAGATACAATTTTTTTTGGTAGGTCAGGTCTATATAAATTTTTTTCTGGGCTACACTACTTTTCTGCTGCTGTTTGGTACTTTAAAGAAAAGACATAGCTTGAGAGGCTGTGGGGAGGGCCCCCTTATTTGTATCAAATATCTATGAGATCATGTAGGGGACATCACCCAGACAGGAAGCCAGAGAGTGGGAGGATTTACGTTTGCTCTTATAACAACTCACAGGAACTAATAAGATCTGGTGAGAAGTACTGTTGAAGTGGAGTACTGCTAGTGACCTAGTCACCTACTATATGGGTTTATTTCTTTTGTGTGTGAATATGTGAATGTGTATATATATGAGTATGTGGCAGCCAGAGTCAGCCGTGGCTGGCATTCTTCAGGAGAATGTTTTTGAGACTGAACTCTGGGACTTGCAGATTTGGCTAGGTAAAGTGAGCTGTAGGGATTCACCTGTCTGCGCCTCCATGGTTCTAAGTAAGCACGCACCACCGTGCTAGCTTTTACACGTGTGCTAGAGATTAAATTCAGGTTATTGTGTTTGTGTGGGTGAGCTACTTCCACAGCTCAGAGGATTCATGTCTTAGAGGTTCCACCTCTCTCACATCATCACACTGAGGACTGCACTTTCAGAATGAAGGCTTGACAATCAGACTACGTCCAAACCGTAGCCCACCATTATGAAGATTAAATACCATTGTTCCTGCAGACGCTTTTAAAGAGTGGTCCATAAGCTAGTTAAGATGTTAATAGACACAAAACCCTTATACTACTTAATTCTCAAACCAGCCTTTTGAGCTGCTCCTTTCTTTCATCCTATTTACTGATGAGGAAATAGTCTATATCCTGAACAGCTCTACGAGTACTGTAGGCCCAAGAGGGGTAGAACCAGGGATTTTGTTGTTGTTCTTAAAAAGAAAAAGGTTTACATGACTACTGTATTTTAGATCCTTTTTTAGGAACTGGGAATCAAAATAGGGAACAGGCACATGGACCTCTAAAAGATCTACTAATCCGCTGATATGCAGAGAAGTTGTCTGATTTGCAAAACCTGGATTTGGGGATGGTCTCACTATGTGAAACAATGAGTCTCAAATTGCTCCTAAAATGTTTGTATAAAAACATGTTGGTTTTTTTTTTTTTTTTGCTGACCCCCCCCTTCCCATAGTTTTTCAATTGCATAAGTGCAAGACAGCAGTGTCTGCTTGGCTAGAACCAGTGATGTCTTAGGCACTGAGTCTCTTGTGAGCATCTCTGATAGGCAATAGTTCATGTGTTGTTAGAACCCACTGCTACAATAATTGTGTCCAGAGTAATCCCACTGGAAGAAAACTCGTTGCTCCTGATTGCCCGTGTAGTTTGTTCCCTAGACCTTTATCCTTTGCTGATTGTGCTCACCATCTTCTTTCTATAATAAATCATAGCAGCATCCACTATAACTCATTGTTGAGCTCTAGCAAATTGTTGAATCTGAGGGTGCTCTTGGAGACCTCAACATAATTGGTAATATATATGTTTTAGTATGTATCACACAGGACATGTTGAAGTCTTGACACTTCACTGCAGTGCTTCCTTGGAGTGATTAGGGCTCAACAAATCTCTACTTTTAGTTGACTAATAAACTCAACCCCCCTCCCTTTAGAATTTTTTAGTTTAAACAATTTTTTTTTTTTTTTTGTCTTTTGAAACAGGATTTCTCTCTGAAACAGCTCTGGCTGTCCTGGAACTCACTTTGTAGTCTGGCTGACCTTGAACTCACAGAGATCTGCCTGCCTCTGCCTCCCAAGTGCTGGAACTAAAGGCATGCACCACCATGCCTGGCTAAACAAAAATATTTTAAAAGATTATATTTACTTTTTGCATATGAGTTCTTTGCCTACCTGTAAGTACACCACGTGCACACAGTGTTTATGGAGGCCAGACGAGGGGGGGTCAGTTCTGCTGGAATTGGAGTTACAGAGAGTTGTGAGCTATGTAGGTGCTAGGAACTCAACCCCAATCTTCTGCAGGAGTACCAAGTGTATTTGAGCCATCTCTCTACTTCCTTAATTATTTTTTTTTATGGCACAAACTTAGTCTGAAGGTATACATTTAGATGATAAAATAGCTTTATTTTTGTTTCTTTATGTAGGTGTGTGTGGTGTGTGTATGTAAGTGTGCAGGTATATGCATCTGTGTAGACACAGAAGCCAAAAGGGGATGTTAGTGGTTGGCCAGCAAGGTCCTAGGATCTGCCTGTTGGTCCTGAAGTTCTAGAGATACAAGCACATAGCCCTACCTAGCATTTTATGTGGGTGCTGGGATTTTGAGCTCAGGTCCCTTTGTTTGCCAAGCAAGAATTCTTACTGAGCCATCTCCCTAGGCTCTATAAAAACACCCTTTTAAAAATTATTGTGTTGTGCGTATGTGTGTGTGTGTGTGTGTGTGTGTGTGTGTGTGTGTATGTGTCTCTGGTGTCTGTGTATGTGTGTACATACTTGTGCACACATGCTTTGGCCGATGTGTTGTGTGGAGGTCGGAGGATGTTTTACTTGTTTTTCTCTTTCCACCTTTACATAAGTTTGTGGTGTTTGTGGTAATAAACTCAGGTTGCAAGTATTCATGGTAAGCACTTTTATCTGCTGAAGCATCTTACCATGGCCATTTCCCTTAAATGTAATTTTATTGTGTATATGGGAGGACATGTGTTATGATATGAATGTGGAGGTCAGAGGACAACTCGCACAAGTTGGTTCCCTCCTTTAACTGTGTGAGTCTTGGAATTGAACTCAGGTCATTGGGTTTGGTGGCAAGTGCCTTTACTCTCTGAGTCATCTTGCTGGCCCTGCAAGAGCCTTTTACCCTTAATTTTAAAGAAAGCATCCATAGATAATGTCCAGTCTATGCGTATTTATCAGTATAATTTTCTACTTGAAGTATTAGAGCTCTGTTTAACTATCATAACATTTAGCTGCAATGTTGGAGAATTTACTTAAAATTTAATTTCATTTACACTTTGAAATTTTATTTCACTTAAACTTTATATAAAGCTATTTGGATCATGTGCTAGTATTATGCTCACGTATGGTGAATGGTAAATGTAAGGATTTTGAGAGCTGCAAGAACTTTCTCACAGACTTCCAAAGTCTTTTCTCTCTCCTCACTCATCCAGTTTTTAATCTATATCTTACAAGAGATCCAGGTAGTTGCTTTAGGGGTGATTGATGATAGAATTTCAGATGTCTGATCTTGATCTTTTCTAAAGTGAATATTTCAAAGACCAGTGATGACTCCAGACCCCAGATTAAAAAGAAATAAGGAAGATTCTGTGGGAAATTATATTCAGGATAATTTTATTTTCTGATACAAGAAAATCCATAAGAATTAGAGTTTAGCTTTGATGTTTTTAGTTCATGTATTTATGCTATTGAAAATAACTTGTTATTGTATCAGAAAACAAGCAGAGTATGTTTACTGATATAAAGTGATCTCTGTTATACCAATTCTTAGTAGTTTTAGAAAAATATTTCTGCAAATTACGAGGCTTGAAACAATATAGGGCATCCTATTATAGTTCTGAGCTCAAGTCCAGAATGAGACCTTCTGCACTAAAAGCAGTGTTGGTGGGCCTTTGTTCCATCTGGAAGATTTAGGAGAAATTCTGAAAATTGATTTTCTTTTTCTTACTTTCTGGCACATGGATGCTTTTACCCTCAAAGGCATCAGCAAGCCACCTTATGTTCCCTCATTCATTTTTTTAGACCACTACATCTTCTAGGATCCTTATGATTATGGTCGTATGGAGATAATCCAGGATAATACTGTCACTAGTGTTCTTAATTCATTAACAGAGATAAGTACATGTGCATCTCTGAAGGTTATTATTTTGGTGAAAACAAAATGGATTTATGGTAAAATGCAAACTGAACTTAATTTCTTAAATTTAGCTTTTGTTCTGGGGATTCTGTTATGTTGCTCAGGTTGGGTTTGAACTTTTGGTCATTCTACCTTTGGGTCTTCCAAGTACTGTATTACAGGCATATACCATGGCATCTGGCTTTTGGACTTAGATTTATAAAAGGTTCCGCTTTAGATGTATTTAAAATGGCACAGGATAGTGAAGAATAAAGTTAAAGCCAGTCATTCTTACAACAGTCACTTAAAAAGTATATGGATTTGAAAAGTTATTTCACACTATCTTTGCAGTATGCACATTAATGTAGACACCCCCAAGAACTTATTAGAAAAGACCATTAGAACCAATGGTGTGGAAAGTCCTTCTGTCTATGTTTTGCTTTTATTGGTTATGAATAAAGCTGTTTCGGCCAGTGGCTTAGCAGAAGTGGGGATTCCAAGTAGATAGAGGAAAGAGTAGGTGGAGTCAGAGAGATGTCATGTAGCCTCCACTGGAGCCCACCAGAACCTTGCCGGTAAGACAGCCATGTGGTGATACACAGATTAATAGGAATAGGTTAATTTAAGATAGGAGTTAGCCAGAAGTACACTTAAGCCATTGGCCAAACACTATTGCAAATAATATAGTTTCTGTGTGATTATTTTGTGTCTGGGCAGCCGGGAATGAACGAACAGCCTTCCCCAACAAACCAAGAATTGAGTTTATTCAAGTTATAAGAATCAAAGTGAATAAAGAAAAATTAACCGTGTATATTTGCAATACATACTTTGAAGTTGAAAAATTCCTATAGATGGTGATATAAAGTATAAAAATCTCAGAATGAATATCGTAAAATATATGTAAGGTGTTTACTCTGATTGTTGAGGACAAATAAATATACCTTACTCATGGATTAGACAACTTTGTGTTTTAAGGATGACAATTCTAATATCTAGAGCCAACATGATCATTCTACTTAAAAATCAGTTTTTTCCCTTGGTTTTAGGATTTAACAAGTTTATTCTAAAATTTAATGAAATACAAATAACCCTACACAAATACCAAAAAATATTTTGAAAATAAAAAAAAAAAACTCTTGAAAGTCTAACCTCCTGGGTGTTAATCAAGATGTGTTATATTGGTGTCAAGACAGGCATATATAAGTGACAATCTGGAAATATACTGACTGTGGTCTGTTAACTAAAGAGAGGCAAGTGACAAGATAACTCAGTAGGGGAAAAGGTAATTTTTCACAGAGTAGCAACAGAATGTATTTTGACCTTTATAACATAATAAAATTTAAATGGACCATAAAACAGAATTTGAGATCTAAAACTATAAAACTTTGAGACGTGAGCATGAAAGAAAACCTTTGGGACCTGATGTAAGCTACAATATTTTGGATAGGATACAAACACATGTCCTATAAAGATAAAAGTGCGAAAATAGATTTCATTAAAATTAAAAATTTTTTAAAAAGAAAAAAAAGGCAAGTCAGACTTGGAGAAAACATAGTATCTGATAAGAATTTTTGCTCAGAATATATAAAGAAATACAAATTTGAATTTGGTTGTTTGTAGAAGTTTTATCATCATAGCCAACCACTAGAAGCAATCCAGATGTCCATTATTTGGTAAATGATAGAGAAAACACCAGAGGGCCAGGCATAGGCATGGCTTTGATTCTAGCACTTGGACGCAGAGACAGTTGGATCTCAGTGAGGTCAGCCTGGTCACATAGTCTCAAAGATTCACTCTCAAAAAAAGCAGAAACCCACTGCTACCATACCAGCACCCCCCCCCCCAAAACCACCACTGCCACCACCACCAAAAAGAACACACACACAAAAAACCAAAATGCTATATCTATAAAACGGAACAGTACTTTTCACTACAAAGGAATGACCAGTGATCCAGTCAGTAGGCTGGGCAAGTCTTAAATGTATAGTGAAGGAATCTTTATACAAAGAACTTCAAAAACTGTGGTTTCAATTCTGTAGCACTCTAAAGTTTTAAAACATATACAAAATAGATCAGTGGTAGCCAGACATTTTAAAAATTAAAATTATGTATATATACATTTTATTTCAAATGTTGTTAATAGTTATTAAGGATTTTACAGTAATTTCTTAAGTACGCTGTGAATTTGCAGTCTATAGTTTACTACTAAACTTGCTTTGTTTATGAAAATAAATTTAATGGGTTGAGTAAAGATTTTGTAAATTGTTCTTGTTTCTGTTTTTTCTTATTGTTGTTAAAATTTTGTGTGTATGGGTGATTTGCCTGCATATATGTCTGGTGCACCACATGTGTGCAGTACCTGAAAAGGCCAGAAGGCAGCATTGGATTCCCTGAAACTGGAGTTGTAGGTGGTTGTGAGCCACCCGATGGGTGCTGGGGATCTAACCAGTACCGTTAACTGCTGAGCCATCTTTTATCACTGATCACGGAAAAGTTCTTGATTGGTACTCCTCAATCAATTAAAATATTAATGAGTAGTAAACAAACCAAAAAAAAAAAAAAACCCATGGAAATCAGTGGTTTAGCTTTGTTTTGCTTTTAGATAGGGTCCCTTGTAGCTCGAGCTGACCTTGAGCTCTTCAGAGAGTTGAGGATGCTTTTGAACTCCTTAGTCTCCTGCTTCAACTTCCCAAGGGTGTTGAAATTACAGGTGTGTGTATATCACTGTGTCTGACTTGCTTTTCTTGGAGGGTTGTGCTGTTCACCACATACAGCTCTAAACTTAATTATACATCTTTGTAATGTGAATTATTTTGGTGATTTAGTTGTGTTTTGTTAGGCAGTGTGATAGCATATGTGACTATAAAAAATTGTCTTTAGTAACCAAAAGAATACTATTTAAATACTATGAACTCCAAGGAGTTATGATCTGTGTACAACTTTTTGGTTCTATATCACTAGGATTTTTAGTATGAGTTGAATAGGAACTTAGAAATCACTCTTTTCCAGAAGTTCAAACATGAACAAGCAACCTGGTACTTTCTAGCTTCTCTTCAGTTCAGTATGATGCCTGAGGACAGGACTATTCTTGGTTTATCCTTACCTGGTCTGGAAAGCAGATCATCAGTTTCACAATCATGTACTTGCTGTATCCTGTTTAACATACCAGTGACTTAGGGAGTTTGTAAAAACAAAATTTGTAATATGCTGTATGTGCAAAGAATCCCTCTGTTGTAGATTTGGAAAGATTCCTCTATTTTCATGGCTATTTTGCCAAAATGAATTATTGCTCTGTTAATAGGCAACTGGGCATTGGATCAAAGGTTTTCCCCTTGATTTATGATTCTCTTAACTCTGATGTGTCTGGGTAATAGGACTGTTTTTGAAAAACCAACTGTTCTTAAACCCTTCAGAGGAATGAGATCTTAGGGCAAATTGTTTTGCTCCTGACTTGGATAGAGGAGGAGGATACAGAAACTCAGTTCAGTGGGGTCGATATCTCAGAGCAGAAACTAGCTGTAAAAGAGCTAACTAGTAAATAAGTATATATATTATGGTATAAAATGCTTTTTTGTATAAATCCCACCTATAGCTGAGCTTTAGTGATGTGGGAATGATTTCTTATTAATAAAGAAACTGCCTAGGCCCATTTCATAGGCCAACCCTTAGGTAGGCGGAGAAAACAGAACAGGATGCT
>NC_022028.1:11859559-11876388 GCF_000317375.1 Microtus ochrogaster | reverse complement strand
GCGCCCAGGCATCTGCATTCCTGGGACATCAATGCAGACCCTGACTGCAGTGGAGTTCAGCCAGATTTTTTTAATTCTTAATAAATTATTATTAAAATGTTATATTCTCGGAGCTCTGACAAGAGGACGATCAATAATGTCAGCCAGATTCTTAAAGGAATGTAGGAGAAACTTCTCCTTCCTCCAGCAGAAAGAGGGGAAACCCATTCTGAAGCTCTTTCTGTACATCCGAACACTCAGTTCTTAATGTCTGTTTTTAGGAGAAGCTATTAATTGAACCTCAGTTAATGTACTGAGGGATAAATAATTCCAACTTTACCCTTCTAGCCATACCTGTCTCACCATTGATGGAATGTGGAAACCCAGCCAAGTACTTGTGAAGCACATAGTCAAGAGACAGACAGCGTGAGTCAAGGACTGAGACAGTTGTAAGACTGGAGTATGTTCCCTCTTACCCCACAGCACATTACCAAAGACCATTTTCAGCAATTCTTTTTATCAATCATTAAAAAAAATGAAATGAAAAAATAGGTTGAGGTACTGGGAACATATGTGTGTTTGTGAATATAATATTTTTACAATATTTCAAATGAATTTGCTTAAGATATGTGTATAACTTAACATACAAAGAACTAAATTATAGTGGTCAAGTTGAATAAACTTATACAAAACGTATGAAATTCTTTTAATTTAAAAACATAGAGCTGGAGAGATGGCTCAGCAGTTAAGAGCACTGACTGGTCTTCCAGAGGTCCTGAGTTCAATTCCCAGCAGCCACATGGCGGTTCACAGCCATCTGTAATGAGATTTGGCACTGTCTTCTGGCCTACAGACACACATGCAAACAGAACACAGTCTACATAATAAATAAACAAATCTTTAGGAAGAACATCTTATAGAAGAGGATATCAGCCTCAGTACAACAACCAAAGAGCAGGTTATCAGTGTGTCTTGGTTTTATTTTTGACATGCTGGAGAATGACCCTACAACTTTGCTCATGGTAAGCAGGGGTGCTAAGCTATAGTCCTAGCTCAGGAATTGAATTTTTAAGGTCACTCCCATTTAGTTGAAAGGTAACTTTTTTTGGCCCTTGAGTGTTCATATTCAGGATAGTTTTTCTAATTTAATTTAAATATATATATATTTTTTGATACAGGATCTCATGATGCAGCCTTGGCTGGCCTAGATCTTGCCCTGTTGACCAGGTTGGCCTTGAACTCAGAGAAGTCACAGATCCTTGGGCTGTAGGATCAAAGGTGTGTGCCACCACACCTGTAGGCTGTTTTCAGAGTCAATACTTCAGCGAATTAGTGACATAAATGTCCATGCCCTCTGAAAATGTTTAAATTTTAATTACTCTTTATTTTAAGCCTAGGGTCAGGATTGCTTTGTCAAGTCAAATGATATGAAAAAGTTGGGAGGTTGTACTCTTCTACATTCGGAAAGATGTAGAGGCATGCCAAGTACATGAGATACACTTTTGGAAAGGTTTTTTTTTATGTTTGTTTGTTTTAATCAAAGCACAGTTATGGGAAATAGAATATGTGCTGAGTGTTAGATTACCCTGGGAAGTTTTGTTAGGTGTGGCCTCTTGGTTCGCCTTAACTTGTTGACTTGACTGTGGTGGTTCTTTTTTGTCACAAATCTAGACACATCTAGGAAGAGAGTACCTTAACTAGGAAAAAACTTTCATCAGATTGCCTGCAAGTCTGAAGGGGATTTCCCAAGTAATGATTGTTGCTCACTGAGGGTGGTGTCACCCTTGGGCAGATGGTCCTAGATTGTATAGGAAAACTGACTGAGCAAGCTGGGGAGCAAGCCAGTGAGCAGCATTCTTCCAAGGCTTCTGCTTAATTCTTGCTTTGAGTGCTTAGTCTGGCTTTCTTCAGTGGTAAACTTGATGTTGCAAGTGTGAGGTGAAATAGACGCTATCTTCTCCAGTTGCTTTGATGATGGCGTTTTAGCATAGCAGTAGAAACCCTAACTAAGACATTGACACATCTTACAGTTAATTGAAAAAAATTTTCAATTGAGAAATTATCTTTGTCAGATTGGTCTATGGACGTGTCTGTGAGGGATTATCTTGATTGCTTTAGTTAATATAAAAGGGTTCAGCCCACCATGAGTGGTGCTATTTTCTGGGTGGTACCAGTTGGTTCTGGACTCTAAGAAATCTAGCTGAGTATGAGGCTATGATCGAGCCAGCAAGCAGCATTTCTCAATGGTTTCCTTCAGTTATAGATTGTGATCTGGAAATGTTAAGCTAAATAAATCTTCCCCTTCCTTAAGATGTTTTTACTTAGGGTGTTTTATCATGGCACCAGAAAGAAAATTACAACAGGAAGTAATGATGTTTTGGTCTCTTTTTAGAGATTTATAAAATGTAAGGGATTCTTGAAATCTGAAATTAAGATATTTCATACAAGATAAGAAAATAATTATTGTTGAGTCAAGGCAGTTGATATGGGTATTCAACTATACTGTATATGTAACATATGAACTTTTATCTAATATTGTACTGAATCATTTTTAAGTATAGATCAGCCATTCAGAACATATTGAGAGTATAAATATGAAGTTCAAAATTTAAGGTATCATTAAATGATTGATAAGACAGCATGCCTAAGGAATAATTAATGTTTGCTTTTTTTTTTCTCTTTATGTTAAGTCTTAATCATTTTAGTATGCTGTGTCAGGAAAAGTATTATTAGGAAGTGCTCTGGTGTTTTATCAGAACATTTTAAGTTGTAGTAATTGATGTTCTTCTAATTTATTTTGCCATCATCCTTTTTTAAAGAAGATAACAAAGAGTGTATCATGAAAGTGTACCTAAGCCTCTGTGCCTTACGACTGCTGAGGATTTTGTCCTGGGTTACTTAAAGAACAGATCCCCCTTTTTACCTGTAGATTTTGCATCCATGGATCTAACCAACTGCAGATAAGAGATTTTTTTGTTGTTGTTTGTTTTTTTGAGACAGGGTTTTTCTGTAGCTTTGGAGCCTGTCCTGTCACTAGCTCTTATAGACCAGGCTGGCCTCGAACTCACAAAGATCCGCCTGCCTCTGCCTCCCGAGTGCTGGGATTAAAGGCATGCACCACCACCGCCCGGCTAAAAGACATATATATTTTTAAAAATATGTAAAACATGTACAAACATGTGTAGGCTTAATTCTCATTAGTAATCTGTAAACAATTCAGAATAATAACTTTTGTGGGTGACTATATGGTATAGAGTGTACCATTTAGAAATTATTTGAAGACTACAGGAGACTGTATGAAAACTATGTAAATACTATGCCATTGCCATTCATGATTGTAATATCTACTTTGGGGAAAAAGGCAAGTTTAGAGTCAAACCCCTGGTGGATACATTTCACAGATACTTTCTGAACATCTACTTTTATGTAGGGTACGAATTCTGTTGGCTGTGCAAGTTGAAGTTGTGTAAGTTAGGTGAATTCTGACCTCAAGACTATGAGCTTTCCAATAGGCATTTGCTTTGAGCTCCTTAACACCCTCCCTCCTTCTCTCCTGCCCCTTTCCTGCTCCTCCTCATTTTTGGACAGTCTCTTTACTTAGACTAGGGTGGGTCTTGAAACATACAGCAGTACCCTGCCTTTGTCTCTCAAGTAATAGTGTTACATGAGTGTGCCACCACACCTTTTTTTTTCTTTTTCCTTTCTACTTTCTCCTCTCCTCTCCCCTCCCCTTCCTCCTCCTCCCCTCCCCTCTCCCCTCCTTTTCTTTCCTCTTTCCTTTCCTCTTTCCTTTCCTTTTTAAATCAGAAGACGTGAGTCTTGGCCTGCTTGACTCAGTACTTGAACATCTTTCTTCTGTCTGCATTCACTCCCATCTAGTGTCTTGGTTTTGGCTGTTACGTTTGCCTTTAGATTATGATTCCCAAGGTATGCATCTGTAGGCAACAAGACCCCTTCCAGAAACTTGAGTTGCTGCCTACTGGCTTCTTCCCTATGACTTTCTCAGCCTGCTTTCTTGTAGTGTCCAGGATCACCATCCAGGGGTGACAACACCCACCAGGGGTTGGGCCCTCCTGCATCAATCACTAATTCAAGAAATGTCTTACAGGCTTGTCTGCAGCCTGACCTTTTGGAGGCATTTTCTCAGCTGAGGTTCCTTTTCAGATGACTCTAACTTTTGTCAAAATGACATAAAAACTAACCAGCACAGAGTTATGCATACAATCTGTTACAGAGTTTTCTTTTTTTTTTTTTGGTTTTTCGAGACAGGGTTTCTCTGTGGTTTTTGGAGCCTGTCCTGGAACTAGCTCTTATAGACCAGGCTGGTCTCGAACTCACAGAGATCCGCCTGTCTCTGCCTCCCGAGTGCTGGGATTAAAGGCGTGCGCCACCACCGCCCGGCGAGTTTTCATATTTTTAATAGGATTCTTTGATTTGATTGTGGAAGTGATTATTTTGCTAATATTTTCACTAGTTTTAGGGTTAAGAATTTTAGTATATTTACTGGTTATTTCTGTTCTGTTGTGATCTATCCTTCAGTTTGGCTTTGTAACTCTGTTCATAACTATAAAAGAACCAAATGTAGTTTTTAATTTTCTTTCCATCTTCCAAATACAGAAAGGAACACCAGAAGTAGACCACACTAGAGACTGCAAGGAAACCAGCAGTGTTGGTCATGGCCTTTGCCTTCGTAGTTGCATCACAATGAGTGGAACACTTACAGCTTGGCTTGGAAAGAACATGATTCCTTAGACAACTGTTTAAAACTGAAGCCCCTCCCGCATCATCAGATGAATCAGATTGTGAGGAATCTGAGTGTTCTGGAATATGAGGGAACAATTAGGAGATGATGTCATTTGCTGAGGAAAAGGCTTACTGTAGGAAATTTAAGGTTATTGCCTGCACTGAATATTTGCTGTTGTATTTTTAAATACTCTAAAGGTTTTTAAGGTAATCTGTCCTGACTGCTAGATGTTTGCTTTTGAATTTTATGCTTATAAACATCCATGGTATCAAGCTTTATGTGTGTACATAAATATTTCTAGAGAATTAAATCTAAGGTGCATGTTAGTGTGTATCAGATTTAAAACTGTTTATATGTCTTGGCTGAGTGATGAGACTAGCTAATATTCCCATCACTAGTATTTTCAGCTGACTGACCTGCATACAATCTGTTACAGAGTTTTCATATTTTTAATAGGATTCTTTGATTTGATTGTGGAAGTGATTATTTTGCTAATATTTTCACTAGTTTTAGGGTTAAGAATTTTAGTATATTTACTGGTTATTTCTGTTCTGTTGTGATCTATCCTTCAGTTTGGCTTTGTAACTCTGTTCATAATTTTGTCTTGGTTATTCAATCAGACCAAGAGAATATAAAATTTTAGACAACATTTATTCCTATGGGCGTGGTAGGCTCTAACCATCTAGCTTTGTAGTCTGCCTGTTTTACGCTAATGAGTAGGAAGCAGTGGTGTATTTGGAAAAGTATTCGGTGACTGATATATATTATAGTTATGAAGTTATATGACATTTAGCTTTAGGGGAAGCTGTGATGGTGTCTAGTCTGCTGTCTTCATCTTAGACAGATGAAGCAATCTACATTTGCTGGCTTGCTCAAAACTGTGGAGTAGTGAGACAACATGGGAGCGTACCCCAGTATCATGTCAGCCTTTGTTAGGTCACAGATTAACATGTTCTCTGTAGCCTTTATAGAAAAAGTTAACTCAGCGTTGAGATTTTTTTTTCTTTTTCTTTAGATCTCTTTAGGTTCTTCAGCATTCATGTATACAGTGGGAAAGGTGGTAAAGTTTTAGTTGATATCTCAGTCAAGCTACATTTAAATAATGGGAGCATTTGAAAAAAGTTATTAAAATGGGTCCTGATTTTATACAACTATTTGGTCATTTTGTTACAATATAAATCTGGCAATAATGGAAAATCTTTCAAAAATTTTATTCCTGTTTTTTGATGGCTGCAGTGTCAACAAAGCATATAGTTAGCTCTTGAAATAAACTTGTGAACAATAAAAGTATTTAGGGATGGGCATTTAGCTCAGGGGTAGAACACTATTTGCCTAGTGGGTACAAAGACCTGGGCTCAATCCTCAGAAACAAACATACAGAAACTCCAAAACAACAAAAAAGGAAAGGTATTTGTACACTCTGTGTGGTCAAGAGAGAAATTTTACAAAAAGCGATAGAACAATATGAAGGGGTAAAGAAAGAAAGGTTGTTGTGTACTTGCTTGCACACTTGAAGTTTTTCAAATTGTTTTTGTTTGTTTGTTAGATCAGACTAACCTCGAACTCACAGAGATCCATCTGCCTCTGTGTGCTGCCTCCTGAGTGCTGGGATTAAAGGTGTGCACCACCACCACCCAACTCTCAAATTGTTTTTTAAGTTAACATGAAATAATAGAAGCCTTGCTGTGGTGTTTTGAATGAGAACTCCCTCACCCCTATAAGCTCATATGTTTGAATTCTTGGTTCACAGTTGGTGAAAGTGTTTGAGAAGGATTAGGAGTTATGTCTGGGGTGAGCTTTGAGGTTTTGGAAGCCCACACCATTCCCAGTTAGCACTCTGCCTCGCTGCCGCTGCCTGGTGGATGTTCCCTCAGGATGTGTGCTCTCAGCTACTGCCACAGTTGAATTTGTAAGTTGAAGAAGCAGGCAGGCAGGGCATAACCAGTGTAGTCTGACTGCATATGTGGAAGGTGCTGTACAAGCATGGAACGTTGCAGAAGTACACAGAAAGTAAAAATCACCAAGATTAGATGTTGAAGGAGGGCTTTAAATGAATAGGTGTTTTTTTTTTTGTTTGTGTTTGTTTTTGTTTTTTGTTTTTTGAAGAGGTATAGTCTCTTGAATCAGAATGGGGCACAATTATTCCAGGAAGGGAGAGCTTTGGGAAAGATGCGTTTTCTCCTGGAAGCAGGTCTAGGTCCCCGGTAGAAATTCACACAAGAAGATAGACAAAAGCTAGTTGCATTTGGAGAGTTGTTAGCATAGATGAATTTGCCAAAGCCATAATGACTGGACTAGCGAGATGCTTGTCTAGTCTAGAGGCTGGATGACCAAGATTTAGTCAGGAGGAAATAGAATCATGGAAGGGACTCAAGGAGGTATCAGAAAGAGAGGAATCTAAAACAGAAGTCTCAAGAAAAAGAAATTTAATTGGCGATCATATCAGGAAGATTAAATATAATATAAAGTAAAGGGGACTAGAAGACTCATTTTATTTTTGTAGCTTTTAGTTGATATATAAAAATTATTTTCTAATGTGGGCATGGTGTTGTATTCCAAGCCAGAGGCTGATTACTATCACTGATGACTAGCACTGTTTTACAAATTGTTAAATACGATTTTCCATTTTTATCACCTTTTTAAAATTTCATTTATTTTTCTGTGTTTAATTTACTTTTGAAGCAAATGTTTATTTTGTTGGAATTCAGAGAATGTATGCTCTACATGGAAAATGATTTGTAATTTATTTTTAAGCTGAGGAAATATTGTTTATATATATGTTAGTAGCTCCTGAAATAGGAATTGACATTTGTTAGTTATTTTGTTTTGTTTGAGGAATGATAGTTAACTAGAATAAATGGATAAAGTGAGCAAAACCAGGTTTCTGGGGAGATATGAAAATTGTCAATATATTTTAAAGAAACTATACATTCCTTTTCAGCATTAAAGTACAATCCACAACCTCTTTTGTGTAAGTGAATATATTGATGTCTTTGATCTCCTACAGTAGAACTTTTAAAACATTTAAATGTAGTATATTGTGGTGTTATATCTGCCCTCTGCTGGAGAAAATATATTTTTGCTAATAAACAAAATCACTTTAGTGATTTTTTTGAATGAAATAATACTTTGTAACTTAAGAGTGCTATAAAATAGAGTTTGGGAAAAATACCCTTCTTATTTAAAAGAGATGTATTCTTTTTTTTTTTTTTGCTATAGTCCTATATAGTAAATTGTTCTGTTTAAAATGTCAGTAATGCCCTTGTTGAGAAATACTTATTATACTAGTGATTAATACTGCATTGTGGCCATGTGTGTGTGTGTGTGTATGTAGTTGTTGGAATTTTTCTGCAAATTCTAGATCTGCTCTATTCATTGTGGAAGCTACTAGCTGTATGTGCCTATTTAACTGAATTTAAACATTCAGTTAGTTTTGTTAGCTATTTGGTTTAATAGTCATGTTTAGCCAAGAGCTGAGGGTGTTGGACAATGTAGACTGTATAGCCCATTTTTAATATCACAGAAATCTCAATAAGGATGTTAACATTAAAAAGTTATATTTTATTAAGGCATGGAGCTCTGGCTAGCCATAATGAACTAATCTTATAGCTGGGTCTGGTGAATTTCTGATCCACTTTTCTACTTCCTTGCTGTTGCTTTTATTATGCCTCGAACTCCAGCCTTCACAGTTGAAATAAGGGTTATAATTTTCATGAAGTAACCACTGTTCTTAAATTTGTAATGCATTTGTTTCTTTGCCATATATCCTTTTCACATAGAACACTTTCTACATAAATAATTAACTGAAGGATTTTTTTGGTAGGGTAGAAGATGGTTATTTATTGTACTATGTAATTACTTCAGCTTGTATGTATTCATTGCCAAATGACTAGTTTTCTCAGTATAGAGTATCGAATATTTCCAGCATTTTGATTCTTTACTATGAATATTTGAGTTAGAAAGTTAGAAAGTATGACCATAGCTGAGGTAAAAGCTACTTTTCCTTTTTGGTGGGTTTGGAGTGGAAGGCAGCGTGAGTCAGTACATAGAGAATCTAACTTTATGACAGTTGTGTGTGATGGCGTAGTCTGTATTCCACTGGTTGGAAAATTCAGACAGTTGAACCAGTTTCTGATGATTATACAACTGTAGGCTTCCTAGCCAGGATATGGACGTGGATATAATTCACCAGTGACTGATTTTACTTACTAATACTTTTACTTGAGTGTGTGTGTAAATAAATATGTATATCTGTTTAGCTGTATACATATTTCCACATGTGTAGATTAAAAATCGTGCATCTCAAATCAAGATATAGAAGGTTACATCACCATAAAGACCTCTTAGTTGCCCTCTCATAAATATATTTCTATTATTTTTTTTTCACATGCCTAACTTTGGAAGACTTGAGTTTCTGTTCCACTTCACATTTTTTTTTCCCATTTAAAAATGTTGTATAGGATCTAGAGAGATTGCTCACTTGGTAAGAGCATGTCCTGCACTTATACAGGACCTGAGTTCAGTTCCCAGCACCGAAGTTGGGTAACTCCAGCTTCAGGAGATCCATACCTCTGGCCTGAGTGCCCTTGCACTCATGTCCATATCCACACACAAACACACTTTATGCTGCTTAATTTTTCTCAACTTGACACAAGCCTAGCCACATGTGGGAAGAAGGAATCCTAGTTGAGGAACTGCTTTTGTCAGATGGGACTGTGGTTGTCTGTGGGGCATTTTCTTGATTGGTACGTCTACCCAGTCCACTGTGAGAGGTGTGGGCCTGGACTAATAAAGTTAGCTGAGCAGGCCCTGAAGAACAAGGCAGGAAGCAGTGCTTCTCAGTGGTTTCTGCTTCAGGCTCTTGCTCTGGTTTTTCTTGGCTTTAATCCTTATAAGCTGCAATCCTTTCTTCTCCAGGTTGCTTTTGGCCATGCAGCGAAAGAAAGCAATCCGAAGTTTCATTTTTGAAGTAAATGGCCAACAGTGCAGTTTGCTGACTTGTATGGTAACTGCATGTTTAGATTCATAAAAACTAAAATGAAGCAAACCCAAGCTGATCTAACTTTTCAGTTCTTTTTCCTTTCTTCCTCTTTTCTTTGTTATTTCCTTTTTTCTCCCTTCCTCTCTCTCTCCCTCCCTCCCTCCTACTACTGTACACACACACACACACACACACACACACACACACACACACACACATATTTTACTTTTGTGACAAGGTCTTGTTATGTATCCTGACTTGGCTTGAATTTATCTTTGTGACGTAATCTAGATAGTTTCCTAGAAGTAAATTAAGTTTATTGTAGGTTACTTACCTAGTTTTATTTGCCATTTCTTGATAACTTATCTCTTTAGGAATGCTGCTTTAAGTATTTTGTTTGCCTTTTAAGTTGTTTTAGTCATTGTGTTTCACATTTGGCTAGAAATGGAATTCACTGTGTTGTTTTAGTAGTAACAGACATGGAAATGTTTTAGTTTTACTGAAATTTGCATGTCTCCCAAGTTCCCTGAAGATAATAGTTATATTCAGGTTTATCTGTAACATCTGTCCTCTTGCATTTCTTAGATAACTTGGAAAAAAAATGACAGAATTGCTGATATTGATGTTGCTACTACTCCTATGTTCCAGTGAAAGATTGACATTACTGACCAAATAATACACATTATTTGCATTAATCTTCTACTCCCTGAAGACTAAACCAGTGTGTAGAGGAAATTTCTTAAGACATGTTCTTCATTTATGTTTTATTTTACTTTGCTAAACACTGATAGCACATATTATTCAAGCCATATGCAAACATTTGGTTATATACTGTACTATGTTATTAAAACTGTTTTGTGTATCATCTCATTCACTTTTATACTTTTGAAAACATCTGTTAACATAATTATAGCTTGCTATTCTTAATATGGTACAAAATTCATCTTCATCTTTGTATTTCTTCTGCTAAAAATAAAAAGAAAGCCCATTTATTCTATAGTTATTTTGTTAATTTTTGATTTATCAGTGTTATTATATGTTATATCAGAGCCATTAAAGGGCATTAGTCAACCCTCTGTTATTTATGAACTTGGTGAAAGAGTAGTTAGACTCTACAGTTAGTTCAGAATGTTCTTTTATCCAATAGTTTCTGCTTTGCTTTATATGAACCTTTTTTAAAGTATCAGTTCTTATACAGAGAAGCATTAATTATCAAAATTATTTTCTCCACTATAGGGCTATTATAGCTTTTATATTAGTATTTTTATGAACTCCTGAGTGTGTGAATGAGTGGGTCTCTAGTTCTTGTGACTTCTCCTGGGGCTCTTTTCCTTCTGTTGGTTTGCCTTGTCCAATTGTTTTATTATATTTTAGTTTGTTATGTTTGATTGATATCTCCTAGCAACCATTCTTTTCTAGTGAAAGACTGAAAAGGAGTGGATCCAATTGGAGGGGAGATGGTGAGGCACTGGAAGAGTAGAGGGAAACTGTAATCAGGATAGAGTGTATGAGAAAAGAATCTTATCTTTAGCAAAAGGGGCGGGAAGAACCATAGACTAATGGGAAGGAGGATAGATTTGGCTAAGAATTTATCATGCTGTGAGAAGATGAGCAGCTGAGGATAGTAACAAAACAAAGATATTTATCCCATAACAGCTGCACTCAAGAAATGAGGATATCAAGTTCACCAAAGTTTGGATTTGGACAAACAAGCACCTACTGACCATCTCAGAAGCACACATCCCCTTTTTCTTGTTACAAGAAAATGGTTAACATTCTGGTTTCCTTGGTGTCCATGCTCGCCTCTCTTAAAAAAAAGTTTCAGTCACCATTGCTAGTGTTGAAGTTAAGTGGAAATTGAGCACGGGGTATTTTTAATTTTATGACAAGCAAAAACTAATAATTTGAAATTATAGTAAAGCTTTTTCAGAAATCCATTTTCCTTGGCTGAACTATTCTTTGTCAGTCACTTCTTCCTCCCACCCCAAATCCCACCCCAGTCTGTGACAGGCCTAATCCTTACAAGTGACTAGAATTCTTCTGTATTCCTGTGAGAAAATAAATGTTCAAAGAAGAAAAAAGGAAACAATGATACTTACATACAATGGGATGCACAGGTGGCTCTGGGACCCCATCTGGTGTAGCATGAATAATAAAAACACAGAGACAGATATGGGGGTTCAACCTGTGTTGTACCCGCATCACATAGAACCCCAAAACAAGACCACCACAGAGCCAGGATCCGATGCATTGTAATCCAACACACTAGCACAACAGGTGGAGGAAAACAGCCCCTAGCCCTCAGAGTAAGAGGTTTTTAAAGGGAAAAACTGCAAGCAGGGTAGCACAAGCCTTGGTGTTTCAGGATTGGGTAAAGGCATACAACCTTTGAATTTGTTGGTTGTGGTATGGGGGATTTCAAAACAGTGGCTATCAGCAGACAAGAATTTTAAAACATTGATTAATCAGATAGCTACAAGGATAGTTGAAGCAAGCAGATGTTGTTTGGATACCCTATTGGGGTCACTTTGACCAGGGCAGGCACAGTTTCTTGGAAATGTTTATGACTTTGCTGGGGCTGCATTCACTCCTCAGTTAGGCCCTGTCTAAAATGGAATTCTTTCTCAAAATGGAGTTTGTTCTGCTCCTTCACCCGAAGATAAGAAAAGCAAAGCAGCCAACCACTAGAGAGCCATTTTACCTCTGCCAAGTCTTCAGACCAAAGGGATGGGATCTTATCTCCATGAATTCTCAAATTCTACACCACACTGAGTTCCTGTCTCTTCCCCTTTATATTCCTCTTTCCGCCCAGCAATTTTACTTCTGTCTCCACCTCCCTAGTGCTGGCATTAAAGGCGTGGGATCCCAAGTGCTGGGATTACTTTTGTATGAGCTCTGTTTCTTTTTTAGATAGTTTCAACCTTGCGTAGCCCAGGGTGGCCTTGAACTCACAGAGATCCAATTGCTTCTGTTTTCTGAACCCTGGGATTCAAAGTGTGTGCCACCATTCCCTGGCCTGTATGGCTGACTGGTATGGCTGCTTTTCCCTCTTATCTTCAGGCAAGCTTTATTTATTAAAACACTAATATACCACTATAATTTGATGTAGACCCATGCAGGCAGGCCTTTGTATACTGCCTCAGTCTCTGTGAGTTTATATTGTATTGGTCCTGCTGTGTTTAGAATTCTTGTTTCTTTGGTATCCTTTATCCCCTCTGGCTGGTACACTCCTCTCTGCAGGGTTCCCCTGAGCTCTGAGGGGGAGGAATTTTAGGGAGACACCCCTTTTTAGTATTCTGATGTCTCCCACTTTCTGCCTATAGTCTGGACGTAGGTCTCTGTATTTATTCTCCTTTTTTGCCTGAGGAAATTTCTTTGATCATGGATGAGCAAGGTACTGATCTAAGAGTATAGTAGAATGCCAGTAGGAGTTATTTTGGTTTTAATTTTTCCTTAGGTCCCTGGTCTCAAGTTTTTCATAACCCAAGCAGTATTGGATATGGGTTCCATCTCATGGAGTGGGCCTTAAATCAAATTACTATTTCTTACCCACAGATGGACTGATACCTAAGTTGATTCCATGACTTGACTGGTATGTGGAGTGGCTGTGACTAAAACAGTTTCTTGTGGCTTAAATGGCATCCATCACAGTTGTGTTGTCAGTACTTGGAAGGAAACCTCCTGGAGTGTTCTGCTGTGTGAAACCTCCTTCTTGTATTGGTAGTTGTATTGAGAAAATGGTCCCTGAGCAGCCATAACATTTCTCTGTACAGCTCCAGAAATCTCCAAGGAAGTGGCTGCTTGATTTAAAGCTCCCACATATTTTGCAGAATGGCATGGCTGAAGATGTGTGTGCTGCCAATGAAGTATACCTTTAAGCATGGTAGAAGTATCATGCAGAGTCCCACTATACTTAGGAACCACAGACAGCAGAGTTGGCTCATTTCTGGTTCACATCTTTGCCCTATCTGGTATAGTTACTTGGTTTTGTTCCCCACGGCTTCCAAAGGGACAGGGAAAGGATTGACAGATTTGAGTCAGCCAGCCCAACAATTCATGCCTAAGTAACTTTAGTCATTTAAGTAGGAAAAACATCAAGGGCTGCTTACCATACAGATTTAACACAAAATCAACATTCTTCAGAGGACTTTAGCTAATAATGCTTAACCCTTTGCAAAATACCATTTTGGAAGGTTGGGTATTCCTGATCTGCCTAAATAAACAAATGTATGTAAGAAATATGCATGTAGTAGTCAGTATAAGCCTTTGTGTCTGTGTCTTGGAACACATTTCTTGTGGCTTGGTGAGTTTAGTATGTGGTTATTGTGTGCTGAATGTTTGAAGACTTTTAGAATTTTGCTTTTCAAAAATGTGGTCATTGGATGACATCATGGGCATCTTGGGAACTCACCAGAAAGACAGAATTCTTGTTGTCAGTCCAGGAACTGCAGAGTTAAAGCCAGTGTTGGCACAGAATCCTAGGTAAAACATACAGTAAACTGATTTCCAAAGTGGTTGCACAAGTTTGCATTCCCACCAGCTATGGATGAGTGTTCCCCTTATTCCACATCCTCTCCAGCAAAGGCTATCATTGGTGTTTTTGATTTTAGCCATTCTTACAGGTGTAAGATGGTATCTGAAAGTTGTTTTGATTTGCATTTCCCTGATCGCTAAGGAGGTTGAGTGTCTTTTGGCCATTTGAACTTCTGTTGAGAAGTCTTTGTTCAGTTCAGTGCCCCAGTTTTTAATTAGGTTAATTAGTATTTTAAAGCCTAGCTTCTTGAGTTCTTTATATATTTTGGAGATCAGACCTTTGTCTAATGCGGGGTTGGTGAAGATCTTCTCCCAATCAGTAGGTTGCCTCTTTGTCTTAATGACAGTGTCCTTTGCTTTACAGAAGCATCTCAGTTTTAGGAGGTCCCATTTATTCAATGTTGCCCTTATTGTCTGTGCTACTGGGGCTATACATAGGAAGTGGTCTCCTGTGCCCATCTGTTGTATACTACTTCTCACTTTCTCTTCTATCAGTTTCAGTGTGTAGAACATCAGCTTTTATATGTGCATTAAGTGTTAGTGAAACAAACACTTGTCTTCTAACCACCTTCAGCAGCACAGAATAGCCAGTGCCCTCCAGCCTGCATATCATTCCCAGATATTTTTCTCTGATCACACCCTGTTTTCTCAGTACCAGATCCTACCTCAGAGGTAGAAGCTTTCAGTTACTCTGAGTTATATTTGCTTATTTTCAACTTCACAAGTGGTTTAATACTCTGTATTCCTTTTAAAACATTCTAAAATCTGATACTTTTGAGATTCATCATTGGGTACAAGGCTTTTTGAGGCAGTCTTGGTTTTGTTATTGCAAGTACTTTTCCCCTCTGTATTAGAGCACAGTTGAGGCCCTTGTAGTTTAAAGAACATTTTGAGCGTGTGCTTATTTTCATGTTTCTTGGATAAACATTTTTTTCTCTCAAGTACCCACTTGTTTTTATCCACTCATTGTTTTTTCCTGTTTGTCCTTTCTTACTGATATTTGCATTTTATTTAGATATAATCATGCTATTTACCATAGACTGACCCTGAACTTGTGAGCCTTTTGCCTGAGCCTCCAAAGTTTTGGGATTATAGGCCTGCATATCATTCAAAGAAATATTTACACTTTTTGAAAAATGAGTGTTCTGCCCTTGGAATCTAACTATTCAAGATGCTACAAGACAGTCATAAGTTTGAGGTTAGCCATGAACTGTTAAATGAGACCCTGTCTAACAAAAAACAAACAAAACCTTTATTTGATTTAGTTAACATTTTAATTATTATCTTAGTTAATAAGGAATTTTTCATTGAGGTATATATATTACTGCTGTTCAAATATGCATAGTGAAAACTGTTTGAATTAGTTTTTTTGAATTAATTAGTTTTAAATTCTAGGGAAACATTGCCAGGAAAGCTAGACTAGTAGAATGACTAGAATTCTTTTCTCTGTGCATGTGATATATACAATAAATATGGGTGTGCATGCTCTTGTGTGCTTCTGTGGAGGCCAGAGCAGAATATTGTCTGGTATTTTCCCTATGGGTCCCTGTCTACCATGTTGTCTTGACAGGGTTTTTCACTAAATCTGAAGCGCACAGTTTTGGCTAGGGTGCTGGCTGTCCATGGATGTTCTGGCTCTGTCCTCCAATGCTGTGGTTATAGGCATACACTGCCATGCTTGGAATTTTACGTGGATGCTGGGGATTTGAACTCAGGTCTTCATGCATGGATAACAAGTACTTCTACCCACTGATCCATCTCCCCAGTCTTGACTAAGGTTCTTAAAGATTGGTTTGTAACCTTTTAGTGCAGGTCTGGCATGGCATTATGTGAAACTGTTGCCAGTATCATTTAAAGAAACTTGAGCATGTGATTTCTATAACTATTAACAACTGTTTATGAACTAGAATGCAACTAGTGTACAGTCAGGATGTTTTAGTTTCTAATACTTGCCTTTCCTTGTTTTTTTTCTTAATTAGGTCCCCGATGGGCTTCCTGGAATATTGGTGTGTTTATTTGCATCAGATGTGCTGGAATTCATAGAAATCTTGGGGTTCATATATCCAGGGTCAAGTCAGTCAATTTAGACCAATGGACGCCAGAACAGATACAGGTAAACATCACTTAAAAAGAAATTATTAAAAATGTATTTTGAATAACTTTAAAATACTTAATCTTTATTGTGTCTAAGGATTAATATTAAAATACATGCTTGGGGCTGGAGAGATGGCTCAGTGGTTAAGAGCATTGCCTGCTATTTTGCAAAGGTCCTGAGTTCAATTCCCAGCAACCACATGGTGGCTCACAACTATCTATAATGAGATCTGGTGCCCTCTTCTGGCCGAAGGCATATATTGTATACTAAATAAATAAATATTTAAAAAAATAAAATACATGCTGAAATGGCATATGTCATTCATTAAAATTTGAATTATTTTACTTATTAATTCACTGATGTTAATTTCCTGTTGAGTCTGTGGTAGTCAGTTTCAAATCCATTTTTCTTTTTTTTTTGTTTTGTTCTAAAATGTTGATTTCACAGTATTTAAAAATGTTTTAATTGAGTTGGTGAAATTTGCCTCTATTAGTTTA
>NC_022028.1:11840450-11859459 GCF_000317375.1 Microtus ochrogaster | reverse complement strand
TATTCCTGCCAGTAGAGGGAGTCTTAGTAAAAAAAAAGGGAAAACCCTCCTCTTGCCTGAAAACTGACCCGAAGAATGTCTCTTCTGTCTGGAAGTGCTCCTGGGGTGCAGGAGGAGGCTAGTAGTAGATGACAGTCCAATGAGAAAGCGCTGTTGTGTCCAGTTTTGGTTTGTGGAGAGCAGTTAGCTTTGTCACAGATAAATTTACAATTGTATGAGTTTGCTGTTCTTCCATGGTGACAGTTCTAAATCTTTAAAGTCTTACTTTTTAATCCTTCAGGTTAGCTGCACATGTAAAAACAGTTACTTTTATTGGTCTTACTGATTTTTATTATGCCCTTTGAAATTGCCATTAAGACATTCTGAATATATCAATATACAGCCATCTTTTGGTATCACAAAAGATTATTTTCAGGATGCCTGCTAGATAGCCAAACCCACTGATGCTCGGGTGCTTTTAATAGGTGGAATAACATTTGCACATATCTATTTATACACATTCTTGCACATGCTTGAAATCATTCCTTGTTACTTACAGTATTGGGTACCACTTAGATACCCTTAGATAAACTATTTTGTTCAAGGAGTAATGACAAGAAAAGGAAGTGAATGAACGCTCATGCATGCATGCACACAATAATATTATGTTTTGTACAGATGTGGTTTTCCCTCCTATTTCCAGTCTGTAGTTCATAAAAGGCTTCAAATGCAGAGCTCAAAGATACAGAGGACAATGGTATTTGGGGGACTTCAGCGATACACGGACATACCTCAGAATTAGAAAAGATACACCTACGTGGTTATGGGCTATGGTAACAGAATTTGTAAAGACATTTAGGCTATAAAGTCAAGTATAGTTCTGTCTTAAAATTAGCTTCTGAGGTTATTGTTGGTAAAGGCCATACAAGCAAGTATTATTCTTTGAGTATTTTCAAAACCTCGGGGGAGAAACCGTACAAATTAGATCAGAGAAGGAGAACTTTTGAATACTTCATATGAGACAGTGTTCTTACTAGATGTGGTAACTAAATGACATGCTCTTTCTCAAGAAAGAATGATGAGTAGATTAAATATTTAAATTGCGTTTGTAAACACTTATAGAGGATAAAAATTGAAGACAAAGGATGTGTACTTTTTAATGGCTCATTTTAAATCAAGGAGAAGACTCATTAGACACTCTGGTTCTTTGGAAATATTTTAATAAAGACCACTGAGAGAATTTGAATAACAGATTATCTGAGGCAGATAGTTTTACATTTTAGAGCATAATTTTCCCATCAGAACTATAGTTAACTGGTTTTTGTGAAATAGATAATAGGTACTTGGCAGCATACTGACATTTTAAGAAATTAGGAATTTTAAAAACAAATTATATACAATATTTGAAACACATTTGAACTTTTTTTTTTTTTTCGAGACAGGGTTTCTCTGTGGCTTTGGAACCTGTCCTGGAACTAGCTCTTTAGACCAGGCTGGTCTCGAACTCACAGAGATCCACCTGCCTCTGCCTCCCAAGTGCTGGGATTAAAGGCGTGTGCCACCATCACCCGGCAGAACATATTTATTAACAGGTGTTACCTGTCAACTTCTTGAAGTAAGAATCATTATGGGATGTAAGACTTTCTAATTGTTTGGCACCAGTGAATACTCTGTCTGGCCCATAGTCTGCAGAGTTCTTCTTCCCACTGTGCCTGGATGAGAAGTAAGGCTAGGATGTTCTTGGGAATCCAGCGATAAGCAGTTGTTTTACTTTAGAACATAGTCACATAAACAGGTGGCCATCTAGCACTTTGTAGTGGGCTCTGCAGGTACTTGTAAGCCATATGAAGTAGTTACTGGTTTTTAAAAGTACTTTCTGAGATAGTCAAATTAAAACAAGTTAAGTTATCATTGATAATGCTGAGTTTTCCAGGCTCTGTTTTGTTCGATCTATATTTTGGCTTAGAATATTTCAAGGCAAGTTGATTTCAGCAAGGCAGTAGAACAAAATCATTAAGACAGACTGCCAGGTTAGACTTGTATGGTTTCCCAGGCTATTTGATTTCAGGAGGCATCAATGTTCTATTTGTATAATAAGAGTAATATTGTCTGCTTTGTAGGGAGAATCAAATGAGTGAGAATGGGTGAAACATGAGCTAGTATAGTATCTGACACATTTTAAACAAGCCATAAATGCTAATAAATTATTATTAGTAGTATCCATTTCATTTATACATTATATAAAACCCTCAGCATTGTTACCATGAAATATCTCAAGCCATTTAGCATCTTTCTGATAGATTGTGATGAGTTGGTTTCTAAATTTACTGCTGAGGGCCAATTATTCTGTATTATTGAATATTAAGAAATTTCTCTTTGAGAGTACTAGCCAAAAATAGTAATTTCATTTATAATGGTTAATCTTGATTGTCAGCTTTACTAGGATTTAGAATTACCATGGTAACAAAACTGGGCATCTCTTTGAGGGATTATTTAGATTAGGTTAATTGAAGTCGAAAGACCCACCCTAAATGGGTTGCATCATTCTATGGGCTGGGGTTACTCTTTCTGAATAGAAAGGAGAAAGTGAACTAAGCACATCTTCAAGTCAAGAGTCAAGAGACTCTTGACTACATGTAGGGTGACATACTGTCTCCTGCTCTTGCTGCCATACTGTCCCTGAATATATCCCCTAGAACTATAATCCAAGATAAACGTTTCTTTCCTTAAGTTGTTTATAACCATTATTTTGTCACAACAAGGAGACAGAACTAATACAGATGGCAAGGCATTTTGATACAACAGGCATGCGCCACCATGACTGACAACTTTTAACTTTTCTTTTAAGGTAGCCTTGTTCTTTTATTTTACACACCTCTCTCCTTAGTAATCTTCATATCATATTTAAAAGCAAGGTTACTTGCTTTCTGTGACTTTCTTGTTCTGCCTCTTTTACATTTCCCCCTATATCTCTGTTACTCCTGCCTTGCAGAATTTTGAGCCAATTCCTAGAAATACTTTCTCCTGTTGTGGAGCTCTGTACTAGAAGAGCAAAGATGGAGGTTTTCTTTGTGTGTGTGTGTGTGTGTGTGTGTGTGTGTGTGTGTGTGTGTGTGTACTCTTTCTCCTAGTCTAAACATAAGGACCCCCTTTGCACATGTTACTGGATGGTGTAAAAAATCCTTTCCAATAATAAGTGCTTTTCTCTAAATATTTTTCATTTCCAGTTTATATTTTTTCCCTATTTTGTTTTGATTTAACGTCTATTAGTTGTAGGTGTCAGGCAGATCTAGTGGTTTGTTAGTAGTTTGTCCCTTTTGGATTGAGTTTGAATTTTATGGGGATAAGCAGTCAGATAATTTTGTTATAAATATTACCCATAGACTCTTGAGATTTTTGTGTTGTATTGGGGTGTCTGTGTGTTTGTATTCGAGCCTATGTATATAGAGACAAAAGGAAAACTGTGGATGTCATTTTTTAGTTTTTGTTTTTTTTTTCTTGTTGTTGTTGTTGTTTTGTTTTTTGAGACAGGGTATCTCTGTAGCTTTGGAGCCTGTCCTGGAACTAGCTCTTGTCGACCAGCTGGCCTAGAATTCACAGAGATCCGCCTGGCCCTGCCTCCGAAGTGCTGGGTTTAAAGACGTGTGCCACCACCGCCAGGCCTAGCACTGGGCTTTTTATTTGTGCTAGCCCATGTTATCTAGTAGGGGCATTGTCAGCCCATTATGGAATAAATCCACTTACACTCTTTTTATATGTGTGTGTATATGCATTTTAGGAAGCTTGTACAGACTTGAGGGTCTTTAGTGTTAGTTATCCCTCTTTACCCTGCAACCCATACCCCAATTTAACCCTTTCTGTTCATTCATTCTCCTTTTTTCCTTTATTCTACTGTGTTCTATCTCACTTCTTTTAACAGTCCCCTCCCAACACTGTGGCCCCTTACTGATTCATGACCTCTATGAAATACACATAACATATGAAGATTCAAAGTTAACATCCCGAAGTGAACGAAAGCATATGATGTTTGTTGTTCTGAGTCAAGGTTACCTTGCTCAGGATGGTTGTTTGTAGCTTCTTCCATTTACTTGTGAATTTCATAACTTCATTTTTCTTAACAGCTGAATAATAGTCCATTGTGTACCATATTTTTGTTACCCTTTCATGAACTGATGGACATCTAGGTCATTCCTGTTTCCTGGCTATTGTGAATAGAACAGCAATGCAAATGGATGAGCAAGTATCTCTTTGGTAGGATATGGAATCCTTTGGTTTATATGCAGGAATGGTATAGTTGTGCCATATAGTAGATCTGTATCTTGGTTTTTGAGAAACCAACACTGATTTCCATGTTAGCCACACCAGTTTGTACTCCTACCAGCAGTGACTAAATGTTACCCTGTAGACTTCCAAACATTATAGGTTATTGTTGATGTGCTTCTCCAGAATTTGATGGTAAGACCCTGAAGATACCTCTTAGAACATTGAGAGATCAAGCTGGTACTCACCTGGGAGCTTCATCTCACTGGCTAGCTTTCACAGTGCTGCAAGGTGGTTCCCATGCTACTAGAGGAGAAAAATAGTCATCAGCTTTACCCTGCTGTGATTCCTGAGAGCTATAGTAACAACCAGCCTGTCAAGACATGCCCTCCAGTGCATGGGAGTAACCAGCTGCTTTCTGATTGGACGTAAAGCCTGCTCCACAAAATGAAACTGATATCTGACATTACTATGGGTTCAAGAACCTGTAGCTAGGCTTTAGGGGAAAACCAACTACTACTATTCTGCTAAATGGGTATAGTATTAAAACAAATCTTAATGACTTACTGTTGTACACTTAGATTAGTGTACCTCTCAGCCATCATCAGATATGCTTCTTTTTGTGGTGGACAGTGATTAATAAAGAGATCCATAAGTGCCCAAGGTCTCTTATTTAAAGCATTCAGAATGGGACATCTATATCATATCATATCATATCATATCATATCATATCATATCATATCATATCATATCATACACTTGCCTCTCAAGGCTCAGGGTGTGGAGGAAGCGGAGGAAAGAGTGTATGAGTCAGGGTGGTGGATAATTACATTGAAACTGTTTTTTGCATACAGCAGGGCAGTTGTATATGTGAACAGTGGCTATGGCAGATTATATGAGACCTGCACAAACTCAGGCCATACAGAGTCAGTATGAAGGATGTGGGGTAGGTAGGTAGGCTGTAGACATGAAGTTCTACCTCTAGCAGAAGAGTTATTGGCAACTGATAGTTGCTGGAATGAGGATGAGGAAATTCAGTTTTCTTTTTTCTTTCCTTCCTACCTGACTTTGCTTTTTCGAGGTAGGATTTCTCTGTGTAACAGTTTTGGTTGTCCTGTGTCCTGGATCTTGCTTTGTAGACCAGGCTGGCCCCAAGCTTACAAGAGCTCCACCTGCCTCTGCCTCCTGAGTGCTGGAATTAAAGGTGTGCACCGCCACCACCTCCTGGCCATAGTCAGTTTTCCTTTAGAATGTGACAGCCACATTCGAGTCAGTGGAGGCCCCACAGCCGAGAGTATGTGAGCAACACAAATTGGACTTGTTGGGTTAAGAAAAAAGATATGAATTTGGGTATGTAGGGTTTAGGAATGTATGGATTTGACAGGAGTTAGGGGAGGAAGTTGAATATAGTCAAATACATTGTACAGCATTCTCAGAGATTATTAATATTAGTCAAATCCTTAGATGCTGTTCTTTAGGAAGCTGTTAATCTTGTCTCTCACTGAGACATAGAGTTTGTCAAGTAGGCTAGGCTTGTCTGGCCAAGGGAGTCTCAGGAATCTCGTCTCCACTTCTGCAATGCTAGGATCACAGTTTGTAGCGTCAGACCTGGTCTTTTACATGGATACTGGCAGTTGAACTCTCAGGCTCTCATACTCGATAGCCATCTACCCAGGCCAACTGTCTACCCCCTCTTCACACCTTCACACTTCTAAGAAGAGTCTAGAAATATCAAAAATGGTTTCTGATATTACAGAATTTCCATGACAGATAACACTTAATAGAACAAAATTCTAGGCTATTTGAAGTTAATTTGGAGAGCTCTGTCATTAAGCAATATTTTGCCTACGTGTATTAGAACACTAATTTCTTAAAATTTTTCTCGAATAAATGTTCATAGTGTCTTATAGAGCCAGGAACATAATAAACTCTCAGCACACAATTCTATACATTTATGGGAGAAAATCTGGGATGAAAATAAGTTTTTTATGGGATCATTGCTCATTATAACCCCTTCAAGCTGGGGGAAAAAAAAGGCTGAATCAGGCCTCACGTGAATGCTTTTTAAGTTGATTGGTTCTATGCTGAATTCTTACTAGGTTCTTTAAATGAGTTTCTAATGAGCGGAGAATGGGAACAACATGCAGCGTTGAGGTACATACTGTGCACATGTGAAGAGATGTAAGGCAATAAATAAAATGCTGTTTTGTAATACATCTATAAGAGACCTTTTTAAGCAAATCCATTTTGTGAAAATTCACATAAATTTTGAATTTGAATGTGCAGGATTGTGCCCTCAACTTTCTTTTTCCTTTTGATTTTTTATATATATATAATATACACACACATATGTATATCTTTTCTCTTGATTTATATGTGTGTGTCTGTACGTACATATTTTTAAGTTAGAATTTTAATGAGACCAGTAGTAATTTTTTTAATCTACATATTTTAGAATTCTCTATTCCTAACGATGGCTGTGGCTCTTGGTTCAGAGTAGTGAACAAAACTGTAAGATGTTTCTAAAAGGAAATTCTTAATTCTGTTAAACTAATAGTGCCTAGGTAGACTTGAGATAGCATAACCAAAGCCACACTAAGTTTTTTGAAGGTAAGGCTTAAGTCCCACATAGAGTAATGTATTTGGTAGCAAATTGTTATACTTATTGAATGTATACCTGTGTGAATAGATAGTCTGTAAATAGCTCTTATTAGTTTCATTACACATCACATTTTAGAATTAGACTCTCTCTCTCTGCTATATGTGTAACTACAGTAATGATAGAGGATAGGAGAACTATGGGCCTGGGCTCTTGTTCTAGCTCTATTAAGTACGTGATGAGTGATCTTCAGCATATCAATAACTTAGCAGCGCTCTTTCCCCCCTCTGTATACTAGTCATTGCAAAGTTTCACAATTCTTTCCATGGTAAGCTTTGCTTATGAAATAAAGCATAATATAATAGGCAGAGAATCTTGAGGCAGAATGATGGAAAATACATTCTGTTTGAAAAAGTAAGGTGTGTTTTAATGTGCTGAAGGAGATAAGATGCATGTTATCACCAGGATTGGTTTGATGTAGATCCCGCGAATGATAGGGAGCTCTTAAAATAGGGAGTTGAAAAGTAACATTTTGCTTTTAAGAAAATTACTCTGATGGACACGTTCCGGCAAAAGCCCAGGAACTTAGTGACTAGGTATTGAGCTATGGTAATGGCAATGGTGTGATACATGGGAGAAAAAAGTTATTAAGACTCTGGCATGAAAGCATGGGATAAAACCGGACTCGCTGAACATAGCGGACAATGAGGACTGCTGAGAAGTCAAGAACAATGACACTGGGTTTTGATCCTACTGCCCGTACTGGCTTTGTGGGAGCCTAGGCAGTTTGGATGCTCACCTTACTAGACCTGGAAGGAGTTGGGTGGTCCTTGGACTTCCCACAAGGCAGGGAACCCTGATTGCTCTTCGGGCTGATGAGGGAGGGGAACTTAATTGGGAGAGGGGGAGGGATATGGGAGGCGGTGGCGAGGAGGAGGCAGAAATCTTAAATAAATAAATAAATAAATAAATAAATAAATAAATAAATAAAAGACTCTGGCAAAAGGAAGAGTCTAGGGTAACTCCTGAGTATGGTCTCAAGCATGTAAGATAAAAGTAATTGCTTATTTTTGAATTCGAAATGGTATAAATTTCATAGTAGAGATTACTTAGGAGTTTTGTTATAACAATATTTAATTTAGTTGCCCTTTTAAAAATGCATACCCTCAATGGATATTAATTAACAAATGCAGCAGCAAATACATCAGGGTTTGAGAATATCTTGAAATTGTATAAAGGCCTCCTCTAAACTTATACCATCAGTAAAAGTTTGTATTTTTTATTTTTTAAAACACTAATTAAAAGACAGCAACCTCCCTCCCCCAGTTTCATGAAACTGAAGGAATGGACTCTGTTTTAAATATTTCAAAGAGTTCCCAAGACAAGAAATGGTGAACCTTCTTTTCCAGTGGCTGGATTCCAAAGGCTCTTGAGCCACCCCTGAAAGGAATCCTGTGCCTTTTGACAGCTGTTGTAGTGGTAGAGATGAGTCTGTTGATGGGAAGACTTTCTCTAGGAACTACCAGCATTCATTTCACTTTGATAATTAATTCTTAAAAAAAAATCACATATTAGTTTAGGTCATTGAAAATCTTACTCTATCGTTAAAGATTTTTGCTGATAGAGAAAATAGAGCAAATTGCTTCTCTTTCCTATAAAATACATTAAACTTTTAAGATCCCCAAGCCATAGTATTATATCTAAGAAGATAATCCTACTGAGAAAAGATGTAGTAAATAAATGTCATGAATCTGTTTTAGATTCAGTTTTGAGTGGAAGATCTACTTGGATGACAGTTTTTTGAAATTTATACTGTTATTTTGCTCATAACCTTTTGATCCATCAGAAGACTTTGTTCTTAGTTGAAGGACAAAGTTCTCCACTATAGTTCAGGTTCTAAGTTCCCTCTTAAGCTTTTTTGTAAAGTTTTTTTTTCTTTTTTTGGATTTTCGAGACGGGGTTTCTCTGTAGCTGTTGGTTCCTGTCCTGGAACTAGCTCTTGTAGACCAGGCCTCGAACTCACAGAGATCCGCCTGCCTCTGCCTCCCGAGTGCTGGGATTAAAGGCGTGCGCCACCACTGCCCGGCTTGTAAAGTTTTTTTTAAAGATTTTTTTTATGTGTGTTTCTATATACACTCACACATGTGTGCAGATTCTCAATGGTCAGAAGAGTCATCAGATCCTTTGTACCTGGAATTACAGGTGGTTGTAAGCATTTGGATGTAAGTACTGGGAACTGACTTGGGTCTTCTGCAAGAATAACAAGTGCTTTTTTCTGCCTAGTCCTCTCTCCACCCCTTCTAAAAAAAAGCATTTTTCCACTTGTGGCCTATTTGAGTGTGAAATAGTTAAATAGATTGGGTTTATGGGTATGTAAAATGACATACAAACCAAAAATTTATTGATAATAAGTAAGATTATTTTAAAGGAATTCTTTAGCATATATTTGAGTTTACTGTTTATGATGTTAAAGAGAAAGGGAAATTTACATACTAATGAGTACTTGTTGATTGTTACATAAAATGTTTAATCTTAGCTGAATATTTGATATTATAAGTTAATGAGCATCTTCAACAGAGTTATTTGATATTTTGATTTTATAAACAGCAATGCTAAGAATGCCACTTTGTATGAGTAAATAGCACAAAATGGCAGAAGTATGTTTAGGGCCATTGGAAAATCTGTCCTAATCATAAGCCAGAATTTTATGCTTTATATGGAATTCATACCAGCAACTTAAACAACAATTTTTCAAACTGAACACTGTAACACAATAAAGGAATGGTAGTAGGCACATATTAGAAGTGTTTGTATTCTGTGATAATGTTCACACAAGGGAAGGGCAGTGTGCCGTAGAAACCGATTTATAGCATCTGTAGTCATCTTGAGCCCTGACCTGTGTTGCGGGCAGTATTCATTGGCACTAAATGGTGTGACAGCTCATGCAGTTCAAAATGTAACATTTTGTGTTCAAAACCTCGGCTGCAGTGAAGTTATGAGGATCCCAGAAGCAGTTTGGACTCTATACATTTGACTTTGAATTAATTTTCAGTCGTTACATGTTGACAAACCTTTTATTCTTGCCACATTTTTTATGCCTCTTCCCATTCAGTTCCATGCTGTTATTAGTATTTTAGGGAAAATGCAGAATTAATGTCCCTTCTCTCATTTTTCATTCCGTTTGGGGAAATGGAAATAATGGGCATTGCACAAATGCCTAAGATTACAACATTGTGAAAGGAATACTTGTCTTTTAATTCTACCATCAGCCATCTGATTTTCATAGACATAGCCATGTTAATTATTTTTTTGTGTGTCATTCCTGAAATACTTTATGCATAAATATACAAACATTTAGATGGTATATGTTTTTACAACATTATATAAGAATGTTTTGACCTGGCCATCAGATTCTTCTTTCCTGGATCTATTCCTCAGAAAATTAGGTAGATGTTTTAAATGGTTGTGTATGCTCATGTGTGCTTCTTTAGAGCTAGAGGTTGATGTTGGGTGTCTTCCTTAGTCACTCTCCACCCTCCCCTGTGACCCTTATTTTTGAGAGACATGGTCTCACTGTGTAGATCTGAGTGATCTGGAACTCTTGCTATGTGCTACCCATCTGCCTCTGCCTCCCAAATGCTGGGACTAAATGAATGTGCCACCTGTTCTTATTATTTTGAGACATGCTTTTTCTCTGAACCTGAATGTTCACTGCCTGATTTGACTCATTGGTCAGCGAGTTTCAGGAATCTGTATGTATGTGCTGTACTGTGCCTAGCTCTTTATGAGAGTCCTGGGAGTCCTAGCTCAAGTCCTCGTGCTCTTAAATAAGTGTTTACGGACTGAAACATTTGTCCAGCCCTAGTTGAAATAGTTCTACTTTTCTTCTGCATTTATCAGAGCTATGCAGCATCTTTCTATAAACATTCTTCTAAAAACACTAATGTCTATTTAAGATTTTGATTATTTTAGTACCTCACATTTTGCCTTTGGGAACTTAGAGGGCATTACTATACTCTAATCATTCACAATATCTGCTTTCTGTTATTTTTCAACTCATTTATCTCATTTTAAAAAAGCAAGCAGAGGAGTGTCGAGATGACTCAGCAAGTGCTTGCAGCATATGTGTGAGCTGAGTTTAGATGCCCCAGCATTGCAGGGTGGCGGTAGGCAGATTCTGAGCAGCGCTCACCAACCAGGCAGTATAACCAAAGCAACAAACTCCAGGTTCAGTGAGAGAGTCTCAAAGGATGTGAACAACTGAGGAAAGATACCCAGCATTGAGTTCTGTGACCTTCCCACATGCATGTACAAGTGATTGTACCTGTGCTCACATACGTATAACTCTCTCCCCATACACTCCTGAATAAAAGCAACCAGTAAACCTTAAAAGACAAGTATAAAAAACTAGTGAAGACTAGGCAAGTAACTTTCTGATTAGTTCAAAACTTAGTTTTATTCTTAATGTCTGCTGTGCAAGTTCATCTCAGCATCTCAGTGATGAAATTCCAGGAGCATTCCAAGGATAGACAGGAGCATTCTCAGGAGAAGGGGAGATGGGACAAGGGATCCCAGAACCACACTACACAGAGCGTTGAGCCTGGAAGAACTGTGTTTCCAGTTTATCTTTTAGGGTAGGACAAATAGAACTTACCTCTTACTCTGCTGTTCAGGGTGTTGGAATGTTAACACAAAGAAAAAAGTCAATAGGTTTTATTCTCAGGAAAAAGAATCGTTTACTTGGGATTTCAGTTGGGATTATGATTAGTCTTGCTTGGACACCTGTGTTTCTGTCTGACTTTAGTTATGTGTGTGTGTTATACAAGTGCGTTTGTTTGTAGAGACCACAGATCAATCTTGGATAGTGCTTTGCAAGTTCTGTTTTAAAAGATACTCTCTTAGCCGGGCGATGGTGGCGCACACCTTTAATCCCAGCACTTGGGAGGCAGAGGCGGACGGATCTCTGTGACTTCGAGACCAGCCTGGTCTACAGAGCTAGTTCCAGGACAGGCTCTAAAGCCACAAAAAAACCCTGTCTCGAAAAACCAAAAAAAAAAAAAAAAAAAAAAAAATAAACTCAAAATGGCTTACTGGCCTGGAATTAGCTAGCCTGGTTGGCCAGTGAGCCCCAGGCATTGCATTGTAACAACAGTATGTGAGCATAGATACTTTTTCTTGTTCAGCATGTTCAGTTACAGTTGTATTTTTTTAAAATTGATTCTGAAATATTGTCTGGCTTTTTACTTGTGGTGTATTTTCTAAGTTATGGATTACATAGAAAAACTAAAATAAATTATAGATTAAAAAGGGCAAAATCCTTTTTGTAGCAGGTTATGGGATTCTTTTTTTTGAAAGTAACAGCTTTTTTATTGATTTTATTGAGTCTACATTTTTCTCTGCTCTGGTTATGGGATTCTTAAGTGTTGTTTATTATACTATAAATGGGCACAGTGTGAATTTAAGATGGTATTGGGATTTGAACTTAGAGCGCAGCAAGCTTGGCTAGTGTTTACCACTGAGTTCATATCCCCAAGAACAGACTGAATCTAATGGCTAAAGTAAATAGTGTTAACTTTACAGTATGCTCTATCTAGCTGGCATATCATAACTATGAAATGCATAGTTCCTTTATGAGCCTCAATACATTATATGTTTTTATAAGTATCAACGACATTGGCTTTGTATTCTATATGATCTTGTAGTATTTTGAAAACATTTTCTAGAGTCAGAGTATTTTTTGTTTGCCAGATGCTTGTTTTTTTGTGTTTTTAAAGTCTTAATTTCGAAATGAACTCATTTTAAAGTATCTTTTTAAAAGTGTTAATAAAAATATTGGCTTAAGCCGGGTGATGGTGGCGCACGCCTTTAATCCCAGCACTCGGGAGGCAGAGGCAGGCGGATCTCTGTGAGTTCGAGACCAGCCTGGTCTACAGAGCGAGTTCCAGGACAGGCTCCAAAGCCACAGAGAAACCCTGTCTCAAAAAACAAAAAAAAAAAACAAAAAAAAAAACCAAAATAACAAAAAAAATATTGGCTTATAATCCATACATCTCCCTTCTTCACATTTGAATACTGGGTGAAATAGAAAAAGGTATTGACAGATAATGTTATAACCTTACTATTATAAGATAATATTCACAATTCTTAGTATATTTGAATTTTTGATGGCTTGGGTACAAGTATTTTCCTCCTAAAGAGTAAAAACAGGTTTTTAAAAGTGTGTTTTTCAGGAATGTGGGGAAAATGTGTTTTTAAGAATGGTCTCTAGTACTTATAGTCTGGCTTGATTCCCAGAAACTAGATGGTAAAAGTGAAGAAATCTCATTGATAACCCCAGCTTACATTTCTTCCTGGTTACAAACAATTAAAGTATAATACTTACTTTTTTCTTAAAAGAATTTTTAATCTTTATTTGTCAGGGATAGAATGGGTACAAGGTGCTGCAACCTATCTGTGGATGTCAGAGGACAGCCTGCAGGGCTTGGTTTTCTCCTTCCACCATGGGGGTTGGAGATGTATCTCAAGTTACTTAGATTTTGTTTCCCTTATGTTGAAAGGACTAAATGATAAAAATATTTAATTTTTTATCTCTTTTATCATTTCTTTTACACTGTTTCCACCTGCATCCCTTCTCAAGAGGAATAGCAATCTTGTTTACCTGAGAGCCAGGTGGGATAGTTACCCAGATTTGAGTGTATGCTGGGACCTTAGACACCAGCAAGCCTTCAGTTGTGAGAATTTATGCTTATTTTTACTTAAAGGAAAATACCTCTTTGTCCTCTTTAGAGCTTCAACTCAAGACCAGCGTCAAGATAGTTCTTAAACTTAGATTGTTTTCTCAGGAGTTTAGGGTTATGTCTGGGAAATCAGGACAAAAAAACTACATTATAAAAACTGAATCTCTAATTAAAATAGTTAAATGCAAGTTGTCTGTAAATTATATAATATTAAAATATTTTGTCTGTGAATCTTATATTTGTTTGTAGTGTGGTAAAATATCAAGGAAATGCTATTTGGCTAGTTACCACTTGTAACTATAAAAATCTAAAAAATGATTATACAATTATTTTATATTTTCTGAATTCTTAGATTTTAGGGAAGAGGTTTGTAACTGGTTTGTTATTAGTTTTGTGTATACTGTACCCAAAGAAATGAACTCGTAAGTAGAAAAGCATAATTTAGCTGACAGTTCTGAAGGCTCCAGTCCAAGAAGGCACCTTTCTGCTTTTGGCGATATTGAAGCCAGAGGATGGTAATGGTGTGCATGTGGGGTGCATGGTGAAGTCAGCTGTTATATCATGATCTCACTGGGCTCCACTTATAGGCCCCACTAACTTCCAGTGGTGCCACTTTGGGGAGTGGGCCCTTAACAAGTAGACCTTTGGGGAATACTTAAACTACAGCGGTATTCTGTGCACTTCTGACTTTGTATATAAAATTGAGCCATTAAGGCTTAAAGGTGGTTTTGCTTTGTTTAAGGAAAGCTTTCATTGCACAGCAGCTAATCTACTGTGTGGAATTTAGGTCAGCCCTCTTGCATCTTCTTGGCTCTAATTATGAAAATCCTAGAGTAAACCCTGTAGTAAATTTGATCTTAAGTTGTTAGTCCAGGAAATGGCAGCACTGTTCAAATGTTCCATTTTTGTAAACATTAGAACTACCCACAAAATGCCAGGAATTTCATTTTTAAGTAGTAGGTAGGGTTGCTTTCACAGAAAAAGACATTTGAGAAATCATGGAGTCACATGCATATAGGATTAAAGGATTGACTATAATGACTCTGCTTGGAACTTAAATAATTAACCTTGTAGTTAGGATTTAAAGTATTATCTTAAAGAGGAGAATATATGTTGGAAATTGTAACTGTTTTGCAGGGTTCATTTATGTGTGTGTGCCAGAATTACTTTTGTTCATGTGAATAATGAAAAGACCTGACTTCTTTTTTATTACAGTGCATGCAAGATATGGGAAATACTAAAGCAAGACTACTTTATGAAGCCAATCTTCCAGAGAACTTTCGAAGACCACAGACAGATCAGTATCCTTTAAATTTTGCATATTGTATGTTTAAAAGAGTTAGCACATTTTTACCATTAGTATTTTATGTTCATATTGAGGAAGATGTGAAGTGTATTATGGTAGCATTAATTAAAGATGGAAATTACATGCATGATAGTGCATACTTATAATCTCACCAATTTTGGGAGGTAGAGCTGTAAAGTACTAAGTTATGTGCCAACTTGTAGGTTTGATACATAGTAAGAACCTATTTCATGAAAACTAGGAATGGGTAATGTAGCCTGTGTAGAATGGCTTGCTCAGTATGTAGAAGAAGGTCCTGGGTTTGATCTCCATGTCCTAAAAAGAAAAAAGAAAGAGAATTGATTTGCCCTAACTATGCTTTGATTTTTGAGTAGTGAATGTGTGTGTGTGTGTGTGTGTGTGTGTGTGTGTGTGTGTGTGTGTGGTAGGAGGAGGCTTATTCGTTTCTCAGCCACCCAGATTGCCAAAATAATCACACAGAAACTGTATTAATTAAATCACTGCTTGGCCAATTACTCTAGCACATTGCTAGGTAGCTCTTACTTCTTAATTAACCCATCTCCATTATTTTATATTTTATCATGAGGCTAATAGCCTACTTGCAAAGTTTCAGCATGTCTGTCTCTGGTGGTGGCTCCATGGCTTCTCTTTTAACTCTGCCTCCTTTCTCCCAGCATTCAATTTACTTTTCCCTGCTTCGCACTATTCTACCCTATCACAAGCTCAAGACAGTTTATTAACCAAAGGTATCCACAGCATACAGAGGGGAATCCTACATCACCTCCCCTTTTCTGTTTAAATAAAAAGAAGGTTTTAAATTTAACATAGTAAAATTATGCATAACAAAGCAGGTATCAAGTAAGAATTACAGTTACAATATCTACTTTATCTTGTATCATGACTAAAGAAAATTATAACTATTCTTCAACTCCATCAAAGTCCAGAAGGATATAATATTACCTACGTAAGCAGGAAGTGCAATTTAAGCCACTTCCAAAACTCTAGAATTGACAGAGACATCTTGCTGCCTGGACAGTCACCCAAAGTTCTTCTGTACTGTTTGGGCATCCCTCTTCAGCCTACAGGCCCATAGCTTCCAGCAGACTTTTCCACAAAGCAGGAAATTTCAAAGATAGTTTCACCTATATTGGCAGTTTGTCAGTAACTTTCTTCTGTGTCCTGCTGAATGTCTTGCAGACTCTTTCATGAGGCAGGAACTGCAAAGGATGGTCTCACCTTTAGGCAAGTTTAGCAGTCATTTCTTTGTGGGTCTTACATGTCCAGTTCATATATTATAACATCAAGCAGTCCAGGCAAGAGCAATTTCTTACCCAAATGGCTAACCAATACCATAAGGAGCCTCTTCGGTACCCATCTTCCTCTTGAAGTAGCTTGGTGCTGCCAGGAGCAGATGTGTCTCAATGTCATGAAAAGTCCTAAGTTCTTAGACATCTTAAATGCCATATTCTATAGTCTTGGAAAGGTTTGAAGATAATCTTATCTACCTGAAATATATCTCTATATATTTAGAAAACCTAATATGACTACAAGCTTGACTATTATAGATGATTATCTATTAACCTATATTTCTTAATTATACATAACATTTTAAAATAAGCTATGTAAACACAATACCTTGATCAAGAACGGATATATATATATACACACACACACACACACACACAACAAATTTGACTTTAAATTTGTATCAATAAACTCAGATCTATACCAGTGCAAATCTTTATAGCATATCCTCCTTCAAGTGTAAACAAACATTTATAAACAATCACTTAGGGAATTTGGGTGTAGTTCTTTTCAAACTGCTTTCTGCTTTTTGTTGGGTGAAGTAATTTTTGGGCGTTGTTTATGGCATCCTTTGGGGGGGGGTTGGTCCATAAACCACATTAGTCTGGAAGGATTGCACAGGTTCTCATCTTCTGTGGAAACAAAAGAAGAACCTCTTTTCCAAAGCAACATATCCTTAGATCCATATTTTGAAATCAAGATACCTTTAAAGTATATATGTTGGTTTTGCTTAGCAGTCCCCAGAATCAAATGTTACTCTGCAGTCGAAAAATTCAAAGAAAACACAATAATATACATAATCTAGACTCTATGTATTTTTCATATTTTTGTGGCTTATTTGTTTTTACTCTATTATTTTTAATATTTATTTTATTTTCTTTATTACTTTAATCTACAACTGTCTGTACTGTTTAAAGATGTTTTTTAATAAACCATTCACTTTTCCTCTTATAACTCGCTATACTCTTTTTTTCCCAAGCCTACATATATTTTTTAAACACACTGTGACTTGTTTAGAGTCCTTTTATGTGTGAATCTGTCCTGTTGTGGATCTGTAAATCTTTTCTGTCCAGGAGTGCTTCTTAAAATGCTAAGCACTTCTAAGGCTGCTTTGCCTTTTGGCTCTGCCCAGTCCAACATGGTGGGACGGAGGTCTGTTTAATGTGAGTCATGCTCACAGCCCCATTTTCAGGCACACAACAGGTCTATGTTGCCATTAAGCAAGTTGTAGAACTCTGGTCACAAACTCCATTTAAATGCTTGGCCTCCAAAAAGAACCAGTGTTTGTGCTGGCAGCATGGCCCAGAAGCTGCTGTTTCAAAAAACCGTGGCTTTTTTTCTGCTACTGATGAATCAGGAAAACCTCTCTTAAAGGAGCGGAGTCTAGAAGAAAAAGGAAATACAGATTGGAGAGTCAGTGATAGACACCCTTTGTTGGTGTGTGTGTGTGTGTTGTGTGTGTGTGTGTGTGTGTGTGTGTGTGATACTCTCTGGAGTGGCCTTTCCTTCTTTGAAAGTGAAGGTGTACACAGACCCTGAAGAATAGCACATATTTGTAGAAGAAATGTAGCCAGGTAAACACATGAGAATCTGACATAGCTGTAGCCAGACGTACTAAGTGATCTGTCAGAGTAAATACCACTTTTCCCAAAGCATTTACTAAATTGGATCATATTAATATGAGGTATTGATCTTTTACTGTTTACAAAAAGATGGTCTTATAGTTGTTGGAAAGTGTTTAGGGAGGGACATTGTCTAAGCATATATGAAGTTTAGAGTAGAAGATGACGAATCTTGGACTGTGAGCTTAGCTACCATGTGCCTATATAGCCTAAAAGTAAAGTTCAGTTACTGTAGTTCCAGCTACTCAGGAGGCCGCAGCATGACAGACTACTTGAGTCTGAACTACATAATGAATCCTTTCTCAAAAATAATATTTGTAATCATTTTTCTTTTACTCTGAAGCACTGCTTTTTAGAGCAGTGGTTCTCAGCGTCCCTAATTCTGCAATTCTTTAATACAGTTCCTCATGTTATTTCATTGCTATTTCATAACTGTAATTTTACTACTGTTATGAATTGTAATATAAATAATCTGTGTTTTCTGATGGTGTTTCTTAGTCAACCCCTGTGAAAGGGTCTTTCAGTCCCCCAAAGGGGTCTCTACCTTCAGGTTGAGAACCACTGATTTAGAGAGATTAATAAGAAAATCAGTTTTGCCTCCTTTCAGTCTGAAGCTTAAATCTCTTAGAAAAACTTAACACCAGGATGGGAATTACAGCTCAGAGACAGAATGCTTATCTGGTAGTATGCCTAAGGCAATCGATTGGATTCCCAGGAAAGAAAGAAAAGAAAAGAAAGAAAGAAAAAAAAGTCAGTCTAGAGAGATGACTCAGCAGCTTAAGAGCACTGGCTGCTCTCCTAGAGGATCTGCTTCAGTTCTCTGCATCCACGTGGCAATTTACAAGGCTGACCTTGGTTGTTAAAAAGCTCACATTTCTTTACCTTTATAGTTGTAAATACAATTTCATAAGGGAATTAAGTAAGAAAAAGTCAGTCTTCCTCTCTTTCTTCCTTTCTTTTTCTTTCCTTTCTTCCTTCCAGCCATCCTTGTAAAGCTTATGGGTCTTTGAGCAAAGTCTAATATCTCTGCACTTTTGTAGATATAAATATATAACCCTAGGCCACTGGAGCTAAACTGATTTAAATTCATATAACAGGGACCTTGTTACATTCTTTTTATTTTCTTTTATTTTTTATTGAGAAAAGGAAAAAAAAAGTTTCCCCCTCCTCCCAGCCTCCCATTTCCCTCCCCCTCCTCCCA
>NC_022028.1:11811132-11835745 GCF_000317375.1 Microtus ochrogaster | reverse complement strand
CTTAGTTTCTGCAGTACATCTATCCAGGACCTTCTGGCTTTCATTGTTTCCATAGAGAAATCAAGTGTAAGTCTGATAGGTTTACCTTTATAAGTAACTTGGCCTTTTTCCTTTGCAGCTCTTAATATTCTTTCTTTATTCTGTATGTTTTGTGTTTTGATTATTATATGGCAAGGAGATTGTTTTTTTTTTTGGTCCAGTCTATTCGGTGTTCTGTATGCTTAGCATCAGTAGACCTAATACAGTGAAAATTTCTTTTGGAAATGCCTGGAATGACAGTTTATAGACAGTTTCCTCTTTGAATATGGTATAGTCCTTATATCTAATAAGTATCTACTGAGTATCTGTGTCCACATGTGCAATGGGGTGCATGTGAAGATCAGGGGACAACCTGCTGTGATTGTTCTTTCCTCTTACTACACAGCTTCCTGACTTAGAACTCACATTCTCGGGGTTGTTGACAAGCATTCTTACCCGCTGAGTCGTGTTGCTAGCCCTTTAAATCCATTTTGGTTTTTTCGTCCAGAATATTAGAATAGAATTCATGAATGACTATAAAACTTTGAACCAAGGATCTATTCTACAAATGAACTTTAGTTAGAATCCAGCCATACCCACCAGTAACAATATTCTGTGACTACATGGACTCTTGTAGATATAAGAGTTGAGTAGTTAGTTATAACAGATCTACTCTTGTAAATATCATAAAATATTTACCAGCTCCTCAAAATGTGCAGATCCCTAGAGTTTAGTCATTATTTACGTTAGGTAAAATTAACAATGAAGAATTGGTTGCATTTAGTATTATGCACAAATACATACATATGTGCATGTACACACATGCATGTACACACACACACACATGCACAAAGACATGTGTGTATGTGCTTCCTGAGTGTTTTTGCTAAGGGGTTCTTAGGAACTGAGAGTAGTCAAAACCAGCATAGCCATTCTTTAAGTCATTTCCTTGGAATTGAAAAATAGTTTTTTTTTCTCAATAGTTCTCTGTTAATAATTACAAAAGTTTTAATGATTTCACTAGTCTTAATCTTTTATTTTTATTAAACAGTAGACAGATCAACTTTGACCGTGTGTAATTTTTCTATTAATTACTACATAGATAATTTCTGAGAAGCTTTCTTGTTAAAAGTGGAAACCTTAGTTTCAGTTCCTGAATTTCTTCATTCCTCACCTTTGCAAGAAAAAAAATGATCACTATTTTAATAAATAGGAAATTCTGAGTGTCACCAATTCATGAGATAGCTGGTAAGGTAGGGAAAAAATCATGTTAGAATCAGGTACTTAATCTTACTGAGTTGCTAATTGTTCATTTATGGTGTGAAAATAGCCATAAGTACATTAACTTGGTTTTGAAAGACATTCAAAGAATCAGTGTACAGCACACAGCATGCACTGTTTGGTACATTCTGAGTACTGCTTGGATGCTAGTTTATTGTAAAATGAACCTGAGCTAAACTGAGAGTTGGGTGATAGAAGTGGTGGTGGACTGGAATGAATTATACTGTTGTTTTTTCTTTTCAAGTTGGGATGATTTGTTTGTTTATTGTTTTAGAATGAGTTTTCCTGAAATAAATGCACTTTCTGTGGGGGAGAGGGAGAAGAAAAGTATGACCATGCACAGAATAGGGTGAGAAAGTGGAGATTGGGATTAGAACAATAGTGTGGGCTGTTTGGAGAGGAGTGAGTAAGGGAAATGACCGAACTCACTTTTTTCCTTAAGTTATCTGTTTTCAGAGCAGTAGAATTTTTCATCAGAGATAAATATGAAAAGAAGAAATACTATGATAAAAATGCTATAGCTATTACAAATGTAAGTAAAACCATTTTTTACCAATTGATGTTTGTTAAGTAGATTTCAGATGTTTAACATACAACTCATTTTGTTTATTATAAAACATATTAGTTGCATATGCTTAACTGTTTAAATATTAGTGTTTTTGGCTATATAACGTTGTAACTTAAAGTAGAGAGGGTCCAGTTTACTTGACCTTTCATTAAAACAATTCTGTAATTAAAAAGACTAAGCCACCAGTTGGAAAAAAAAAAGAGGGGAATATAAAATTACTTTGTAAATTCTCGAAATGAATGCTAAAGAAAATTTGTAGTCTTTTTTCCTGCTAGAATATTGTTTGGTCTGTTGAAACATGAAGAGTATCCCAAGAGCATATTAATGCTGGATACTTTCCTTGATTATTAGCAAGTATATGATAATAGTTGTTACCTTGCTGTAACATTCAAACTAATCAACTGCTTTTATCTAGTTTTTTATTTCAGATTAAAAATTTCCTTCCTAGTTAATTATATAAGACTAATTTCCTTTATCATTGAAATCAATTTTTGGCCTTTGATTCCTTATTTAAGAAGAAAGTGTTACAGTAATTAATTTTGTGAAGTCATTTATCACGCAGTTCTGAGAGTTTTCATCTCATTTGGCATTAAATTAGCCTTTTCTTTTAGTTCCTGTTCAGGTACTTTTCTGTTGCTATGGTGAAGCACCCTGACCAAGGCAGCCTATAGAGAGAAGGGTTTATTTGGGGTTTAGTTTACTCTTCAGTTCCAGTGGCATTAAGAGTCCATCACCACACTAGGGAAGGGTGGCAGCAGGCAGGCAGGACACCTGGAGCTGGCGGCTGAGAGCTGAGTGCTACATCTCATAGTCCAAACTGAAGCAAAGAGAGCAAACTGGAAATGACACAGATCTTTAAGACCTCATGGCTATACCTCCTAAGCCTCTCCAAGGAGCCACTTACGGGGAACCAAGTATTAAAATATCTGGAGATTTTGGTACCAAGATAGCCCTTGTAGTCCTTTGAGCTGCTTCTTCACCTTTGTGGGTGGAACAGACAAAAGCTGTTGAAGGATAAATAAAAATTAACAGTGTTGAGAATGATGTTTATAATGTGCTTGAATTTAAGACTCCATTCATCCTTAAGTGAACTAATTCAATATTTAACAAATTTTCATATGAAATATTATTTAGAACATTTTATAAAACATACTACTTTATATTAAACCCTGAATGTGACTTTCTAAACCTTTTTACTTGAATTTGTTTTTTTTCTCAGCAAATTGGAAGTTAGGATTATTCATAAGAGCTTTATCTTTAGATGAAAACTGGTTTTCTCTTTTTCATGTATAGGTATTGTTTGCTGAGATAATCTTTTCAGTCATAGGAAATATAGTAAAATTACAGTGTTAGGATTAAATGTCATGTTTGTAACTCATTTTCAAATAGTTCAGTGAAATCTGGCAGTTGGCATGCATATGTGTATGAGTGTGTAGAGAACACACATGGTGTGTTGTTAACATGTGAAAAATTTAGTGTTTATATAGGCACTGATACTATGTTTTTTTTATTCCTTTTTTTGTAGGTTTAGAAGTAAAAAAAAAATTAAAGTAAAAGTTTATATATTCCTGAGTTTGTATTACTAATGAAATGAAAATCCAGAAGCATTTATGAAAGTTATTTACATGTAACCCATGTTCAGAGTCAGCCAGAATACTAAGTAGAGGTTATACCAGATTTTAAAAATGAGACAGAATATGAGTGTCTTATATCTAAGTTATTTCCTGAAAGAAGTGGGTCCATTTGGACACTAGTTACATTAGTTGTACTCTGACCAAGAGCTATCTTGATGACTTTTGAGTTTTATGTGGCTATAACTCCTGTATTAAATAGCTCTAATTTGTTTTAATGTCTTATTTTTATAATTTATCTGTTTCCCGATTCAGATGTTATTGTGTTGTCAGAATGTGCTACTGCTTTTGATTTTTTTTTTTCTATTTTAAGAATGATCCTTTTTCTCTATGTTAGGCAATTTCAAAACAAAATACTAATTTACTTCTTGGCTTTCTATACCTATTTCAAAATGTGATAAAATTCAAAGCAGTAAACTGCAATGAAACAATAGCAGGGAGCTTATTGTTTTCTGTTGTTCCACAGCCTTAGTGTAGCCATGAACCAAGGCTGCTGGAATCCATGTGAGAGTGAGAGAAGCTAGAGTGGAATCTTCTTCATTGCCAGGGATGATTTATTTTCAGCTATAAGGAATGCCTTCAATAGGCTGCCCTGGTGGTACTGACTGATCTGTAATCTTAGTCTAAAGCAGTGGCTCTCAACCTTCTTAAATCTGTGACCTTTAATACAGTTCCTCATGTTGTGATGACCCCCAACTATAAAATTATTTCATTGGTACTTCATAACTGTAATTTTGCTACTGTTTTGAATCTTAATGTAAATAACTGATATGCAAGATATCATGAAAGGGGGTTGCAATCCACAGGTGGAGAACCACCGGTGTAGAGACGGTTTAGAGACGTTTTAGAGGCGGAGGCAGAAGGATCCCAAGGTCTAGGCCTGCCTGGGCTAGAGAGTAAGTTCAAGGCCAATGTGGGCTATATAACCCAGTCAGTAGGAATCAGTGAATACTTGGAGTCCTAGAAAAAGCCATGCCAAGTCAAGAGGAAAGAACTAATAAAAGTGTGGGCACTTTACCTAGTCAGGATAAGAAGAGCAAAGGTTCCTAAAAGTCAGTAGAGACAGACTAGAGAACAGACTAGGAGGAGTTGTAGGTGACAGAATGCAGAGTGTAGCCAGAGCAGGGAAGGAAAAGGGGATACAGTAGGTGTGAGGTGGTTAAGGAGTGTGTAAATAATCTAAGATCAGATTTGCATGTGAGAGTAACTTAAGTATAGAGCCAGGATTTGGGGAAGTCAGGAGCACTATTCCAGGAGACAGTCGTACCCTCTTGCTAGTGAGGTGTGAGAAAGACATGGTTTTGAGAGATAGAGAACTTTCAAGAGTACCTAGTTTGTTTCTTTTTTCCTTTCTTTCTTACACCTTCTAAAGAGGATAACAATCACTTTCATAATAAAGTGGGGTTTTTTGTTTCTTGATGTTTTATAATTTACTGTCTCACCTTTTATATTGTGTTTTTTTACAAGTTTGTACAAATAAGTTTTATGATGCAGGTTACCTTATTAAGTAATCTTTTAATCCCATTTTACATGAAAATTTCAATAAATATCTCTAGGAACAACCAACTTTAAGATGGGCTCTAAGGTACAGTTTGAACAGATTTTCTATTTTTTTGGACAAGGTCTTTTTATTTAGCTCTGTCTAGACTGGAATGTCTTGTGTCCTGAGTGCTGGGTAATGCCATTATTCCTGGCTAGTTTGACTTTTTCTTAATGGAAATTCTACATTTCTATGTGCTGTGCATTTTCTTTTATGTGAGGCTTGCTTTAATATTAATTAAATATCTAGTTTACGCAAATCACACCAGAAAAACACTGTGCAAGGGAAAAACAAGTGTCCAAAGTGGTTCAAGAACTACAGTCTTAATTAACTAGCAGATTGAAGGAGTTGCCATCGTGAAGTACTATTTTGACATTACATGATAGCCCATCTATAATAGCAACTCGAAATCCCCATAGACACTCCCAGTATGACAGGGAAATACAGAGATGCCAGCTTTATGGCTCCAGAGACCTGGCATGCATTTTATAAACAGTCAGTTTTATTTCTGTGGTGAAGAGAGCAGTAAGAAATGCTTCTGTTGAAGTGTTCGCCAGTGCATGTAGAGATTGGGTAGGAAGATGTGTGCAGAGCTTTCAGGTAAATTCCATTTTTGTGTGTAAATGCTGATTATGTGTGATTGCCTTAGTCCCTTAAGGTAACCCAGCAAGTACGGCTTTGGGACTTCTGTGTGCACGCCCATCTTCATGACGGACATGAATAAATTATTTTGTAATAAGTCTGTTGCTACTCAGCTGTTACATTAACCCAGTCTTCTCTTAGTCTTTACTTTTGCTTTTTTAAACATCAAGTTAAAAATGTAATTATCTTTTACTATTTCCCCTGCTTTACTTTCCATTCTTAAAGTAATTATCAGCAAAAATAAAAAGAAAATTTTACTCTCCTACTTTGGATAAAACCTTTTCTTGCTTCAATATGTTATGGTTTCAGTAGTAACTTTGACTGAGAATGAATTACCAGAGAAAATTATACTTATTAGTTTTGTTATGATCTTATCTAAACAGTTTAAATTTTTAGCCTAGTAAAATCTATTTTAAGTGTATATTCTTTGCTATGTCCTTTTAAATATTTCACATAGACATTGTTTTTAAAACATACTTATTCTTGATGGCAATATTTTACTTTGTTAAAATTCTTTAAACTGCTTTTATCATAAACATGAGTGTTGGTTTCTTTCTGGTGTTTGTCAGTTTGATCACCACCTTCTCTTCTTTTTTCCCTCCTAACTTTGCGTCTGCATATCTAGATTTCCTCCTCTGATGCCCCTCTTCAGCCTTTGGTATCCTCTCCTTCTCTGCAAGCTGCTGTTGATAAAAACAAACTAGAGGTATAGTAAGTTTTCCACATGTGCGTTTGTGGTGTTGCTGATAGGTGGGCTTCTTCTCACAAGACTGTGGTTTAGGAACACCAGTAGAAATCATGTTTTGAGTAATATCCAGAATAAAAAATGTCAAATATTTAATTTGCTGAATCTTGTTTTATGCCATTGGCATGAGTAAAGAGTTTTGTTTTATATTTAATTTCAGAGTGACTGATTTTGAGGCTATTACCATATTTAACCATTAAGCGATTTTTTGTTGTCATATTCATAACTGCCTTATAGGAACTTTAAAGGTTGATGAATTTTAAAGATACTTTGTTGTTGAATTCTCTGATTTCTACATCTTTGGTTAAAAAAAAATCTTTTCTGACTATGGTGCTGTTTCTCTAAGTATTTGAAAGTTGATGTCAAATTTCTTTTTCTTTTCCTCTGAAGTAGTATCAACTGTCATATAGAAAACTATGTATTTTATGGGACTGTGACTTTAGAACTGTCAATGATGAATTTTAGAGTATATTCTGAGTGTGCTAATAAGATAGGTATTCTTATGTCTTGTATTATGTATTCAAGTCTCGTGTGCACATATTTGAGAATTTTAATTTCCTTTGATATTCATTTTTTGTGTCTACATCTTGATAAATGGCATGTAGACTTGTGGGACACAAAGACAAGTAAGATATGCCTGTGCCCTTGTGGACTTTGTAGTCTAATGGGGAAATACAGCAGTTTATAATGCGGTGTATTTATGCTGTGACTGCAATAGCTTTGCTACTACTCTTAGAAAATATACTTTTGATGGATTTTATACTCTTGAGAAGGCATTAACTATAAGGATCAGGAGGTATTCCAGGTAGAGAAAGCAGCTTGTGAAAGGGTATAGGTGGAGTACTGTGTTTAAGGACTGGCAGGTTGAATGGCGTAGCAGAAACAAGAAAGAGGGGGGAGAAGTAGGAGGGAGTCCTTAAGAACCCACGGAAGGAGATTGTTCTTCGCTCTGAAGGCTGTGGGACTTTAATATGAGTTTTAAGGGGAAGGGTCGAATGATAAGGTTTTCATGTTTTCAGAAACTCTGTTCTACTGGCTCCTGGGGAAGTGAGTTTTGTGGTAACAGATGAAGAAAAAGGCATAAGAACCAGACTTAATCCAGAAATAAAATGACAGAGACACCTGCTAAAGTGGGACAGAGAAAAGAAGAGTGCAGTTTAGAGCGATCATAAGGTAGACTATGTGGTGTTTAATGGGGTGCTTGGAAAGCCTTGGCTTCCATTTCTGACTTCAGCATCTCCATGTGAGGATCTGATTTGAAGAGAAAAATGGAAAATGAGATGGATTTAAAGTTAGGCACGTTCAGTATGAGGTTACAGGTGATAGCAGGTATTTGGACATAGAGATTTATACAAGTCAGAGAGAGATCCAGAGGTTTGATAGGTGGAGTGTCAGCTCTGAATAGCATGCCGAACCACCAGAGGAAGCCATTTCCATGAGACTAGCTGAGCGTTATTAGCACAGGGGAGTTCATGAGACTGACTGGATTTTAGAGCTCATAGCGCAGGGTTAAAAGTGAGTACGCTCTGATGATTTGGTGTTCAGTTGAAGTCCTGGAGAGCCTCTGTTCTTTTTTCTGTTTTCTCTTTTCTCCACCTTCCTGTTCCCTTTTAACACGTGATTTGATGTAGTTCAGGGCAACCTTGAACTCCTGATCCTCCTCTGGAGTTTTGGGATTGCAGCTGTGTGACACTCTTGTCTTTTTTAAAAAAAACAAAAAACAAAAAACAAAACAACCCATCAGCTTTTGATTCTGTGGGTAAGAATCAATGTCTGGGTCAAACTCTATGATCTTAATTTAGAGCCCATACTGTTAATCTTTCTTCCAACCCTGGGTCATTATGTCATAACTGGAATCAGTATTTCATTGGCTGACATTCTAGTATAAAAGGGAATCAAGTCATACTGGTTTCCCCCTATTAAATGTAACTAAGAACATTTATTTTGAGTTGATTTCAAATTTGCCCACTCATAGTGATTAAGATATGAGCCCTTTTCATTAGTGATGTTTTCCTTGAAAAATGACTTGGTTTCCATAGGCTGCTGTACCATGTGTTGTGTGGCTTATGAACAACAGTAATCTATTTCTCACAGTTCTGGAGGCTGTAAAGTTCAAGACCAAGGCTTGTGTCTTGTGTGGGCCCACTTGCTTATTCATAGAATGGCACCTTGCTGTGAATATCACTGGTGGAAATGGGTAAGACTCACTCTGGGTCCTGTTTTATCAGAATACTAATCCCAGTCATAGGGTTCTGCTCTTGTGACTTCATCACCTTGCAAAGGCCCTCAGCTCTTAATACTGTCTCGCAGTGTTGGGGTTTTAGTCTCAATACATGTATTTTTTTTGAAGTGGCCACAAACATTTCAACCGTAGCAATAAATAACATCTCTAAGAGATTAAGGAGCAACTTACTTAGCTTATTAACATGGGTCAGCTTTTATCACTAAACCTTACTAATTATGTCTGGAAGACATTATTAGAACTTTTTGCTCATTTTATTTTTCTTACAAAGTTGGGATGATTGCTTACTTCATAAAGCTGTTGTGAGGATGAAATGAGTTCGGAACAGTGCCTGTGCTATTAGCTGTAATCTAAGAAATAACAGCAGATTATTTCTTATAAAGCTCCACTGTACTTGAGTGAGCAGTGAGACCTGAGTGCTTTGGGTCTGCCCTCCACTAGCACAAAGGGATACTGACTAGTGGTTGTATTTTGAGTATTGCTTTCCTAAGTTTTTGTTTTCTTCATTTACAAGAATACAGTAATGACAATAGTTGCTTTGAACAGTTTTTGCAAAGATTAAATTAGACATTAAGGAAATGTGCATAGATGTATTTTAGAAGTGAAGGTTTGGTTTGGGTTATAGTTGAGTCAGATATAGATGATGCTTCTAATTGATCCCCAGGAGCTTAAAGCTTACTTTTAGTCTGGAGTTCCAAGTAGTTGGGCAGATAGAAAAGTATTCTGAGAAATAACCTAATTCCTAGATGGTCTTCTGTTTGTTCTAGACTATTTTTATATATGCTCATTTGTTAATTAAAATCAATTGCTCTTTATGTTTTAGCACTTTAGGTATTCAGAAAATACAATATTATGTTAAATTTACTTTGTTCTTGAAAAGCATGATTGAAACAGATGGTTTGAGAGAATTGTCCTAAGGGACCTTAAATATAATTTTTTTAATCTGGGTTGTTTTAATTTGCTTTTCTGTTGCTATGATAAATACCATGTCCAAAAGCAACTTAGGGGGAGGAAAGGGTTTTTTTAGTTCACACTTCTAGGTCACAGTGCATCACTGAGGGAAGGTGGAGCAAGAACCTAAGTAGGGACTCAAGCAGCCCATGAAGGAATGTTTCTTTAGGTTGCTCACTGGCATTGCTTTCTCATGGAACCCAGGCCCACCTATAGAATGGTACCTCACACTGGGCTGAGCCTCCACATCAGCCAAGACAGTCTCTCAGAGACACAGCCACAGACCAGCCGATCAGGACAGTTCTCCAACTAACTAGAGGTTGTTTCTAGTTGACACTAAGTATTAACACACAGGTTCTGGAAGTTTAGTGATGCATTCTCATTTGCTACACATACACTGTTGGTGTTTGTATACAAATGTTCTCACCAACTTACTGTTACTCACAGTAAGTTGCTTGCCAGTAAAAGGAAATGGTAACAGGAGAAGTGCTTTAGAATTTTGCGTTGTTCTTAATCTTATAGTTGAAGACATTGCTGTTTATGCCATAAAGATATTTGCTATACTTTTTTTTTTTCAATTTGGGACCAATACTGAGAGTTTTATTTTCTCTTTTATATTTTGCTGCAAGTGCTGAAATTGAAATTTAATTTCTCATATTGGTGTCCTGCTTTATAGTTTACAGTATTCTGAGGTTTTAAATACCTTTTTAAAATAAATGTACATTAAAATTATGTTGACTTTCAATACTTAATAAGCAATCTTATATAACTATCACCTATCACTATGTAAATTGAATGTTATTGTCACTTCCAAAGCTCCCATCTTATAATCTTTAATCACTTCATTCTTTCTGTTTGGAGGTAATTAGCATACTGACTTTTTCACTTAGCATCAGTATCAATTTTGTGTTTTTGTGTTTTTATTTGTGCATAATGTGCTTTAAATTATTTTATTATTTTGCAGTTTTATACTCTTATGCCTACAAACTTTTTGTCTTTTTTCATTTTTATATGAGTGGCTAAGTCCTTTGAAGTTCTATTAGTTCACATTATAGCCTAGGACACCGCTGTTCGCTTTACTCATTTATACACGCAGGCACAGCTTTGCGTTCTCTTCTCTCTCTCTCTCTCTCTCTCTCTCTCTCTCTCTCTCTCTCTCTCTCTCTCGACCTCTCTTGACCTCTCTCGACCTCTCTCTCTCGACCTCTAAGATTTGTTGTTACTGTTCTTAATTCTCTGGAGTACAAATGGTGAACACTGTAATACCATTATTATAATTTTCCCCAACTACTTACACCAATATTTGAATCTGGCTCCACATACTGTCCTTAGTACTTTTAATAAGAAAATCTTTATACTAGTTTTTAAAAGCATAAAATTATGACTTAAAAATTTGTGTTACTTTTGAAATTAAGATGATTTTGTATTTTAACTCCTACGTTTTTCTGATATAGTATTACTTTATTTATATCACAAAGAAAGTCTGTCCTGCTGGGTATATGGTGCACACCTTTAATCCCAGCACTTGGGAGGCAGAAGCAGGTGGATCTCTTACCCCTACCCCCACACCCCTGATACAGGGAACTCACTATGTAGACCAGGCTGGCCTCAAGCTCACAGAGATCTGCCTGCCTCTGTGTCCCGAATGCTAGGATCAAAGACAGATGGATCTCTTGAGTAACAAGCCAGTCTGGTCTAAAGGTTGAATTCTAGAACATTTAGGGCTACAGAGTAAGACACTGTCTCGAAAAAGAAAAAGAAAATCCATCCTATCAATTGGTTTACTTCTTATGTATGTAAGAAGTAAAGTATTAGCCTGATGTAAACATCTACTAGAATTTGCTGAATTGAGTTCTTATCCTTTAAAACAAATCCTGAAGTTTAAATTGTCTCACTCGTGAAATTTTGAGTAATCCTCTGTATTGTGTTTAGTATCTAACCTCAATGAAAAAATGAAATTGCTTTTGACATTCAGATTTCAGTAGCATGTGGATAATGTAAGCACTTGATATTTCTGTCTTTTCTCAAATGATGATTTCAATGAATAAAGTGAACTAAAAGTTTCTGTTTTAAAAAGTAAACGTATGAAAACTTTGGGCTATGTTTTAGAAAGAAAAGGAAAAAAAAAAGGAAGAGAAAAAGAGAGAAAAGGAGCCAGAAAAGCCTGCCAAACCACTAACAACTGAAAAGGTAAAATTTCTTTTTTTAAAAAAATCTAAGATTATCATCTTATTATTTAAACAAATCTTCAGTAGACACCTCCCGAGCCATCTCAGTGACCCCAGGTTAAATGCTTACCTCCTCTTCCTGGTCCTCTTAAGTGCTAGACTGACAGATGTTTGGCACCACACCTGGATAGTACTTGAGTTTCTACAGGAGGTGGTGCACCTAATTTAGAGACATTCTTTTGCAAGGTTATTTTTGCAGTAGTATGTAAGAAAGGTATGATAGATAAGCTAGAATTAAGGAGAACATCATCTTTGCAAAGGAATTGGGTGTATAATTCTGGTGCCTTGATTTTGAATGCGTTTCATCATTTATGTGTGGAAACATGGAAAGAGAATGATTAATTCCCTTTGATTTTACATCCTCTTGATAAATGGCATATAGACTTGTGGGACTCAAAAACAAGTAAGATATGCCTGGGCAAATAATTAGCTTGAGATAAGAATTTTTTTACAGCTTAAATGGTCTGCTGTGTTCTTACTATTTTACATAGTTTAAATCAGAAGCATTGAGTAGCTAAAGTATTGTCTTATCGAAAGCTATACAAGATGACAGTAATAAATAAATATATACTAAAATACCCTGAAGTCTAGCATGAGGAACCCACTGAAGTCGTAATAGCTTTTTACTACTTAGTTACTATTAAATGCTTACCTCCTCTAAATAACTGAAATGACAAAGTGTGTGTGTGTGTGTGTGTGTGTGTGTGTATATATATATATAAAATCATATTTTAGATATGTTATAGGCTTTGTAGTAAATTGAAAACATTTTTTCCATGGAATTTCTGAAATGTTTTTTAAAGTCTTAACATTTTATCACAAGTGAAGCAATAAAATAAGGAAGAAATCCAATTACTTTATGTGTAAAGCTTTCATTTCCTACTTAATAAAAGAAAGGCTTTTGCTCAGTAAGCATGCAAGCTCACAATCCTATTTTGTAAATTAGAAATTTTTCTTAAATAGAAAAAAGGAGTTATTTTCTCAGAAAATGCTTTGATAAAAAGTAGTTTCACTGAGCTAAAGCCCCCAGTTAAGTGCATCAAGATTTAAGGCTCAACAATTAAATTAGATGTGTTGTTGAAAAGGATGAAACCATCTAGAACTTTACTGAGTGCCCAGTGTAGTGTGAACATCATTTTGAAGCCTTTAAATGTATTATTTCATAGTCCTCATGGTACTTTGAGTTTGGTATGACTGTTTTTTATTTTTTTCATTCTTTGCTTGAACCTGAATGATATGGGATCAGCAGTTTATTCCTGGTTACACAGCTGTTAAGTAGTGACTAAGCTGGGATTCACTAAGCATCTGCCTTCCCTCATGCACTATGAACAGTAATATACTGTGTGCACTATCAGTTTATTCTCTACCATCCAAAAGGGGATTAAGAAAAAAGGGGACATTATTATGTATTTGTCATGTGGCTGCATGGGTAGGGGCGAGACTGCCCCCTGTCTCCCCCACCTTCCCATCAATGCCTGAGGCAGATGGGAGAGCTGTCCCCATCTGTCTTGTGGCCACATGGACAGGGGAGAGATCCCTTCCCCTCACACCATCAGGTGGGAGAGCTGGACCTGAGGTCATAAGAGCAGGAGAGCTGTCCCTGCCCCTCATCAACTGCAGTACTCTGGAGAGTGGTCCCTGCGCCTCACCTGGGCAACACAGTAGAGCTCGCCCTGAAGGTGTAGGTGTGGGAGAGCCTACCTGGAGGATGTGAAAACAGGAGAACTGACCCCACAAGGGGTGAACTAGCCAGTGAAATGCCAGAAACTCACCCTGGTGCTAAAGACAGGGGAAAGCTGTCAGGCTGACCAATCCCTCAACTACCCAGGCCCAGAACCAGGGTTAAGTGCTGACCCATCCCAATATCCATGCCATCTGTGATCTGCTGGATCCAGAGTCACAGGATCTCCACAGCACAGGGCAGCCACAGATGTCCAGGAAGAGTCCCAGTATTGATAGTGTAGTAGAGACCAGAGGCCTCAAACCAAACCAGTGGTTCTTTGCAATGAATGTCTGCATGTAAAGATGTATGGCTAAAGGGGTTTACTGTGTCACTCACTGCAGTTTCCATGATGAGGGATTCCCTCCCCCCCCTTTTTAATTTTTTGACCTTTTTATCTTAAATTTTATTTTGTTTTATTTTGAGGGGTATTGCAGGAGCAGAGGGCAGATACAAAGAATGGGAGATGGATGTGATTGGGATGCATGCTGTAAAAGACAAAAAAAATAAATGAAGTTTAAAAATGGGGGGGAACAGGAGGGCAGAGAGTCAGCTCTTCTTTCTACTAAGTGCTGTTGACTGTGCTAAGAATTTCATGTGTGCCATTTAGGGATGGCAGTAATCCTGGGAAGTCTCAGGACAGTGACTATGCAAATTTAATATGAATTAATGCAAAGAAGAAATAGAAAATTCATAAAGAAAAGCTGGCTCAAGGTCACGTGTAATAATTGGTGGAGTCATCTTTCTAAAGGGTGGCTGGGAAGGAGCTTATTACTGCCTTACTGTATTAGCTACTGTTCTTGTTGCTGTCAACTAAAAAGTACATTAAGAAAGGTTTATTTGGGCAACATGGTATAGTAAAAAGAATATGGACTTTGGAGTCAGGAAAAATTCAGTGATTATGATTAAAGCTTAGTTTTAACTGAGATAATGCATATCTGTAATGCCAGCACCCAGAATGGGAAAGTAGGAATTTGAGGCCAGCCTGGGCTACATAGTGAGGTGCTATCAAAAATAATGTATAACAAAACAAACAAAATAAACCTGTAATGTAATATTCCAAGAAATGATCTTAGTTTACAAGTATTCTTAAAGTAGTCTGCCTTATGCCTAAAACTGAAGACAGCTAATATGTAACATATATACACAGTGTAGATAGGCTGTAACAGGTTATTAGAACACAGCAGTGAACAGTTCCTGCCTCAACACACTCATTCTGAAGTCCTCAGTTTTTAATCTCAAAGACATGTTCACATTGGCTTCCAGCAACATGCCAATTACAGTTCAGAATTTCCTCCCTGAGAGTGGGTTTCTTTTGCATACATTGTGTTTCTTGATGTCTGCCTGGCTTCTGGTTTGGGAGTTTTACACACACACACACACACACACACACACACACACACACACACACACACACACACACCTTGCTTATGACCTCTTTTCTCTGATGTATCTAAAAGAGATGTTTAGTTTTCATCCTCCCGCCCTTTCTACTTGTTAAATTCAGCAGTTTAGATTCCTTATGTGCTGTTGATTAACTAGCCAGCTAAGGAGCAGTGGTATCTCATTCTTGAGGATCAGCTTTTATACCTGTTACTTAAAAGAACAAGAAATGTCAAAAACAGGGTGACTGAAAAGTAAGCTTTTATTCTGTTCAGTCTGTGAAGTAGCTTTGTAAATTACTGAAAGACTGGGCAGCGAAGCTTCTGCTGATAACACTGTAGTAATTTGAATGGGACTCCTGCTTGTTGGGAATCTCCATAAAGTTTATAAAGTTGCTTTATTTGAATTTACTTATGTAAGTACTTGCTGAAAATTTTTGTTCAGTAAATTGTAATCACCTAACTTTACCCTTACATAGTTAACTCAGATTTTCTAATAGTGGTTCTCCAACTTCCTAGTGCTTGTGACCCTTTAATACAGTTCCTTATGTTGTGGTGGCTCCCAACCATAGCATTATTTTTGTTGCTGCTTCATACATGTAATTTTGTTACTGTTAAGAATTGTGATGTAAATATCTGTGTTTTCTGATGGTCTTAGGTGACCCTTGTGCAATGGTTGTTTGACTCACAGATTGAGATCGCTGCCTTATTAAAAGGCAAAGAAAGTCTGTGATGCTATGGAAGCTGAATAAGTTACAGTGCAGTGATCCTACATGTCCTGTTTTCCACTTCTGAGCTCAGTATGAACTGTCAGAAGGGTGATAGTGAAATAAAGAGCGATGTGGTTGTCAGAATACTTTGATATTTACCTGTGCCCAATTTCTTTTCCTCTCCAACCTCAACTAACAAGTGTTAGTAGCAACTAGAAAATAATATGTGATCCAGTTCCTTAAAAGTGTAACTTGCTGGTGAGATGACTCAGGAGGTAAAGACACTTGCTGCCAAGCCTGAATGGAATTTAACCCCTGGACCCTGGATGGGTAAAAGGAGAGAACTGACCCCTCAAAGTTTCCCTCTGAACTCAACACATGTCATGGTATGCACATACACATACATACCACACAAAATAAATGAAGAGATAAAAGTATAAAAATTTGTGCCTGGCGATGCAGTCCTGTGGTCTCTGCTTCTTGGAAGGTTGCAGACTACAAGTTGAAGGCTTACTTGGGCAACTTAATGAGACTTGACTCAATATAAAATATAAAGAAGAAGGAGTTCAGAATATAGCTCAGTGATAGCATTTGCCTATCATGTATAAGGTGACAGGTTCAATTCCCAGTACTACTGGGAAAGATAAATAATGAAATTTAAATTTTATTTAAATTTCTGTATTCACTATTCAGTGGTCTCATTGTGTAAGAATTACTATTGTAAATTCAAAGACCATGTTTACCTGCTTAAAAAAATAATAAGTGCTTTAGGATTCCTCATGCTAACTTCATGAAAATTATGCATAAGTGAAACTTAAAAGATTGGTTTGATTAATAAAATTATCAATTAATCTAATGATTTACTTCAAAGGTACAGAAGAAAGAAGATCATCAACTTGAGCCTAAGAAAAGCACCAGCCCAAAAAATGCTGCAGAGCCCACTGTTGATCTTCTAGGACTTGGTAAGTAATGGACTGTAAGACAACTGAAAGCCTACTGGAAATGAACATGGTGTCCAGTTCTTCAGTATTATATCAAGGATGTGGTTTGAAATGGTCCGATAAGTATGCTGAACTGGCACAGAAAAACCAGTGTCCATCAGCTCTGTTCTTTACTGAAATAAAAGTAATGAATTCCTTGGGGGGAAAGATATCAAAGTAACCTTCAAAAGCTTGGTAGATGTGACATTTCAAGATTAAGTAAACAGTAAGTCCTCCTAGCCCCACTCAATTAAAATAAAATAGGGGGATTCCCACCCCCTTAGTGAAATAATTCTTGATAACAATATTATTAGCAAATATATAAATTCAAATTTTAATTTAATTTTAACTTAAGCAATGCATTTAAGAATTGTTTTGCCTATATTATGCATAATAATGGTTTCATTATGGCATTTTCATGTACACAATGTATTTTAACCATGTTCACCTCTCCTTTACCCTCCCTGATACCCCCCCACTGCGTCTCCCTTCTACTTCCATGTCTTATAAGAGAGTTTAATTAGGGTTACTAATAGGAGTATGGATAAGGGATTATTTATAAGATGCAATCAGCTCACCAGTGACCTCACCACTGAAAAAAATGTCTCTTCCTCCCACAGCAGTTATTAAGTGCCCATAGCCGTTCAGATAAGGGCAAGGCCTCGTGTACCTCTCATGTTCCATGATGAAATGTTGAGTGTCCAATCTTGTGTAGTTAATTACAGCTTCTGAGTGTTCAGTAGCCTATTGGATGTGTCTTTCCTAGAAGACAGCATTCTGCAACATTCCATCCCTTTCCTTTGCCTCTTACATTCTTTCATCCCCTCTTCTGTGATATTACTTGAGCTTTGGAGTGGTGATACAGATACCTCATTTGTAACTGAGCATTCAGTAGCCACTTATCCTCAGACTTTAACCCGCTGAAGTTTCTGCATTAATCACACTACTTACTGTAAACTGAAGTTTCCTTGACCACCAGCAGAAATGTGTGGGTATAAACAGATATTTAGAAGACGTTTTCTTAGGCATATCACATTGATTTTGTAAACTTCCCAACAGTGCCTTCCTTACTAGGGCCTCCGACTTTCCTAGCCATGAGCTTTTGAACAAGTTTACAGTACCACATATGTAATCTCTTTTGTGAACTGTAAGCATTGGCGCTCAGATGGAAAGGTATCCTGGCAGTTGGGAGCCAAGGTACACCACAAAGTCAGTGTAAGCATAGCAGCTTACAGCTCTGCTCCAGGAAAGGTTTCCCCAATGCCAGTATGGCAACTCTGCTACTGCATGGGAGGGTTTCCCCAGAAAAGTGTTAGAGCTCTGCTCAGGTCTCCTCCACCAAAATGTTAGAGCTCTGCTCAGGTCTCCTCCACCAAAGTGTTAGAGCTCTGCCCATGCAGGGTACCTCTGGTCAAAGTCTGTCTTACTCTTTTTGTTGTTTAGTTTAATTATCAAGTGTGAGGTTTTCTATGGCTTTTTCCATACACACTTAGTTTTGGATGGCCTCTTGCCCTATACTACTTAAACTGTTTTTATCTCCACTGCTCCCTCTTCCACTTTCATGTGTGGTCTACCGCTCCACCATAACTTAAAGCCTCTTTTTTCTCTCATGGGACCTTTTGTTTTCTGAGGTTTGGTGGCATTTGTTGGCTAATTAAATATGAGAAAAGGTAGAGTTAAAGGTAGCATTAAATCTGTTTTGGACTGGACACTCAGAAAATAGAGTTTGCAATAGAGTTGGGAAAGTCTGCAGGAGTCTGGATGGAGGATTAGGAGTTTTGTTTGACCATAGTTAATTGGAAATATTTATTATACTAAAAAGCTAATTCAAATAGAAGAAAATCTTAATTAGGTATTTAGATGGCTTAGGAGTTTAAAGAGAGGCCTAGGCGAGGAATACAAAATTGGATGTTTCCAGCTTGTAGGAGTTATTCAGTTATGAAATTAGACCAGATCATTAACAAAGTGAAAAGAGAGAGGTTTTAGAAAAAAAAGAGGTTTAAGTTCTGTGCCCTATGGTACATAGTTATTTAGAGGCCAGGAGATAAAAGACCTAGAAAGGTGACTAGAAAGAAATGAATAGACTACGTTCTGTTAAAACTTTATTTGTAGAAAGGCAGAGGACCAAATGTAGTCTGCAAGCCGCTGGTCTCCATTGCTGTGAATTATGGCAAAGGGCTCTGTGGAGGCTGTGAGCCTGTCCCACCAGTGTTTGAGCTTATTTTTACTCCTTCAGAGTTGACCACAGCTGTGGCTACAAGCAAGAAATCCTGACCTAGGGTGTGGCTACTTGGTGTTTTGGACGTTAGGTTGACTCATAGAGGTGTTTCTGCTTCACCCTGACCAAAGGGCAGAGAATTCAAGCCTATTCCTGCTCCTTCATTTTAAAATGGGAGGTTTGACCCAGGGAATGGCTGCCCACAGGATACTAGATGTAGGTTGTGTTCACTGCATATCCAGCCCAAAACATCAAATGCTTTACTCAGGAAATAATGGCTTGATGTCTCAAGTATTGAAGCAAGTAACCGTTCTGGTTGTCCTTTGTGTCATGTTAAAGTAGTCTTTTGCCTTCTCTCCCTCCCCCATTTGTATTGGGGTATAAAAGCGTATGGAAAATAAACACAGGTGAATTCAGTATTCAGTATTTACTGGTTTCCCTCCTGGTACTATCCTATGTCTTTGTGTTTCTTTCATATCTTTGTTCCTCCTACCTAATGATTTAATCCCCATGCCCCTACTCTAGAATGTACGAACCAGTCATGGCTGGACCACAGCAGAAGTCACTGCAACATGTGGCTTACGATAGGTATAGGAGCACATAGCAGGTTACATGCAGTTTCCTGAAGATTGTTACTTAAATTTCAGTGGTGACAAGGCCACTAAAGTGCCATCAAATATGTAGACAAAGTAAGGAAGAGAGGAAGGAAGAAACAGTTGTCTTGTGTTTTTGGTTGATGAAGCATAGTGAAGGTTGAGAAATCAGTGGATTCAACACAGATAACAAGAATACATTCTAAGGTGTTTGGAATGTAAGAATGATCAGTGGAATTTGAGAGAGACTGGAAGGCAAAAAAAGGCAAAAAATAAATACATATAGATGGTTCTTTAGATGTATCTATCAAGGTATTTTATGAGCTATAGTCCATTTGCGTTTTCATTGAGCAGACAACAATCGGATGACGTGATGGTACACTTGGAACTGGTCTGTAGGAGAAAGTTGCAGATCCAGCTAGCAGGGCAGTTGGTGAAAGAGGCTTCTCTGTTCGTGAGTTGTCTTATGTGGTACTCTGAAAACAGTGATGGGCTGAACTATGGACAGTGATTTGTTAATGTATTCCTGGTTAGGAGAACTTCAGTCTCTTTCATAAGTGAACTGGAGACGAGAAGCCCTGGTGTTATGAAGTAGTTGTAATACAAACAGATAGGGTTTGTGAGCCAAGGAGGAGTTAGCTGGCAGCTGAGTTTTTCAGGTACACCTATTTGTTAACCTTTCTTGAAATCCTTGATTTATTGTTAGAAACCTTTGAGGTGATAAAAGGACTAAATGGAGATTGAAGAAATATTAGAATTTAAATATGTATCATTAAAATACAAAGTATTCTTAGTTCTTATTAGCTTATAAATTCTCATTTACGTGGGTGCTTGGATCACAAATGGGACACTAAGTAGTGTTTGTTTACCATGTCTTCATTTGGATTATTGGAATCAGATCAGTCCAATGTAGCAAGGCTAATTAGAATTGAAAAACTCACTCATATTAACCATGAAAGTTTCTTCATGATTGGGGTGGTGATAAAGTCTGCCATATTTGAAATGTTACCTTCTTTCTAAGCATCTCTCAGTGTTATAATGTGAAGTAGGTCAGTAAACATGCTGGGCATGATTGTAGTTCTTGTGAACAGAAGTGTTTAACGTTTCGACATTGTAACAGTGATGTCAGCACACTGTTGGGCAGCATGCGGGCCACAGGTTGAACATCCCTGACATAAGAAGTCATACCAGTTTAACACTTTTTTTCTGCAGTTGAAAATATTTCAACCTTAGTTTTTTATTTTGTTCAATTTCTGCTAGATGTGTAGTTTGAAAAATTTCATTTATCAGCCAACTTAGTTCAGAAAATGTTAGCTTGAATAGTTAAGATAATGTAGAAAGAGAATAGTTACCTATAAGCATTAACTATAGGTCTGGTTTTGTCTTTAAGATTGAAAGCCTTTCTTCATTTTACTGCATTGATCTAATTTCTGTTTGTTCAATGCCTTTTCAAGGATTCTCTGTGCCTTATTGTTATCTTTTATGGTGTCCCCAGCTAAATTCCTTGCATCTTCTAGAGGCTTTTCTTGTATTCTGAATCTCCCACTATTTTTATTGTTCACCAACTACTATTTCCACTTAATGATCAAAGGGGAGCGGGCCCCTTGTTCCATCCTGTCTGGGTAGCTTAAGTTGGTACAGCATGAGACTCTTAATCTCAGGTTTTACGTGGAGTTAGTTGAGGCGCCAATCTGTAACAGGAGGAGTGGGCCTGCTTTTCATCCCAGCTGTCCCGCTAGCTCACACCCAAAATAACACACAGAAACTGTATTCATTTAAACGCTCCCTGGCCCATTAGTTCTAGCCTCTTATTGGCTAACTCTCACATCTTGATTCAACCCATTTCTAATAATCTGTATGTCACCACGAGGTCGTGACTTACCGGGAAATATTCAGCATGTCTGACCTGTTACCGGGAAATATTCAGCATGTCTGACCTGGCAGCTCCGTGGCAGCTCTCTCTCTCTGCCCTTCTTCCCAGCATTCAGTTCTGTCTACTCTGCCTACCTAAGTGCTGCCATATCAAAAGGCCAAGGCAGTTTCTTTATTCAACCAATGAAAGCAACACAGACAGAAGGACCTCCTACACCAGGGTTTCTCCTACCCCCCATTCTGTAGTCGAGGGAGGAGTGCACAGCACAGTGCATGTCCACAGTAACTTCTGATTACCTGTGTATACAGTCCCTTATCTTGTAGTAGGGGCTGGGCTGTGTGTTTGGAAGGGGAAACTTCTAATTGTCTGGATTCCTACTTATGTGTATATAAATGCACAAATAAGACACAACTGAACCTGATTTATGTTCTGTTTTTAGTTATTATGCTTCACCATGTCTTGTTTGAATAACTTAAATTTTTTTTTAAAAAAAATTGTTTTCAGCCTCTTGGTGTTCTTCTGGCTTTCATTCCATCAGTAAAGAATGTGCTATAGTAGTCCTTTGATCAGGAGGGTGTATTTAACTCCTAGTACTTTGCAATATTGTTCACTAGTTGAGGGCTGATCATACCATCTGTATTCCTCCCTTTAAACTACACATACAATGGGATTTTGTACAAGGACAGTGTAGTGGAAAGGTATTTGAACTGAAATGTTTTCTTCCTTTGTTTTAAGCTTAGTGCAAATAATTAACTATTTGAAGATCGGTTCTTAATTTTCAGAATTTTAAGTGATCCTTTGTAGTTAGGTGTATTTGTAATTATGTGGCTTCAGTTATATAAAATAGTAGATTTCAAGATGACACTTTTGGTCATATGTTTTGTTAATATTCTTGTTGTTACTGTCCTTTCTTACTCATAACCCCATGGCTTTTATAGAAGTGTGGGTCTGTCTAAAGACAGGTCCCCAGCCTAGGGCTCAGAAGAGTCTGCCCTAGCATGAATGCTGACACAAAGGAAGCCCTCGGTCTCTTTGTCCTAATACCTGGAGAAAGTATCATCTTCCATGGGACAAAAATCATCCAGGCCAATGTGATATTAATAATGGTGATAATCCTTATTGCCTGATTTAAATACTGAAAATTAGAAATAGTGACCTTCAAAATGAATTGAAGCAATAATTTCAGTGAAACATGCCAAAGATAGTAATCAAAGACAGCATATGTTTAAACACATTGGGAACTTGTATTTACTGATTTTCTAGGTTGAAATATTTTAATTAAGGTTATTAAGAGTTGTTTCTTCAATAATTCTGTATATGCGTAGCTTTTGTGGCAAAAAGGAATATTTATGGAAGTGACATCCAAAGCTAATTATTAAAATACCATATAATGAGAAGTCTGGGATAGAGAGGAGGTGGATCCTGGTATGTTGTTCATGTGCGTGTTGGGGGTAGGTAAAAAATGATTAGTAATTTCAAAAAATAAGTCTGCAGAATAGTGTGAAATAATAGTGTGAAACATTTGTTGAGAAGAGGATGGAGTTATGCTGGATGCTGTTTCTTGGAGAACAAACAAAACTGAAATGTTCTTTTTGGGATAGAGGGTAAATCCTAAGACGAAAAGGAACATATATGATGGATGGAGGGTAGTTCCTAGGGTAGAAAGGAACACAGAGTTTTCTTTTAGATTGTTTTTATTTAAAAAAAAATTCTAAAAAAGGCACCCTGTTTCATGTAATATAAGAGATTCTATATTGACAAAAATCTATATTCCTTTCAGATGGTCCTGCTGATGCACCAGTGACCAATGGGAACACAACCACAGTGCCACCCCTGAATGATGATCTGGACATTTTTGGACCAATGATCTCTAATCCTTTACCTGCCACTGTCATGCCCCCAGCTCAGGTATGCAGTGAAGTGTGGTTCTGTGTGACAACTTCAGAAACTGAACTTTGAAATCACTATCCCTGAGCAGTCACTGGCTGAAAGCCTGTTCTTTAGGCAGGGCTGGTAAACTAATCTTGGAGTTTTGTTTTGTTTAAACAGTTGTTTTACTCAAACACCGTCCCTTCTGTTGATGTATAGTTCTCAGCTACTTTGGTGCTAAGTAGCAGAGGCACTTACAGTAGAAACTGATATGACCCATACAGTCAGACTTCACCATCCTTAAAGTTCCAACCTTTGTTTTCAGGAAACAACAGTATTTAGAATGCATATGTGAGGTTGGGAATGAGACAGCCTCAACCTGACCTTAAATCACAAGCCAGTGTTATTTATTTTTATTTTTTATTGATTTTATTGAGCTATACATTTTTCTCTGCTCCCCTCCCTGCCTCTTCCCTCCCCATCAACCCTCTCCCAAGGTCCCCATGCTCCTAGTTTACTCAGGAGATCTTGTCTTTTTCTACTTCCCATGTAGATTAGATCTATGTAAGTCTCTCTTGAGTCCTCATTTTATCTAGGTTCTCTGGGATTATGATTTGTAGGCTGGTTTTCTTTGCTTTATGTTTAAAAACCACTTAAGAGTGAGTACATGTGATAATTCTTTCTGGGTCTGGGTTACCTTACTTAATATGTTTTCTAGCTCCATACATTTGCCTGCAAATTTCAAGATATCATTATTTTTCTCTGTTGTGTAGTACTCTGTTATGTAAATCTACCACATTTTCCTTTATCCATTCTTCAGGTTGTTTTCAGGTTCTGACAAGCCAGTGCTATTAACATTGTCATTTTATTACATTTTGAATTAAGTTTTAGCAAATTAAATATTCATTTTCTCTGAAGGTAAATTAGGTTCTAAGTAAGTCTTAAAATGAATCTTGCTGTTTTTGAATGACTAAATAAAAACTTGAAAGAGGCAATAAGATACTTAAAATACTAATGGTGAATAAATTCTGATTTTTTTTTTGTGGCATTACATAGTTTCCTTCAGGTGAAATATTACCTTTCGAGGTGCAATTTAAAGTCTCTAACAAGTCTGCAATATTATCATTCTCTCCTACATTGGAACACTACAAATAAGCAGCCAGTATGTTTTCTGAAAAGTATTTGAGATGTAATACTCCTTTTCTGTGGGAATATGTAAAGGTTTTAATAATAAGTCTATGTCACATTGAGACTAATAATGATTTATTCTACATATTTTTATGAAAATTATTGTGTTCGTGCCTTGAATTTGAAAAGTAAATCTTGCAGGGGCAGGCGGATCTCTGTGAGTTCGAGACCAACCTGGTCTACAGAGCTAGTTCCAGGACAGGCTCCAAAGCCACAGAGAAACCCTGTCTCGAA
>NC_022028.1:11796889-11811032 GCF_000317375.1 Microtus ochrogaster | reverse complement strand
CATGCTTAATCTCGTATGCCGTCTTCTGCCAAAAAAAAAAAAAAAAAGTAAATCTTTTGTGAATTAATTAGACTAAAATGAGTCAACAAATTTGAGTGTAGCAAAAGTATGTATTTCAGGAAAGGTAGCTAGCATATTGTGGTTTGGCCCTTTTAGTCCCTATTGCAGCTCATGTCAAAGCAGGGACTTTGGGGTCTGGGAAGATGGTTCGTTCGGTAAAATGCGTGATGTGCAAGCATGAGGTCATGAGTTCAGATCCCTAGCACCCACATACAAAGTTGAGCACAGCAGTATGTGTCTAATCCCAGTGCTAGGGGTGGTAGGGAGATGGGTAGATTCCTAAAGCTTCATTGACTGGCCAGCCAGTTGGTAATCAAGTTCTAACTTTTATGTTTATCAAGTTGTAGCCCGATGGTAAGCCTCAAAGACTAACCTTTATGCTTTGTGCATTCTGATTAGTACATTTTCAAAATATTGCCTTTGCCAGTAAAGAGTATCTTAGAAGTGTGTGTTCATATGAATGCTGAAACTTTGAAGGTTGTTAATTCTTGTGGGCATTTAGTATATGAAATTGAGCTGTAATTGGGTTCAAGTACCAAGATCATGAATTGCTCTGAACCTTATTTGACTTTTGGTGTTTTCTAAGCATGTGTAAATTCTAATCAGAGATTTGCCTGTGTGTAAATATAAAATAGCCTAGGTTTACCATCTGCCTGGAAATAGCTGAGTGACAAGAATGAACATGTATGGGGGTAGGAGGAGATGACACAGCAACTCTGCTGTCTACAGACACACGGAAAGGAGGGGGAGAGAGATTATGAATATATGAGAATGCATATGTAGACATGCCGATAACTGCCTTTGGTTTAGTCCCTGGGATTTCCAAAAGGCCAGAAAGAGAACAGGCAAACATGGTTTCCTTTCTCCCTGGTGGTAAAATGGTGGCAAATGCAAGCCCAGTAGATAAGCAGACTTCAGGTGCTTGCTAGCTGTGCCACTTAGACTGGCCAGTTTTAGCTGGTGTCTGTGTTGCGGTCGATAGTCATACTTCCTCACATGAAGTATTTAGATCATGAGAATGTTCGTCAGACTGCTCTACAGTAAGACCAGAATTTGTGTTTCCCCAACCATTTGGAAATCTTTTCATGTTGAAATCTCATTCATCAAGAATGGATCCCAAGGGGTTGAGTAGATTCCTGTGTTGCACGTAGGTGAAACATGATGAAAGGATCATTTAGTGGTGTCATTTTGTTTTCAGTGTTAATAATAAATAGTAAGTACTTAACCTTGTGTAAGGCCCTGGGGTTACAAAGCCTGTCTTCATTTTCATTGGACAGAAGTCAGTTGACATAACAGATGTAAGGGCACCTATCTCAACTCTCTGGTAGGGTAGGGATCCAGTCCAGCTTGGAACCATTTATTGGCCTCTGTGGTCCTAAGATATAATTCATTGGTAACTAAGATATAGTCAGATTAAAAGACACTATTTTGATATTCTCTCATGTCTAATTTCTTACACATTTTAGAGCTTTTGCAAAATAAGAGTCTTTTCTATGTCTCTTATAAGTCTTGCTAAATTAGTCATAATAGTTAAGCAGAGCCATATTTTGAACCTAAGTTTGAATAAAATGCTTTGACAGTAATTTCCTGCATAGTGCTCTATCCAGGACAGTAAATGTGTAACTTTAACTTCCATTGCTACTTACCTCAATCTGTAGTTTCAGAAGAATGTGAGCCAGCATTTACGAGTCTTCAGAGAATTTTTAATTTTTTTGTATTTAAAACAAATCATTAAGGAAGACTGTCATTACACAATCATATCCTTGTATAAGTAGATTAAGGGGAAGCTTGTTTTGTGTTAAATGTCTAAATTACTTGTTGATTTGCTTATTGTTGAATATAGGTAGCTAAGTTTTTCTGTATTTCACTTCTGGATTTGAAGCATTCTAGTATTGTTAAAATAGACCTAGAACAAGTGCATAAACATTCTTTGGTGTAGCTTTTGAAAAAGTAAAAGTGTTTAATCTGCCATTATAGAACCTTTTGGTTCTGCAAGTGGCAACATTCTTTATTAGAAGTGACACTAGTTCTTGAGAGAAGTTGTGTCCGTCTTCACACTGTACCTGCATGTTTCCAGACTCAGGTGTGCTCAAGATGTGATGGGCAAAACTGCTTTGCTCAGCTGCTGCATATGGCTAGAAAAGAGCTCCAGTCTTCTTGGTTTACGCTAACACTGCGCCTTCACTCAAGATGCTCGTGTGTGGACTCAAAACTGATCTCATTAGATGTCACCATTTTTCCTCTTAAGATTTTAAGTGATAAATAAGCTATGCTGTTTAGAAATTAACTATTTTGGTGTTTTGCCCAGGGGACAGCCTCTGTACCAGCAGCTGCTACCCTGTCTACTGTAACATCTGGGGATCTGGATCTGTTCACTGAGCAGACTACAAAGTCAGAAGAAGTAGCAAAGAAACAACTCTCCAAAGACTCCATCTTATCTCTCTATGGAACAGGAACACAGCAAAGCACTCCTGGTAATTGATGTTGAACTTTATTTCCAGTGAATAACAGTGGTATTATAGAGTACATTCTTTGAAACTGTAATGGCAGTTGCATTTTCCTGTGGCAAGGGATACTTCTCTACTTAACTGAAATGAATGAAGGATTAGAATTAAACAATATAGGATTCACAAACTTTATTCATTTGAACTTGATAAGTTGGTCACATATCACTTAATATTGTTCCACAAGTTTATAGGACATGAATTATCTTTGAAGAATTACTGGTATTTTATTTACATGAAGTTTGGCTTTGTGTACACTATTTTCTCTGCAGGCAAACAAATAAGCAGTCAGAATTATACATAAATATATATAATTATGCAAAATTTGGAAATGCCTTGTCATTATAGTAAAATATTAGCATACAATTTATTCAGTTTTAATTCATCAGATCCTTTCCTTCAAAATAAGCTCATCTCATATATAGACTGAAACTGTGTGGCCACCCACCCACGTACTTCCTCATAAAAGCAAATAATCACCGCACTACCCGCCTGGTTGAGAGAGCAGTGGTGTGCGTCATCAGGAGTAGCATGTACTCTCAGGCTGTGCATCACTTTCACATAGTCAGAACATCTGTCTGCATTATGGAAATAACAGACTCTCAAGGTGGAGGTGTGGGTTGTTTAGAGATCTGTTCTGAGGGTCAGGAAGTTACCCTCTTTTCTGTATCTGGAGATGAGTGCAGCCATGTAAAAGAGCCTCTTCTTGTTTTGTTTGTTGGTTTCTTTTTTAAAATTTGTGATTTTTTACAATACAGGTATGTTTATGGGACCCACAAATATGCCATTTACCTCACAAGCAGCAACTACATTTCAAGGTTTTCCCTCCATGGGCGTGCCAGTGCCTGCAGCTCCCGGTCTTATAGGAAATATGATGGGACAGAATACAAGCATGATGGTGGGCATGCCCATGCCCAATGGGTTTATGGGAAACACACAGACTGGAGTGATGCCTCTTCCTCAGAATGTTGTTGGCCCTCAAGGAGGAATGGTGGGACAGATGGGTGCACCACAGAGTAAGTTTGGCCTGCCACAAGCTCAGCAGCCTCAGTGGAACCTTTCACAGGTAGGGCTCATAAACTACCATCTCAAAGTCCAAGAAACCATGTGTATATTCTGAGTAGTTCATTTGAAATCTAATGATGTAGCAAAAGAATTGAATAAAGATAAGTTTGATCAGACCCAAATGTTTATAGATGTCATGAGGTTTTATCAGATAGATAAATGACTCACTACCATCTTTATTTTAAGAATATTCTGTAAATAAGTGTTAGGATTTTCCTTTTCCCATTTTGGCCTGTAACAGAGTTATAATAGTGAACATGCCTAATCTACCATTACTAGCTAGAAGTTATCTTTGTCAGCATACAAGAGACACCTCACTCTCATATCTGCCACCTGTCAGGCTTGGCACCAGCTTTACTCAGCTCCTGGGTGGGGTCTTTCAGTCGTCCACTTAGACCAGTCTGTCTTCACTAGTAAGCGTGGATCATTTTTGGTTAGCTCTTACCAATGAGAAAGAAATCCACCCAGCACTCGGGAGGCAGAGGCAGGCGGATCTCTGTGAGTTCGAGACCAGCCTGGTCTACAAGAGCTAGTTCCAGGATAGGCTCCAAAACCACAGAGAAACCCTGTCTCGAAAAACCAAAAAAAAAAAAAAAAAAAGAAATCCAGCTTCATATTCTCAGAGTACAGTTTTATGAAGGATCAAAGCTGTCTCTGTCATATGGTTACTGCTTATGGATTTATGAGGAGCATCCATTGGCTCAAGAGTACCTATGATAATAAAAACTCTGCTTGCCTCAGGTATCACTGACAAATTCCATGTCTATCTGGGATAGTTTAAGTCAAGGAGTACCATTTCTGAATTAAATGCTCTTCTGACTTCTCTGCAGCCTTCAGAGGCTTTTGAGTTAAATGTTCTGGTTCTCATTCCCTTTCCTGCATCTTAGTGCCTTGGTTCCTGTAAGACCAGCAGCTTTACCTTCAGAACATTGATTTCTAACAAACATTAGAAAAATCACCAAATATCTTAGAATTGTGGTTTACAGGAGTACATAAAGCACATGTGTACGCACTGCAAGCCTTGAAACTTGTAAGTAATAGCTGTTCTGTTGCCAAGATGCTGAAGTTCACTCAGCTCAGGTTAAATTACAGTGAGCCAGTGAAGAATCGCAGCCCTTGTCACAAAGGCCATGATAGTGTCTGTGAGCAGAAGTGAAGATGTGATCTGTCTGCCTTTAGACACATTGGAACACTGGTGTGGTTATTGTGTCTTACAAAAACCCTGCAAAAAGAACAAAAGATAACACTGATATAGGTTTACTGTATTGTAGAAAATCCTGCGTTGCCTGCTCTGTCATCAACCTTCATAGTGAGAGAACCACTGGGCTAGATAAGAGGCAGATAAATATACTGGACTCTAGCCTGGAAGAAAATTACATGTAATCTTTTATTTTATTGGATATAAAATTTAATTTTAGCTGTTAAAACACATGCTATGACATTTTTAGTGTGAAAGTGTATTAAATCCATTTAGCATGCTAATAGAGAATACAGGTATTTTGTAAATGTTAGGATAATTTTAGGATGTTTTAATTTCTCAAATTTCTCAGTTCAAGAAATACTCTCATAGTTGAAAGAGTCCATTGACTTATATACTCAGAAACAAATTAGAGGATTGCTTTGGTATTCTTTTCAATTGCTGTTAATCTTTGGGATAAAAATTTAAATACAGAAAGTGAACTAAGTATGGATTACTTCATAAGCAGTGCTAAACACAGGAAAAAATAAAGAACAAGGTTATTCTTGAGTCAGTAGAGAGATATTTGGGCATGGTCTACTTTACCTCTGTGTTTTGACTAAATTTTACATTAATGATTAAAAGTTTGGTTGTAGCTAAAGAATTAAGAATGAAAAGTGAGTAATCCTTGTCAACTAAGCCTTTTATATGTTTCACAGATGAATCAGCAAATGGCTGGCATGAGTCTCAGTAGTGCAAACCCTACTGCAGGTTTTGGCCAGCCCCCCAGCACCACAGCAGGGTGGTCGGGCAGCTCATCGGGGCAGACTCTGAGCACACAACTGTGGAAGTGAAAAGCTACAACAGAGTTTCATCCAAATCCAACACCCGACATTCCTCGCTCCAAAGGCATCTAGTTCCCGTTTATTCATGTACATATGTATTTTCCTTTCCCCCATTTGTTCACATTAAGAATTACCTGATTGACCGTGTTGGTCTGTGCTGATTAAATCTGATGTGAAAGCAGGTTGAGAAACCATCGTCTGTGGAGGGCAGCTTTGCTCATATTTCCCATGATGTCATAGCCACATTGAGAAGCTGCTCAGTTAACTTGCATAATCGGTTTTATTCTCAAAATTATAGCTCTAATGTTTGCATATAAGGGAAGTAGTTATCATGTTAGTAATACTTCTAACAGTATAAACCCCACCCCCAAATTAGCCAGTAATCCTGTAGGAAGGTACTGTATGATCAAATGTTTAATCATATAAATAGAATGTAAATGTATCACTGAGCACTGTTTTCTGTGTATCAAATTCTTTTACTCATCACTCACTTCACTGTGCTGTTGTTTCGATGTGCTTAACAGGGAACGTGATTAGTGAAAGGAAGATAAACCTGGATGTTACTGTAAAACTTAGTGTTTCAAGAATTCAAATTTTCGCTGCCTCTTGTAATTTGGACCTCTTCTCATGTACATAGTGCTAATAAGAAGACCCTTTTTCTGCACTATATGCACACAGGGTAACTAAAACAAAGCCACTTTTAATCCTTGAAGGTATATCCAGGTTTATGACAGTTATTGTGTTTACATTTTATGGTGCCTAGTATTGACAAAATGTTATTTCCCTATATTAAACAGATGAATCCACACTTTTCTATTTGTGGGTTTTATTTCCTTCAGTGTACACTGCCAAGAGTTGGGACTGTTTAGTTGACAAAATACTCATGGATCAGGTTCTAAGACCTATTCCATCAATTATGAGATGGCTTGAGGAAGGGAGGGAGCAGCAGGACAGGAGATACTCAGAATTTTCCCCAGTGTCCTGTAGCTTCAGTGTACAAATATCTTCCCAATTAGCTTTAGAGAACACATGCAGAACAAATGAAGACAACACATTTTGTAGCATCCAGTTAGCTGTCTAAACAGATGTCCTTCGGCTGACAGGAAGGGCTGAAGGAAAGGAACAATACCTGAATGAGCTGCAGCCTAAATTCCAGACTTCCTCTTCTACACCTGCGTCTTGGCGTCTACACTTCAATGTTCACTGTGTCCAGGTGGTACTTTGGCTCATTGGCTAGATTGACCTTCTCTGTCCGAGTGTGCCACACGAGAACCTACAGGGGAAGGGGATATTTTAAGTAGCGGAACTATCAACACTTGCTGTCCCACCACATGAAGGAGATAAGTACCTTGGTGCAGTTACTAGCTTTTGGTTCCAGTTCTTCAACTGTTGTTATCTGCTTTAGAAAGTCAGATTCTTGCATGCCTGGCTGGGATCCACGGCGCTTAAATACAGCTTTAGGATTGGACAAGATGACTTGCAGACTCACAGCAAATCCTTTGTATTAAAGAAAAAGAATTACTGTTGTACTTTTTCCCTTTGTAATTGTGGCCATGTCAAAAAGTACAAGATAACTATTATATGGTTAGATTTTGGTATTCAAACTTGAATAGGGGCATTGCTTGCTTACATTCTCAAAGAAAAATTAGTCACTGTGACTTTGTACACTCTGAGGATACCTACCTCAGTATGAGTTCAAATCTGTTGATAATAAAAAGTAAATTCAGAAGCTGCTATCGTCAGAGAGGTCACCATGGCACCACATTTGATGCTCTGCATTATTGAGCTGAGGCGTTTCAGAAAGATGTCTCAACTATCCTTGAGGTGTTGGAGTGCTGGCCCAGCCTTCCTGCTTGCTTTTGACATCATTAATGTGCTTTATCATCGCGGTCAGCACTGTTCCAAATGACTTGACATTGAGAAGATCAGAGATAGAGGTACTGTGGTCATACAAAACGTAAGTATTACCTAATTTATAATCATTAGTTTTGCTCTTAAGCATGAAGGAAGTGAGCTTAGAAATAAGAACAGGCACGATTAAGTCATTTGGTAAATTTGGTTTTTGTATTTGAGTGTTTGTTTAAAAAGGATATTGCTTAATGGTAGAGCACTGGCCTCACATGTGTTGAGGCCCTGAGTTCAGCCTTCAGTGCTGCAAAGACAAGAAGTATGAACTCCCTCCAGTGATTTGTTTATATGACAGAACTGTTAGGATTTAACCTGCTTTAATACATTCCTAATGCACGCCACAGCCAGCCACACATGTTTTAGAAGTCTGAAGCCCGTGACACAGAACTCATGCCCTCCAGGAGCTGATGGGTTGAGAGCCAAGCCAGGGATGTCTCCATAGATAACTTTATGTCCTCTTTTTGGCAGTGGATTTCTGCTGCTTTTTGGAGAAATGTGATAACATCAGACAGTAGTGAAGAGCTGTGAGAAGACCACGCCCATCACCTCCAGGTGCCTGACTGGTCAGTCATGCACCCTGAACCCTGCTGCTTCTTAGAAATAGTTAACTCTTAGCCACACACAAACAGGATGTGGTCTAGGAAGTGCTGAGTGAAGCAAAATTTAAAAAAAAACAGAAAACCCAGAACTCATAAAATGGCCTTCAGAATCCAGTGTCCTCCACTAGATAGAAATACACCGTGCATTCTGTCTAGTAAGCAACACGAAATTTGGAATCCAGCCTTTTGGTTTTTACTAACTAGGTTCTTCCATTTGGCACACCAGCCAAGTCACTTCACCTTTGTTAACTGTATAATGTCCCCATTTCTGCAAGGGAAGTATGAAAGCTCAACCTTGGTATTAGTGTAGGGTAAAGATCCTCCTGATGCAGAGGACTGCAGTGTGCAAACAGAAGTGCCACTGTGTGAAAAGTACCGAGGGCTGGGTAGTACCAGCCACCACTCAGAGCTGTGGAAATCAGAGTAGACAGGTGAAGGGCTTGTGACAGTTCTGGGGCACAGAGCCAGGCCACATCCTGTCACGTGACTGATAAGACATCTCAGTCTTCATCAGATACAGCTAGGTCGGCACAAGACTTCACCAACACAACCAAAACTTGAAGTTAATAAAGTGCCTTTTCTCGAGACCAAGTCAGATTAATGTTAATGGTTTTTTGCTGTCTTTCATGTGCTTCATCCTTTAAATGGAAGTCTGTCCTCACGCATACTGCCGTTTCTTTATTGGTTTCAAAGCACTGATTTTTATATCCCTATTTTCATATGCACACACAATGAGCCAAATTATGCATAAGTAATTCTGAAAATATGGAACCATTTAGGTCTGATTTCCTTCATTGTCCCCTAAGATGTTAAACTATCATCTGCAGCCCTGAAAGATTCAGATTAAGTAACTATTTTCTCCACTTCCCTGGTTCAGGAATATCTTGTAGCAGTGTAGAGCTACTTGGTAAAATGAAGCACAGGTCACAGCTAGTCCTGAAGCCACCACTGTTTCTGCTGGGTGCCCCTCTTGTTCTCACTGGAGAATGATAGAGACCTGAACAGCAGTACTCTCAAAGACCTTAGGGAGTGGCTTGGTCCGGGAACAAAACAACCTCCTTTCTAACAAAGGGGCCAGAGGGAGAGAGAACATAATCCAGATGTTCTTCATTCATTTACCTCAGCTGGCTCTGCCCATTCTCCACTCAGGAAGCAGGTCGCAGCCAGCAAGCAGTCGTCATCAGGGAAGAAAGCCAAACTGAGTTGCTTCAGGGAAACCCACTGCCCGGATAAGATGCCAGGGAGAAGCTAAAGTGGTCTCCCTTGGAAATGGGCCGAACTTTTAGCTCCTGATCATTGATGTTCAGTCTCTATGGGTATCTTGGGTTTTCTTCAGTTTTGCTCATATTCATGCCTCAAACATGTTTATCTTCAGAGACTGGTTTAGCTTTAAAGGTACTGCTCTGTGTTTGCAGGTATTAGGAAACCATAGGAGTAGGGTTTTCTGTCTGGGTTAGTTACAGAACAATGTGCTATGCCAGCAAAAAATGACGATTCGCTGTGTATGCTGGGCTTCTTAACATCCAACGATAGGGAGGAAGAACATATTCTCTAATAGGCAGAGGGAAGGGCTTGCCTCAACAGACTACATGCTTACTGAATGCTGGCTGGAAACAAGGTGGAACGTTAGTATCCAATCTATTTAATTTTTGAATAAAATAAAACCACAGGGGAATTGGAGAATAGATGCCTCATTGGCTAAGAACAGTTGGTCTTTTAGGGGATCCACATTCAGTTGCCAGCACTCCCATGGTATCAAAACCATCTGTAGGTCTGGTGTCAAGGCTCCCACACCCTCTGATTTATGAAGGCACCAGACATGCACACGTGTTCACATACATACATGCAGGCTTAGTTTTTTTTTAAGCCAAAGGATTACATAAACAAGAAAAGTATTCAGATATTGGGAGTGAAACACATATGTTACAGATCTCAGAAATAGATAAATGTCAGCCCTAAAACTGCCAAAGCTTCTCTGAAGAGGCCACTCCACAGGCAAGGAATCCCCAAACTCTACAGTCTGCTTTAGTGGATGACTTAGAGCTTGAAGAAGCCATAGCAGATATCTGTAGAGCCAAACGCTGTGCTAGTGGTTAGAGGTTGTTATCAAACCTTCAGTGTGATCAGCTGATGCCTGCAAAAGTCCCCAGGCCAAGTAGAGGTCTAGAAAGGAGCAGGTGGATCAGTTACAGTGACTCACTTAGCCAGGTAACAGTTGCATTCTCAGCAAGAGCACAGCATCCTAATAGTACCTTTACCTGCAGCACCTGCATGGAACATGGAGATGGCTGGCTAGTGCAGGGTCACATTAGCTCTGAAAGCTCAGATGCTCCTGCCTAAATTTAAAAACAAAACAAGTCTTAAAGAGATAAAAGTGCCTCCAAATAACTTGATCATGTCCCAGCACAAAGTTCAAAATTATGTACATATTTATAATGCACCATATGTTATATGTATATGCATACTACATATATATGTATATCAATATTACCCAACAATTTGAAATTCAAAATGTCTCAGAACCGCTCTTTCTGCCTCTTGAAGAGGTAACTACTGTTTCTCCCTCCCCCCTTTACCCCTCCTTCGCTCCCTCCCTCCCTCTCTCTCATCTTCCCCCTTCTACCCTTTTTTCCTTCATTACCCACTAAACTTGTCTCTGAAAAAGAAAAAAGGGTCTCAGAACCAAAACTTCCTGCTGTACAAAGAATCAGGAAAATAAAATGACATAACCAAAGAAATAAATCCAGAAATGATAAAGATGATAGAATTATAGAGTATAATGAATATGCTCATTATATTATAAATGTTTTCATATTCAAGAAAACTGAAGAGATGGGAGAGATAAGAAAGGGCCAAGGTCTTCTTAGTAATAAAAATACAAGAAGATGTAAAGTGTCCTGGGTAGAATTAACATGAGATATTAAAGAATAAAAGATCAGTAAAGAACAAATAACAAAATAGAATAAAATAAAAATAAGACTAGTGTTTTGAGCATTGGAATGAAACATGAGAGGAAGACAAAAATAGATGAAGAAATGATGACTGTTTCCAGCCTTCAGTGAAGTTATGTAAAGCCTGAGTCACCCTGCCAGACAATGTAACCTAAATGAAGACCACTCCAACCATAATAGCACTTTACCCAATCTTCACACATGAATGTTCTCAAATCACAGAAGTCATAAACCAACTCCCCCCAAAACTTAAAGCAATTCAGGTTACATAAAGTGTGCTGTCTCTAATGTGATAGAATTGAAAAGAATAACAAACATAAGTTTCAAATATTTGGAAACTTGGTAAATTACAGGTCACATAAATCAAGGGAAATGAGAACAAAACATGAAAGTCTGAATCTAATATAGTACACGGGAAATTATTGTGGCACACGTGTGTAGGAGGTAGAACTGTGTATATGGGTGTGGAGGTCAGAGTAAAATGTTGGATGTTTTCTTCTCTCACTCTCCACCCTATTTGGGGAACAGAGTCTCTCACTGAACCTGGAGTCGACCAACTGGCTAACTGGTTGGCTGCAAACCCATCAGATCCTCCTGTTTTCACCTCCCTCCTGTCTTGGACTTCTAGGCATGTACCACCACATACAGCTGCTTACACAGATGCTAAGGATCCAAACTCCAGCCCCTGTGCCTGTGCAGTGAGCACTTGACTCATTGAGCCATTACCATCCCAATTCCAAAAATCATTTTTTAAATACAAGGCATCACTGTGCTGTCCAGATGCTCCAATAGACTAGTTTGAGACTTCCTGCCTTAGCCTTCTAAGTAGCTAAAACTATATAGAACATTGCGCCAAGCAACAAATATAATTTTCAAAAATATCTTAGATGCTAAACTAGAAAGATGAGGTCCCACTTTTAGAAAACTAAAAAACAAAACCCAAGTCCTGAAGTACTATTAATGTAACAGCAGAAATCAGGAATAGAAAATGTGCAATAAAGTCCACTTCTTTGGGAGAAGAAAACTTGACTGTGGTGGTATGAATGAGAAGTGTCTCCCAAAAAATGCAGACATTTGAGCTCTTGGGCTGCAGTGGCACTGCTTGGGAAGGATCAGGAGACAAGGTCTTGCTTAGCAGTGTGTAACTAGGACAAGCTTGTAAGCATACAGCCTCACCCTGCTTATGTAGTTTTCCTAACTCTGAAGATGTGAGCTCCCAGAGCTGCTTGCTCCTGCTGCCAAGCCTGATGCTTGCTGCTGTACCTCCCCACCACAAAAGACTCCTATTCCTCTGGAATTGTTAAGACCGAATACACACTTCTTTAAGTTGCTTCTGGTCGTGATGCTTTCTTATTACAGCAACAGAAAAGTAACGAATACACTGATAAACATAGTCCCATAACTTCTTGAGAAGTAGAAGGCACAAACCACCAATGCTGAGAGAACTCTAGTAATGTGAATAACAAAAAGTATTAACTTTATGATAGAGATTTGGACACCTCAGACTAGAACAGACAAATTGAGAGACAAACTACAAAGCAACAACCAATGAAGAATAGCCTACTGTTGAAGGAAAGGTCACAGTTAGGTCACCTTGCAGTACTACTTTATAGGGCCAGACAGCCTCACTGGTGAATCCCAGCAGTCTTTTAAAAAACAAATAATAGAGGTTCTATACTTATTTTTAATAAAAAAGAAAGAATGCTTCTCAAATTACTCTGAAGGTCAACCTTGCCCAGATACCCAATACTATGCAAATCATTACAAGAAAACTGCAGCCAAAGCTCATGAAAAAAGGCAGGAAACCCATCCAGCTTCTTCACATCCACTCCAGCATTCAAAAGGGAAATAAGCCATGACCACATGTGTTAACCTCAAGATCACAAGGTCATGTTCTCTGCTGTATAATTCACTATTAGAAAATATAAAAGGAAAAGCTGTCTTGACGGTCAATACTCATTTGACAGAAAGTTCAATGTCTTCATGACTAAAGGGAGGGTGGTGTCTCTCACTGAACCAATAATGTAGGTGAACTTTCTCAATTTGAGAAAAAAAAAACATTGAAGGAGGAGGAAGAAGGAAGGGGGAGGGAGGGAGGAAGGAAGGAAGGAAGGAAGGAAGGAAGGAAGGAAGGAAGGAAGGAAGGAAGGAAATAGAAAACAACTGTTACATTTTACTTCTGGATACAAAGACTGGATACAAAAACTTATGTAGGTTGGAGTGAGACACAGACCGTACTCATTTTATTCAGCAATGCAGTGGAGAGTCTTGCTACTGAAATAAGCCCTTCCCATTTTTTTTTTTTAAACAAAAAGGTCACACAGATAAGTATAAAGTACATAGTACAAAAAGAAGCAAAGCTGCTCTTTCTCACCCAGTCAGTAGCATCAACAGCCATTGCCAGTGTCTCCTGCTGGACAGCCACCACCTTGGTCTCGCCTCCATGTACCTGACCCGCTAGCACACTCTTTTCCCCTCACTTTGTATAGACACTAATCTTACAGGTCTTCTGCAGATCAAGCCCACTCCTGCTTCCTGTAGCATGACTTCTGGCAGCAAAGTCTTCATAATCTGATCACAGGACACTAACCACCTTCTAAATCACTGGATCACTGGCCAGCGGTACTGGACTCTTGACATGCTTTTTTAAAACTTATTTTCTGTGCATAGATGTTGTGCCTGCAGGTATATCTGCATGCCACATGCATGCCTGGTGCTTACAGAGGCCCAAAGATGACATTGGATGTTCTGGAACTGGGGTTAAAAGATGGTTGTGAGTCCTGTGGGTACTGAGAATCAAACCTGGGTCTTCTGGAAGACCTTAACTGCTTTTAACTGCCGAACCATCTCTCTAGCTCCTAGACATGCTATTTCAGTGCTACTGATGGCAATTAATTTCTAATATTTCTCTCCATCCACTGAAAAAGAATGATTTCAAATCCAAAATAAAACACATATTTTCTCTCTCTCTCTCTCTCTCTCTCTCTCTCTCTCTCTCTCTCTCTCTCACACACACACACACACACACACACAC
>NC_022028.1:11783009-11796354 GCF_000317375.1 Microtus ochrogaster | reverse complement strand
CATAAGAGCCTATGGGGGCCATTCTTACTCAACCACACAAATGGTATGCCTAGGTATTCCCAACTTTGGGCACCAATCTTTAAAGAACTATTCTTTGCCATTGCCTTTTCCTGGCCTCTGTAGCATAATCATTTTGACCTGTAAATATAAGAATTGATTACCTGGCTGCCAATTATATTTCACTAATCTATATACTCAACATATGGTAGGTACACACGTACATGTAGGTACACACGCATGTGCCAGTGGAGGCCAGAGGTCAGTCTTGGGTGTTCCTTTTCAGAACTTCCATCTTGTTTCCTAATGCAAGGTCTTAGGATTTGGATAGACCTGGAGCTTTCTGGTTACATCAGATTGGCTTGCTGGCAAGTACTAGAGATCCATCTCCCTCCACCTCCCCAGCTCCGGGTTACAGAGCGAATGCCACCATACTTACACAGTTGTCATGGTGCCAAGGATTAACCTTGGGTCCTGTGTTTGTGAGGCAAGCACTTTATGGACTGAGCCGCCTCTCCAGGTCCTGGAATGGCAGATTTTAATCTGTAGGTAAAGACCCCTTTGGGACTTGAATGACCATTTCCCAGGGGTCACATATCAGATATTCCCACATGTCAGATATTTACATTATGAGTCATAACAGTAGCAAAATTACACTTATGAAGTAGCAACAAAAAAATTTATGGTTGGGGGGTCACCACAGCATGAAGAAGTATATTAAAGGCCACAGCACTGGGAAGGTTGAAAACCACTGTCCCAGAGAGTCTTTAAACTGAAGACACAGACTACATTTTTCAAGTTGGGATGTGTAACCCCTGTAGCTTTGCAACCCCTGCCCCCACCACCAAGCTTGTTTTAGCCATTCTGAACCTCTTGCTTTTCCTTATGAACTGGATGGCTCTCTCAAGTTCTACAAAAAGCACGACCACAGTGTTGACACACTATTCTGAAGCTATGGGCCAATGTGAAGACTATCGCAATCTTCTCTGTTAGGTCTTCTAACCCGTTAACACCAAGGCATCGCATTCAGTTCAGTTCTTTACTCCCACTGATTTAAGTTTCCATTGTACAGAGGTCTTGTACTTATATATTATTTATATATCTTAATATATATATTATATATCTTAATATCTTATTATCCTTACCATAACTGTGAATGAAAAATAGCAAAAATTTCTCACTTAACTTCTGACTGTTCTCTGCCACTGTGTCTAAAATATAACTGATTGCTTTTTTGTTTTAAGAGTTTAGGGTCTCCGTATGTAACCCTTGATAGCTTGTAACTTGCTACATGGACCAGGCTAGCCTGAAGTTCACAGAGATGTGCCTGCCTCGGCTTCCCAGTGTTGGGATTACCGGTGGCTCCCCATGCCCAGTTTCTGTTTGTACTCTGCATCCTGCAGCACAGGTGAGCTCATTGGTACCACAGGGTTTTCTCATGCAAAAGTCCATCTTTGAGAGTTTTACTTCTCCCGTTCCTGTCTTCACCCAACTTGGTTGCTTTTCACTTTTCCTTGCCTGATTACTTTGGCAAAAAACCTTCATGGACTTGTGAAAACAGTTGAGTAAGCCTTATCCTTGATCCTTGAGGGAAAATCTTGGAGGCGGAAGTGGCTAAGAATTTTCGCTCTGTGTTTTTCATAGATGGATATCATCAAATAGAGGCAGTTTCCTTCCATTCCTAGTCTGGCTTTATTAGATTTATTTTTTACTTATGTGTCTGTGTATAGATATAAGAACGTGTATGCCGGTGCCTACAGAGGCTGGAGTTACAGGTGGTTGTGGGTCACCTAACATGGATGCTGGGAGCCAAATTTGGGTCTTCTGAGTGAGCAGCATGTGCTCTACGTGAGTCATCTCTCCAGGTCCCTACCTCGTATTTTTATCATGAGAAATATTTAAATTTTGTTTACTGCTTTTAAAATTTTGTTTGTTTCCTCCTTATATTGACATATCTTATTAACATTGACTTTTATATCTGAGCTTGCATTTCCAGGGGTAATCCAATATGGTCATGTTTGAATGGCCATGGCTGTTGTAGTTAGCAGTGAGAACAGATTACATTGTACACAGCAAACTCACGTAGGAGGTTTATTGGACACCGTGGTGGCAAGGGCATCATAACACTTCAGAAGGGCAAAGAGCAAGCAGGCACGTGCGGAAGAAACAAACACTGATAACCTTGCTTTGTAACAAACTCCTCTGGTAGCAGCTAATCCGGTTTTGAGAGAGCAAGAACTCTATGTTTTCTATGTTTCCATGGTTCTCCGCCTAACCATTCACACACCATTGTGTGACAAAGACATGCCGTGACAAAGGCTCCTCCCTAATCTGCCATGCTTGGCAAGCGAACAGAACTGCAGCCATACTTAACTTCTCATCCACTTTAGAATCATTTTCTTCGGAAGAGGAATGAAGAGGCACAGTGAGCCATAGTGTGGTTGTGTAGGTCTTTTTATTAAACTGCTCTAGAATCCTACTGGAACCGCATGCTTGCGTCAAGGCACCTTCCCCCACCTTGCCTTTAACTATTATCTACTTTCTTAAAACTCCTCAAAAACCACATAGCAGTCATTGTTCTGTGGGGGGGTGGGGTGGGGGGAAGGGGAACCTATAGTACTTCTAAGAAGTACTTTAAATAGATAATTCACTTAAATCTCTAGTCTGAAGACAACAACAACAAAAGACACCACAATCACTGAAAGCAGCTGTCAGGAGGAACATGCATGGAAACTTGGTCCTGAGAGCCCCGTGTGAATTACAGAGCCTTAGCTAACTGAATTCTGCAAATGCCCATTTATGGTTTCTGAACAGGATAGCATTTGAAGCTTGGGAAGGAACTCCACGGGTTCAGAGACCAGTGGGGATGGAACCTATGCTGCCCTGTGAGGAGCCAATGCAATGGGCACACAACAGGCATGCTTGCCAGTGCACTTTCATACTTCCAGGCACTCTTGCTTTAACTGGCAGTAAAAAAATAACCTACATTTTAGTTTGGAGGAGTTAGAGATTTATGTTCCCCATTGTATTACTAAAATGGGTCACACTAAACTACTCTAAGCCAATCCAGAAAAACAAGAGCAGAGAAAAGACAAAGGAACTTGTGTCTGGTTCCAACCCCGGCTAACAGCAGTATAACCATTCCTAGTTTCTCAAGGGGTTCAGTGACAAAGCTGTTACACATGTCATCTCCAGCGGGAGCCTCATTGGTTTCAGACTTTAAGCTGTAAGGAATTTCCTAATGACCTACTTTTAATGAGGTGGCGTGGCGTATAGGAGTCGCTGCAGGGAGACTTTTAATCCAGTGCTCCCGGGTTTGAATCTCGCCTCTGCCTCTTATTTAAAGTGCCTTGGTGAAGTGCCCTCGGTGTGCTGTGCCTCAGTCTCTCCAGGTGTAAAATGGAGATGTGGGCAGTTAATGCAAATCACGCGTGCATTGCTGAAGCTGAGGGATTGCCAGAATAGAAGGCCTTTCTTATCCCCAGGCCAGTTCTAAATTACTCATCTCCCAAATTATACTAAATAACAGCGATTTTTCCATTTTTATCTTCTTTTGGTCAATTCAGTCATTCCAGAAAACCTTTACAGGTATGGTAGCACACACATATAATCTCAGCACTTGGGAGTGGGAGACAGGAGGACCAGGAGCTTGACGTGACTCTTGGCTACACAGCTAGTTCAAACCAAGGACCCTTTCTGAGTACATCGCTTGTCTTACCACTGATGGAGACACTGAGTTAGACACAGTCCTAACCCTCTGGGACCTCCTAGTCCTTCTAGGAATATTGAGACGAATAGGGCCAGGTCCTCAATGCTGCAGGAGAGGGCCCTGCAAATCCTGTGGGCACAGAACAGGGAGATGCAGGGAGGGAGGTCTCAGGGGGAAATCTGAGGAGGATGTTGAAGCAGCTGAAGTCTCCACCCACACAGAGGAAGAAGTGAGGTTTGAGGCCAAGCACTAGTTTGGGCAACTGGGATGAGAGGCAAGGCCCTAGGATTCTTCTTGTTCTGCAACAGGTTCTAGTAACTTACTGGCTGATAATCAGTTTTAGGGAAATCCCTATGGGCGCAACACATAGCAGGCAGCAGATAGTTAGGAGTGTGGCAGCGAGCCCAGGTGGTCTGGGGAAAGAGGAACAGATAGGATAGATAGTGCACTGACTCGGGTGTTTAGCATAGGCATAGCACAGGCAGTAATCAAGATCTGACTGGGGAACTTGCACACTGCCAGCAATGAGCATCTCACACCACAGACCTGGAAGGCCTTTTAGAGTCACCAGAAAACGAAGCTGGAAGGACAGAGCTGACTCCTACCCAGGCAGGCCTATGGCTCCCCCTAGACATTTCCCACGGGCCTTCTCTTCAGTCTTGAGCATCTAAGTCAACTTGACTTTTGCTCTGTGAAAACGCTTATCTCAGCCTCCTCAGTAAGGTCGCTGACAGCCTCAGAGCTACTGCATGCAAAAATCCCACGGCCCAAATCCTTCTTATCTTAACCTGTAAGAGCCTGAAGACTTGTAGCCAAAGGAGCTTTGACATGGATGCCAGGGGCCTCCTCAAGGCATTAATCCCCAGGAATATATCTTTCTCCATTTCTGCCTCCAGCTCAAACAAGCCCCGCGATTCTGATTAATGTGGGCTCAGTAGAGAGACTCCCTCCCAGGACCACAGAGGCAGTGCCTGCCATGCGGCATGGGCAGACAACATTCTCCAACCTGCGCTTCTGTGAGCGCCTGAGGCCTTTGTGCCCCGCAGTCTGCTCTGGACTAGCTGAGGTAGGGCTCCGGATGCCAACTTGATGCTTCTTCAGCATCAAGTGACCACTGGCTCCTCACCCCCTCTTCTTCAGTATTAACATCTACTTTGTTATTTACTAATTCCTAGAATGCATTTTGAACTTGTACCAGATTTTTTCTGTGAGTGTGTATATGTGTGGAAACATGGAAGCCAGAGGAGACTGTTAGGTATCCCGCTTTCTCTCTCTCTCTCTTTCTCTCTCTCTCCCCCTCCCCCCTCCTTTCCTCCCCCTCTCTCTGATACGGGGTCTCTCATTATCCCAGTGCTAGGCTGGTGGCCATCAATCCCCACTGACCCCTTTCTAAGCGTGCCTTTTAATAAGAACAACAGTTCAGGGCCTGAGAGCTGGCCCGGTGCTGAAGAGCAGGCACGGCTTTTTGCAGGGACTCGTTTTGGTTCTAATACCCACATTACACAGCTATCACCAGTAACTCCAGCTCCCTCCCTTCCTCCCTCCCTCCCTCCCTCTCTCCCTCTCCCACCTGCTTTTAAATCTAACACAATAGTTTTAAATTCAGGGTTTGTTTACTTATTCATTCATGGAACAAAAGTACACCCAGCAGGCACAGTGCTCAGAGAGGGGGAGCAGAGTGATCGAGGCCAGCTGGGACTGTAAGACATTATGATAACCCCACATCGTGAGAACACCGTTGTCCTCCCACAGAGCTAGTGTAGAAATCGGATGGTGGCTGGCAGGCCTCAAGAGCAGTGAAGCTGGTATCTGGAAGAGAGGGTAGACAGAGTGTGGAAAATCTGTTCCAGGTTGGAAGTGGGGGGATGTGTAAAGGCCTGTACTGGGTGGGGAACACGGGCACTGCACCACCTGGGAGGCAAAGGAAGCCGTGACTGTAAAGTAGCCTGTTGGGTCAGCTAGGGTCATGGGGTTGAGCAAACATAGAAGCTGAGGACAGTTAGGAGGTTACTTCTAGTCTGGGTAAAAGAGGGCAACAGAGAATGGATACAGTGTGGCGGGCGATGAGAAGGAGAGCCAGGCAAGGGAAGTGTCTATCTCTTAGAGGTGACAGAGCTCAAATTCAAACCTGGCAATGAGCCTCTTGTAGAACTCAAGGGTTAAAGTAAAAGGGTTTCTGTTTCTCGATCTCTCACCCACTCAGTGTATTCATTTTCTGATCATGAGCTCTTACTGAACCTACTGGATTGGCACTCACCAGTTTCTCCATTTCCCACAGCTTTCTTTGTCTTTTGGCTGCCGTTCTATAGAGTTCGCAACAGTAACAGTCCATCCGCTCTTGTATATGGAGCCCTCCCAGCATCCCCAGGCCTGGAGCCACTGTGCTATGGCTGCATTTGGACTTCATGCTTTTGACTTACAAGGTCTCTTGCCTCTTGGTTGCCATGGGGAGGCCTTGGGTTGGAGACTCGGCACTCCAGGGGCAGAGCATCCTTGCCTAGTCTCTAGTGTTGTTTTCTCCTACCTGACAGCTATCGCTTTGTGATTCCCCAGTCTTGAGAATAGATAGAAGAATAGATCCTGTGAAGATAGACAAGGAGAGATCAGACTGTGACAGTTGGAGCTGGAAGGGGAGGAGAAGACGACACCGGGAGAGGTTAGTTAAAGGTACAAAATCACTGCCAGGATGACTAAGTCCCACTGTGGTATAGCCCAGAATGGTGGCTCTGGCTGACGATATGGTAAGGTACATTCCCAACAGCCACCAGGGAAACTCTGACAATCCCTCCATATTAGGCATTTTATTTTATTACTATGGTAAAACACGGTGACCAAGGCAACCTACGGAAGAGTTTATTTAGGCTTATGGTTCCAGAGGGTTAGTATCCATCCTGGCAGGGAATTGCAGCAGCAGGAGGTAGTCATGGCAACAGAACAGCCGAGAACTCATATCTCAGACTGCAAGTAGGAAGCAGAGACACCCTGGGAATTGCCATTGTTGTGGCCTTTAAACCTCAACGTGTGTAACCAGTGACATGCTTCCTCTAACTAAACCACACCTCCGCTCCCTCCCCAAAGAGTGCCGCAAAATGGGAGCCACGCTTTCAAATGCCCGAGACTTTGAGTGTCATCTCCTTCAGACCATTGTGCCCCGCCACAGATGGTCTTCCAAGGAATATGCTAATTACTCCGACTTGGCTGTGACAAATTTGACACGTGTGCCAACTGTCACATTTTATCCTACAAACATGCACAGTTCTGTGTCAATTACAGCTCACATATATTTCAAGTAGACCCTCTTGTATTCTGGAGGCAGGCAATCTCCACTTATGTGGCTGATTTTTCCCTGCTTCCTGAAAAGCACAATCAACCGCTCTCCTTTTGCTTTTCCGTTGAAGAGAAATTTATATAAATAACCCCATTGTGTACCCCAGGCTTGGCAATAAGGCCATCCTGACTGAGATTTCCAGAACTGACTCAGGGCAAGGCCTGGGCAGGGTCCAGGTGGAGCTGTGACCTAGAACAACTTGTGAACTGCAGGAGAGATATGGTTATAGCTTCTAGCCACGTTCACAACCCATTCTTATCCCTGGTGACATCCTATAGCTACTACATAAGATAATACAACACAAGTATATAGTCCCTGTATCAGCAGCAGGCCCACCCTCTAGATGTTTGGCCTAATCAATCATAAGCGGGTATCTTAGGATTTTGATGTGTAGCCCAATGAGACTGATGAATCAGACAGACCCTCGCCAGTGTGTCCTGCCGTCCAACTCAGCATCTTTCCTTTTGAAATTTCCTTGTTAGGAAATAACGACAGTGTTGTCTCAGAACAAGCAATGGGGCGATAACCTTTCATTTTGATAAAATCCTTAGAGTGGTAGGGAAAGACGAGTTAAAATGAGTGAATTCAGCAAACACTTCCGCAGCTACCTTCAGGGACGAAAGCTTTCCCTTCTGGAGCCCTCTCCTAGTCTCTTTCAACTGGCTGAGGTCGGGAGAACAGGGACACTCGCGCCACCTTGTGGCCACATGAATAAGTGTAGGATTCCAGCGGGGAAACAGGTGAAGAGGAAGTCTATGATCTCCCAGAGAAAATCATTACTGCATCATTGATGAGCCTGGCACAGGGACTAGAAATTGGCTGCCAGACACAGGAAGACAGGGAGACACCGTGTACTCGGTCTGAAGGTAACCCATGCCATTCTTGATGACTTGCCTATCCGACCGATAACTGGGCGGGGATGGCAGTAGTTGGTGGTGGTTATGGTTATGAAGTGAGCTACTAGAGTGTCTGGGTTTGGGTGACTGTGGCTACCTCTGGAGGAGAGCACTGCCTAAGTTTAACTTACGAAGACAATGCAGAGAGATGTGGCGGCCACCACAACCAGTCCACATGCCAAAGAAAGACTGACATCCATGCCAGCCAGCTCCTGATTTAATCAGACGGAACAAGATCGGGTATTTTTTTTTTTTTTGAGACAGGGTTTCCTCTATGTACCCACACTGAGTGTCCTAGAATTCACTCTGTAGACCAGGCTGGTCTTGAACTCATAGAGATCCGCCTGACTCTGCCTCCTGGGTGCTGGGATTAAAGGTGTGCGCCACCGCCGCCTGGGCAGAACAAAGATCTTCATTCTAATTATTTCCACGAATAACTGCCATAATGCTCTAACAGATCTGAGACATAAGCTGTATCTGCAGATGTTCCCTGGAAAATGAGGGCGGTGGAAAAGAACGACACTTCTTCCTATGACTCAAGCAGACAAATGAGAAGTCTTTTAACTCCTGAGCACATCAACAACCAAATGCATGCCCGCATTTCCCTGACCGTTCACGGGGGCAACCGGCATCAGAGAAGCAGATTTAAATGTTATAAATGGCTTTTGCAAGCTTGCATGCTTTTGTTTGTTTGATTCCTCAGCTGGGAAATTATAAAAATGAACGCATACCTGCTTCTGAACAACTCTTTATAATGATCCTTTATGGTTCTGTTCTCTTATTGATCACTCTCTTCTTGGGGTATTTAATCCGAAGCCAGGGCCGACATTTATCTCATCACGGCAGCCTGCATGCTGAGCAACTCACGGAATGATAATAAGCAAGGAGGCGGCAGAGAAAAGAAGTGTGTGGGTCCAAAGTGGAGTTTGTGTGCTCTGAAGTTACCGACTTTGGACTGAACTGAAAAAGCTGAATGTAGGCGTAGATTCTGACATCAGCAGGTGCATCTGCATGTACAGTCCCATCTGTACACACCACCACCCAGAGGGCATCGATAGATCAGGAAACAGGCCATGGTCTGAGTTAGATTTTTACCACGTGCAGCCGGCTGATGCCCAGGGAGGACCTAGGGGTCAGTGCCCCGCCTACCAGCAGCTGCCTCAAGGATCTGCCAGCTGTAGTGATCAAAGTGCCAACCCGAGTCATGGAAACAAATCAGTTGACCTCTAAGTCACCCTCATCGTAGTTCTTGGTGAAGGCACAGAACATCCACTGGGTGCTTAAGGAGTTCTGCTAGGCGCTCACCTGCTACGTCCTAAGAAGGATTTCATTTTCTCCACAGAGAACATGCAGGCTCAAAGAGATCAAAGACTGGGGTCCTCTGGCTGCAAGTGGGATTTGAGGCCATGTGGGAAGCCTGCCTCTGTAGCTACAAGGACATAACTGATTTCCGCTCTCAATCACTTAATCCCCATACAAGTTACTGATCACGTCTAGTTGAAATGGGGAAGATGAAACTAGCAAAATGTTGCGTGAATTCAATGGGAAAGCACACAGAGAGCCTAAGGAATGCCTGCTAAATGCTCAGCAGATAACATGTAATTACCGAGTTGGCTGGATTTCAAAGACATAAGGAAAAGTATAGGTTTTCCCATAGCATTAGTTCTGAATAAATGACTTATTGGATTGATACTGCAAAGGAGAGTCTATTATAGACACAGAGCAGCTGGAATTGAAGTGGTATGTACCCCGGAACCTGCCCCCCGCCCCTAGTCCTATGGTTCTTCCACTCTACCCCTGCCTTGCCCTGCCCCCTTCACCAGCTGCACCAGAGAGAGCTCCAGCATGGTGAGCTCCCAGAGGTGCACAGCTGCTCATCTATTTTCATTCCCCACAGCCCTGGCGAAGATCCCCTGTGAGCCAAGCCCCCCGTGTTCACCTCTATCAGACACCTCGTTCTGCGAGTGGGTAAGAAGCGAGCAGTGAGTTGGCATTCGACAGAACACTTTGCCCCCGCCCTGGCTCCAGTAACTGAAGTTCTCTTCTAGAGAACCACACACAACTCCAGCTACATCACATCAACCCGAGATCAAAGCCCTAAGCTTCTCTCTAGACCTTGGGCTGGTAGACACCACAGACACATGCCGCCACTCTGAGAACATCCCAGGACATTCTACACCACACAGAGCTTGCATGTATGAACAACAGCATGCTTGGATGGCAAATGGCTCCAAAGAAACAAGGAAGCGCGTCTGCCTCCTTGCAACATCTCCTCTCAGGAAGCAAGTAAACGTCTTGGTGTTACCTGCTGATTTGGCTTTGGTGACCATTTGATCCAGGTTGCTTCCCAGTTTTTCAGAGTGCTACCTACCAACAAAAGGGTTTAACCAAACAAATTAACCCAAGAGGAAGTTCCTACCAACAAATAGCAAGACAAAGCAGAGAGCCTACCCACAGGAGGAGAGCTCCAGGGAGCTGCCCAGAGCCACCTGTTGGTCCTGGCTGGCACCATGTTCATGGCCATTGTGTGCAATAGCTTCCTGAAAGGTTCACCCAGCAGTGGGCAGGCAGGGTGCCCTCCGAGCTAGGAGAGCCCTGAACCCCCCCTTGTGCCAGGGCATCTGGCACACACAGGATTGGAGACGGGGGAGCACAGAGTGGTCACAGCTTCTGTCCACATATTCGCTGCTTTCCTGTCAGGGGAAGGCAATGGAGGGAGTTTCAGCTACGGGAGGCTGTGACATACCGGAACTTAGCACTGTGGCGGGTTATAACAGAGGGAGACTAGGCTAGCTTAAGCTAGGGTGTTAGTGAAGGCGTCTCCATGAAGATGGCCTGCATGCGGAGATCAGAAGGATGGGCAGGGTGGAATTGAGGGAAGCCTTCCTGATAGCAATGTCTGTGGGGCTGTAAGGTGAAGCCAGGCTGTGGCGTTGGGACTGAAGGAAATAGGACCCGACGCTCTGGCAGAGGGGGCAAGGCTGGTAGGACAGGAGGCAGCAGGCAGGCAGGACTCCGCCAGTGGAGCCAAGAGTGGCCTCAGAGTACCTGTGAGTAAAGGGTCTCAAAGAATCCAGCTTGCATTCCTAAGGATGGCTTCTGCTTCTGCTCAGGGATAAAGCATGGACCACTGAGGACAAAAGGGCCAGGTGTGGTCTTACACACAAGCCTGAGCAGGCACTGTGGCCGACTCCTTCATTGCTAGTCTCTCCAGACTCCACAACTCTCCACGCGGAAAGCGTACCCACAATGCATCCACTCAGGCACATTACTCAGGCGATGGCCTTCCTCCCTGTACTGGGCATGCTCCGCAGCTTGCACAGCTGGTCTTCTGGCTAAGAGGCAGCTCTAACTACCCGCGATTACCATAGTTTCTAAATGCAAATGACAACTCAAAGGATGACACAAACTACATCAGTTCAAACCGAACCAAACTTAAATTTAACACACGTCCGTTCCCACCCCATCACCCAGCAGAAATGTCGGCTGACTTACGACGGTTTTATAAGGAAACGGAGCCTTAAAATGCTATGTCCCTGCTGACGGTGGCATTTCAAGCCACTTCTCGCCTAGCATCCTTCTCTGCCTCATCCCCTCAGACAGCTGCAGAGACCCTGCCTCAGCTGCCGTTCACACTGTACCCACTGACGTGGCTGCAAACGCATTTCTGATCACACTAGAGGGCTATTCGAAGGATTTCAGACTCTCCACTAACCACACAGAATCATACCCGGCACCGCTCAGTCCTCACAATTTGACCCCAGTTGCCTTTCCCCTAAGAATGACTCCTCCCCCCCCCACCGACCTGCTGTTCCCAAAAGGCGCCCCCTTGAGGTTTGTTTACCCCTATTCACACAGAGCTAGCAGACTAAGGTGACTGCCAGGTGCCACCTCTTCCTCCACATCGGTTCTGAGTCTGGCCGGCTAGCCATGCTATCTGCTCTAAGTTTAACTCCAAACATGTTTTCTATCTCTTGCTGTTATCTGTGTTGAGTCTTGCGATCTCCACTCTGCATGCTGGTTTGGGGGTAGGGGGTAGGAATTCCCTACTGGTTCAGTGCAGCCATTCCCCTGCCCTCCTGGCTCGTCTCCAGTGGCCATTTGAGGAGACTAAATCCTGGCTAAATCCCCAGGCAGCTCTATCCTCCATGAATGAATGCCCCCGTCCTCAGAGCTTCCACACACCCATGACCACGGGCCTCCAGGCAGGGAATGAAGAGAACGACAGGCATGTAGGAAGACGTTCCTACGAAAGTCATGTGTGAGAAACAGTTCACGGTCTCATCTCATTTGTGAGGGAGGGAGATCCTATTTTTCCTGCTCCCAAAACTGATACCATCTTTCTCTTGATCACCCTTGACCCCCTCCAGCCCCACCCCCATTACCCACCCACTTCCCCCAAAGGTCTAGGATGGGCCCCGGAGTCTGGGAACTCTGCCACCTGGGAAGATGATAAGCCCAATGATCAGAAAAAGCTAGCGTCAATGGAAACCACAGGATGACCAGCCCCCATGCCTAAAAACAGAACTTGCTCCAAGTAGCACAACTGGAGTTGAAGGGACGGCAGGGTCATCCTATTCTTGTGTCCCCAGTGACATCTCCGTACAGACCTTTTTGGCTTCATGCACCCAGAACACCCTCTGACACTCATTCTGCCCACTCCTGCCCTTGCCACTCCTTTCACGGGGCAAACGTCGCCATCTGCTCTTCTGGAAGCCACATTCTTCCCTTTTGCTGACAGGTTATTCTTACCGAGTGTAGCCTGTTCATTCTCCTGACTCTGATGCTGTTTGTGCTCCCAGTTCTTAAGCTCAACATCCACCGCCAGCTACAACTTGAGGTATTATTTAACTACCAGATGCACCATTTATTTCCCCGTCTATTCTCTCGACTACCATGTTCACAGGTGCACCCCAGGACCTTCATCGTCTCTGGTTCTGTCTCCCAGGATACAATCCCAGGCATCTCCACTCTCCTTAATGCTCACCTCCTTTCTAAGGGTTACCACATACCCACGGGCCACTGGCCGCCAGGCAGAGAATTCAGAGAACTTACAGACATCCAGGAAGGCGTTCCTGGTAAGTCAAGTGTGAGGAAACACTCGTGGTCACATCTCGTTCACATCTCGTTTGTGTCAGTCATGAAACATCTAAAACATCAGTGGTGACCCTGGAATATCACTTCAAATGGACCTCCGCTTTTGTCTATGAACACATTGATGCGATAGAGTCGCAGGAGCCATACTTGGCCTGGGAATCCCTAAAGTGTGGCTTGTGTCTGTCTGAAACCCTCAGACTTGTGGAATATGAACTTACTTTAACGGATTAATGCCAGAATTGTGGCACACCAGAACAGAGTGTCTACTGCCTGCCAGTCATTCACCTAGGAACTGTGCTTGTTATTAACTGAGCACAA
>NC_022028.1:11765052-11782643 GCF_000317375.1 Microtus ochrogaster | reverse complement strand
AATAAATAAATATTAAAAAAAGGTTTAATATAAAAAAGAAATATAAACAGGTGTTTATTTAAAAGTCCAGTGTAAGGATCTCAGCGTAAAGTTCCGATTTTAAGCAAATCTGGACCTCTGACTGAGCTTCAAATTCCTTTCAGCTCAGCTCTTTCAAGCCATGTTTGTCACTGACATTTCCGTGGAAAGGCAGTGGCCAAAATGAGACTGTCACTTGAAAGTAATTCCCTGCCCACAAAGCAGGGCTAAAAACATTGCATGGACTGCCTCTCTTCGAGTCTGTTGTCAGATGCTAGAAGAGAAGAGAAGCCCGAGGCACAGCCCAGGAGAAATACTCTAGGGTCACACGGGAAACCAACAGTCAGCCACGGCAGAGCTGCCTGTGAAACCCTCTCTCCATCTCATCGCATGCTACCGTAAGGAGCAGTGATTAGAAAGTTTTAGGAAATGCCCCTCGTGGACCAGATCCAATCCTCACGCCCTTATTAACATTGTACACACAGGACAACTTCAAAGCAGTGTCTCGTGCCCCCTGACAGCGATTTTTCAGCACCGGGAAAGTCCACTGTGACAGTGAAACGCCAGTCTCAGTACTGTATGTATGGTGTCAGGCAGAAGTCCACTGTTTCATGTCTGCTACATGAACTCCAGTGATGCGCTTCACAGAGACCCCAACAGGTTGGGTTCTGAGGACTGCTGCTTAGCGTGCTCAAATCCTCAAAGCAGGTTTCTTAATTAGCTTTATAATATTAGAGAGACCCGCACTCCAATATATCCTCACATTCAACCATAGAGCCATTTGAACACGATGCCCTACAGGATGTGACCTCTGGCTTCCTTCTCTCGCTCCAGGTCTTCTCATTCCCACATATTTGTTCACTCATTTTCATGTCCATTCTCTCTCTCCTTCATTCCCATCTCTCTTCCTCTCCCTCTCTTCCTTTCTGTGTCTCTCCCTCCCTCCCTCCCTCCCTCCCTCCCCGCTCATGTCTCTACTCCCCCCCCATCTGTCTCCTTCACCCTCTCTCTCCACGCTAATGTGAAAATGAGGAGGGGCAGACCACATGGATCTAAGGACCTGCGACCTCTGTTCCCCGTGAAGACCAGACAAGTGAATTCTAAACCAAGACAAGCATTTCGAAGTTTCAGAATGAGGGCAGACATCAGACCCGGACTCATTATTCTACTGACAAGATCACCTGTACTTCTGGGCTTCCAAAAAAATACCAACAATGCACTAAAAACTGAGATGCCAAGCAAAGGCACGTGGGGAGTGACGTTTCCTCGAAGGTGACACTGAGTTCCTATTTTAAAGTAAGACTACCAAGAAAATAAGTAGATCGTATTTTGTTGTGCTATGCAGGTTTCATTGTGATTTGAAAATGTATTGAAATGCTCAGAAAGCCGGGCGATGGTGGCACATGCCTTTAATCCCAGCACTCGGGAGGCAGAGGCAGGCGGATCTCTGTGAGTTCGAGACCAGCCTGGTCTACAAACCTAGTTCCAGGACAGGCTCCAAAGCCACAGAGAAACCCTGTCTTCAAAAAACAAAAAAACAAACAAACAAAAAAAAAAAAGAAATGCTCAGAAAAGGCCAAACAATGGCCATGCCATAGGGAAGAGAAGTTAGCAGTGAAAAACATCTCTTAGGTTTTGGAGTAAGAGGCCCCTATGCACAAACCCATATGTCTTCCTTGAATTGCAGAAATATCAATTTGGAAACAAGTGCTAGGAATTATCCAAGCTGCTCTCACCTTGATGCTGCTCACACAAGGTAACTGCGTCCTGCAAGCTTTTTGGGGAATGGCCCTGAAACAGTCTCCAGGGAAGTTGAGGACCAAAGGTCTGTTAGCTGACTTCTGCTGCAGTCCTGGATCCTCACTTGCATGCCCAGCACCTACTCTTCTCCTCGTGTTTATCAAGACATGACACTGGGGGTAGGCAGACAGTGGTCCTCTCGTGCAGCCTCCTCTCTCCCCACAGGAGGACACTGCATCCCAGACAAGTGGAAGGACACATTTTCTGCTCTAGCTTATGCCATAGTCAAGAGGATGCTCAATTTCCCAGCATGCGTGATGTTTAGCCTTGTATTGTCAGAGCCATGGATGGGATGGATGGGAAAGGATTCTTTTATGAATGTTTGTATATATATATATATACACACACACACACACACACACACACACACACACACACACACACACACAAATGTGTATACACATAACAAAAATTGAAGAAGTAGTCATGAATTGTGGGGGCACTGGAGGATCTGGAGGGGGCAAAGGAGGGGTGAGAATGACAGATGAAGTTCTCAAAAGTTTCATTTAACAATAAAAAGGAAAAGAAGGAAGGAAGAAAGGAAAGAAGGGAGGAAGGAAGGAAGGAAGGAAGGAAGGAAGGAAGGAAAGAAGGGAGGGAGGGAGGGAGGAAGGAAGGAAGGAAAGAAGACCCCTTGGGCTCTCCAAAGCATGGCTCTCCTGCTTCTTAGCTGCTCCAGGCAAATGTCTTAGCTGAAGTGCCAGTATAGCTCTAGAGCCTTAAAAACTAAACCCCAAGGATATGGAGAGATAAAGCCATAGAGAGTAGGAACAAGGGACCTAGGCTAGCTAAGGGGTCAGAGACCTCAGCAGATATCTTCAAATTTATGCTCTTTTTGCAGCATGTAAAATATGGAGCACAAATCATTTGTCTTTTACCATGATGCATTGTGACACATGCAGCATGCAGCCATCTGGGAGAGTTTCATCCTCAACTTTCTTTACAATCTTATTTTCTCAAATTTTTTAGTTTCAGAATAAATGCGGCAAGTCCAGCTTAGAAGACAGTATTTTTGAGCACAGAGGTTCTGACCGTGGGTGGGAACAACACACGAAAGAACTGGGAGAGCGCCGGCTGACAGAGAGTGCTGGTAATGGATGTGATCAATTCTGAAACCTTTCTGACTTCGTCTTGTCAGTTATAGATGGCAGTGATTGTCTTCCATCTAACCCTCGTGTTCCAAACCCATCCTAGCACAGCAATCAAAAGCTTCACTTTCTATAACCCACAGAAAATGAGTCCCTTCATGATCAAGCAGTATTTGAAAACTTGAGGTTTACACAGGTCTAATTCAATCCGGTTGGCTGGCCAGGAAATAACAACTTTAAAATACAGTTCTATTAAAAAAAAGTAATGCATATATAGAAAACCAGAATCTAATTTTATGTTTTAGCTACTTATTAGTAAGCCACTAAATTTACCAACAAACATTGACATGACTTGTCAATTTTAATTCATTACTAAACTTATCAATGAACATGATAAATTGTAGTAGAAGGAGCGGGCTGCATCCCGCCACCCGGCTAACTTAACCCCCGAAATAACCACATGGAAATTGTATTAATTAAACCGAATACAGTTTTTGTATGGTTATTTCGGGGGCTAAGCTAGCCAGGCAGCTGGGAGCCGGGCAGCGGGACACAGCCCATTCCTCTTACTACAATATAATTAATACGTCAACCAGCTTTCTACACAGGGGCACCAAAAGGTTTTAACTGAGAAATTAGAGAGAGGTAGGAACCGTGGCTCCATTACTCTAAACCCCTCATGCCCAATCCAATACCGATACACAAACGTTTGTTAGGTAAGAGGAGAAAAGAAATGACTATTTTCTAACCACTTCCGAAATCAGCTTCAATTTGAGCTGTCAAAGAACCTATTTTGGATATTCAAATATTTCCACTGATGAATGAAGTACATTCCAGGGCTTTATGCAAATTGGTCGTTTGAAGCTTCCTTCTAGGAGCATCCTAAGCCCCGCCCAATAGGAACAAATACCCGCATGCGCAGGGCTCACCTGCCATGTCGATGGCAAAAGGCCTGTCTTCTCTCCACCCGGTGTACCAGCCAACAACTTTGCCATTTTTCACCAGTGGTCGTTCATAGCGTCGCCCGCCAACGAGGCCCACAGGCCAGACAGAAACCTTGCGGGTGGTCCTCATCTACGAAGGGGGAAAGATGTGCGTAAGTTTTGTTACTGCGTAGTGATCTACACGGCAGGAATGAAGTTACCATGGCTTCAAAATTTTAAGGTTTCCAAACAGAATCTTCTATCCCCATTCATTGTCATTTTGGCCCAAGGCTTAAGAGAAATAAACTTGCTGGGTATGGTGGTACATGCCTTTAGTCCCAGCCCTTGGGAGGAAGAGACTGGTGGATCTCTGTGAGTTCGAGCCCAGTCAGAGCTACATAGACCCTGTCTCAAAAGAAAAAAAGAAACTATAGATGAGGTACCAGTCCCCAAATATCACTTATTTGAAGTCTACCTGTGATAATTAAATGCTTTCTATTGTCTGAAAATTGAATCTTTTAAGAAATAACCCCCTGTCTTCTAAAATGAGCCACATTATTCCCAGGAAACTTTATGACTCAGTAAGCGATGTCACTCAGACTGGTTTCCTCTAAAAGAGATCCAGGGCAATACAGAGAGACCCTGCCACAAAAAAAAAAAAAAAAAAAAAATCTCATTTTTAAAAACGGGCGGTAGTGGCGCACGCCTTTAATCCCAGCACTTAAAAAAAAAAAAAAAAAAAAGTTACAGAGCAAAAAAAAAAAAGTTAAAACCTGCAAGAGAAAAAAAATGCCAGCTCACCTACAGAGGCAACTTTATCTTGATAACAATAGACCTCTTGGGAGAAACCCTAACTACCCCAGAAGCTGTTCAAGCCTTGAAAGTAAACATTCCTGACAACTACGATTATTATACCCAGCAAAATTGTATTTTAAAAGTGATGGGGAAATAAAGACCTTCTAAGACAAGCACAACATAAAAAATAAATAAAACTAAGGTGTCAACACATTGCAGAATAAACTTAGAGAAATTATGCATAGAGGGAATAAGATCTTAATAAGAGCTTGGGGCAGAATAAGTTTCAAAAGAAACAAATACACACCTTGAACAAATTAAGTCATTTCAGCAGATCAGAAAAACGTTGTGATGGATAATGGAAAATGAACAAACTCTGTTTAAACCAATTAAAAAGACCACCAATACAAGAATCAGCAAGTTCTGCTCAGTAACAGCCTAATGTAAATACATTTAACTTTTCCTTTTAAAAGATGAAGAGTAGCTGGTTGATTAAAACGAAACAAAACAAAAAACAAAAAAAAGCAAGAGGTGACTCATAGGTAATTATGAACTGAAAGCAAAGTGTTGGAAAATTATATTCCAGACAAAGGGAAACTGAAAACAAAGCATACTCATGTCTAATAGAATAGGCTTGAAGGAAAAGTTTCTCAGATAAGAGAAAGAAGGTTATAAAAATTATAAAAGATATAAGTACTACAAAAAAACAAAACAAAACAAAAAAAGATATAAGTACTACAAATATATGTACCAAATATTGACACATCCAATTTTGCAATACTATTGCACATAACGGGCAGATGAGTCCAGATGTTTATAATAACTGTCTCCAAATAGGTCATTCAGAAAACAACCAGCTTTGGGGCTAATTGCACCATACATCAAATGGATCAAATCAGGGACATCTACTGGAAATTCTCTCAGAGTGCCAACCATAAGCTTCTTTCTCAGCATCCATGAGACTTTCTCGAAAAGAGAATGCAGTTTAGGCTGTAACACAATCTTAGTGACTTTATCATATCTGTGACAAGAGACAGTGTCAAAAGTGCCATAAGAGAAGAAGGGTTGGCTTGTATTTTGGCTCACAGTTCCAGGCAGTTAGAGGTCATCATGACACAAAGAAGAAATGGCATCACCCAGGGAAGGCATGGTGGCAGGAGAAGAAGTGTGTCCCATTTAGGTCACATTCTGTCCACACTTGGAAAATGGGAAATCAGAAAGTAAGGCAGGGTCACGAGACCTCAAGGCAGTTCCCAGTAAGTCATCCCAGGCTCCACTTCTTAAATATCCTAAAATCTTCCCCAAAGTGCCATCAGCTAGGGACCAAGTGTTCACACACATGAGCCTATCAGGGACATTTTACATATAAACTGTGAAAGTCAGTCTTAAATTCACGTGAATTAAACTCATTTCTTTTTTATTATGAGGTAGCAATGGACAAGACTAGAAATACAGAGCAAGAGAAACTATAACAATGTGTGGGGTTTGAACAATAAACTCTCGAATGATCATTGAGAAATCAGGGAAGCAATCAAACCTTCTTAGAAGGAAATTAAAATGAAGACACAGCCAATTACAACCTCTGGGGTAAAGCAAAGGGGTTTCTAAGAAGAAAGCTCGCAACTCCGAATGTCTACATAACAAACAGCAGCAACACGGACAGATCACCTGACACTGTAGCGAAACAGGAAGAAACCAAACAGCAAATGAGTAAACGGGAGAAATAATCAATATCAGGGTAGAAGTTAATGGAGCCTGAGAGGACAACATAAAGAATCGATGCAACAAAGAGTTGGTTCTCTGAAAACATGAATACAAGTGCCAAACTTCGGCCAAGGGAAGACCTAAGTGAGCACAGACTTGAAAGGAAACATTAGCATCGTCACCAATGAAACCTAGAGGATCATTAGGAAACACTTCGAAAAACATATTCCAAAAACACGGAAAAGCTAAAAGAAACAGATAAGTTCCTACTCCTATAGGATTTATCAAAACTGAATCAAGAGGATGGAAACAGCTCAGGCGGCTATGTAATGAGGTATGGGATTGAGAGAGTAATAGCCTCCCAAGAAAGTCAAGCAATGCTCAGGCCGATTCATTACTCATCCTACCAGACCTTTGACAAGCTCCCACGCCTCTTCATGATAACATTCCAGAAGGAAAAGAAGGAAAATGCTTTAATGTGGTAAACGAAAACCTTACCGCAGCATTATACTAAATGAGGAAAAAACTCCAGGTATTTCCTCTAGAATCAGGGCTGAGACACGGGTATTGACCTTCTCCCCTTTAGTCAATACATTGATTATTGCTCTGGTTTTAAACCAGTGAGGTGAAATAGGAAACTAGGAAAGGAAGGACTCAATATTCCTATTTGGAGAAGCCATGTTCTTACACTTAAAAGATACTAAAGGCCTCTCTAGAAACATCTTAAGAATTTTAATTCTTTTAGCTAAGTACCAAGACACAAAATTGTTCTAGTTAGGGTTACTATTGCTGTGATGAAACACCATGACCAAAAGCAGTTGGGGAGAGAAGGGTTTATTTGGCTTATATTTTCACATCCCCTCCTAAAGGAAGTCAGGGCAGGAGTCTGGAGTTGAGAGCAGATGCAGAGGCCACAGAGGACTGCAGAATACCAGTTTGCACCCCATGGCTTGCTCAGCCTGTTTTCTTGTGGAACCCAGGACCATCAGCCCAGAGACAACGAGTTGGGCCCTTCCCCACCAATCACTAAGAAAATGTCCTATAGCAGTGGTTCTCAACCTTTCTAATGTTGTGACTCTTTAAGACAGTTCCTCATGGTGTGGTGACCCCCAACCATAAGATTATTTAATTTATACTTCATAATGTAAATATCTGTGTTTTCTAATGCTCTTAGGTGACTCCCATGAAAGGGGTCACAACCTTTGGGTCTTGCCTACAGCCCCATCTTACACAGGCATTTTCTTACTGAGGTTCCTTCCTCTCAGATGACTTTAGATTATACCAAACTGACATAAAATTATCCAGGCACAACTTGTCCACTTGATCCACAAACACACAGCTGTTATTGTTAGCATCCAGGCACACCTGACCTCGCCCTTGGGGACCTGGCAGACCTTGGCCTGGTCCTACTGCATGACAGGCAATACCCTGGCCTATAATGTGGTCTTGCCCTTCCCTTTAAAATGTGAAACTCCACCTACTCCTTTCTCGTCTTCCTCTTCCTCTCCCTGCATTTCTCTGTCTCTGTTTTTCTCTCTCTTTCTCCTTCCTTTTCTCTCTCTCTTTCTATTCGCACAAGGTCTCTCTATGCTCCCTTTCTCTCTCCTCTCTCTCTGTCTCCCTCCCCCACCAAAACTCTCCTTGTAAGGGTGTGTTGTCCCCCACCCTCTATGGTTTGGACCCACCCCCCAAGGTCCAGTCTCATGCTGGATCATAACAGTTATGCCACAAGCTTTCCTTTCTCAACCATCTTGAGATCTCACATTAAAAACAAAAGTAACTTTAAAAGTCTCACAGTCTTACAAATTCAAAAACTTAAAAAGTTCAATTCCATTATAATATCTAGTCTCTTTAAAAATGCATAGCCTCTTTTAAAAGTTCAAAATCTCTCAACTGTGGTCTTCTGTAAAAAAAAAATCAAAATGACGTTAAATACCTTCTCACTTCGAGAGGGAGGAGCCAGGGTACAGCCACAATCAGATTAAAGCAAAACCAAACTCCCCAAAGTGCAAATAACTCAAAGTTCAATGTCTGGGATTCACTCACGATCTCCTGGGCTCCTCCAAAGGGTGTGGGCCACCCCTCCACCCCTCCAACTCTGTCCTCAACAGCACACACAGCTTGTCTTTTAGGCTCTGGCCTGTTCCACCTTTCCACTTGTACTGTTCTTGTCCCATGGTACCAGCATTTCCAGAATGCTGGGGTCTCTGCTGTAACTGGCCTGCACTTTTACCAGTAGCCTCTCCTGGGTTCTCTTCAGGGACTCCATCCCTGCCATGATGGAGGAAGGTCATTGGTTAATTAAATAAAGAAGCTGCTTGCTCTGATAGGTTAAAACATAGGTGGGAGGAGTAAACAGAACAAAATGCTGGGAGGAAGAGGAAGTGAGCTCAGACTCGACAGCTCTCCTCTCGGGGGCAGACTCCTCAGAGAGACGCCATGCTCCCGGCTCCTGGGCGGATGCGGGGATACCTCTGCTCTCTGAGGCACACGCGATGAAGCTGCGACCCAGGATGGACGTAGGCTAGAATCTTCCCGGTAAGCGCACCTTGGGGTGCAACACAGATGAATAGAAATGGGCTAAATTAATATGTGAGAAGTAGCCTAGAAGAGGCTAGAGCTAAAGGGCCAAGCAGTGCTTAAATGAATACAGTTTGTGTGTTGTTATTTCGGGCATAAGCTTGCGGGCAGCGGGGTGCTGGGGATGCAGCCCCACCGCTCCTATTACAACACTGCCACACAGTGCCAAGCCTCTGCTGCTCTCCAGGACAGCTTCATGCCTTCAAAACCAGTATCACCTGGTGACTCTTCCGCTACCAAGTTCAGCTGTCAGGTACAACCCTGGCCATGTCTGGAACACAGCCACTGTATACTGACTTTCAGGAAACACTTTCAAAGAGATTTCACCTCAACAGAAATGGTCTCTTCTTAAGCAGCACTAATTTTTCAGTTCCATCCGACCAGCATCAAGTACCCCAGCAAAGCAAAGATTTTGCTTCAGTAGTTCTGGGATCCTGTCAATCACAGGTGATTCTTCTGCCCCAGCTAACCAGAACCATGGAATCTTAATTGAAAATAACAAATGACCTCAAAAGAGTCTTTATACTTCCCCCTGAAACTCCACAAGCCAGGCCTTCATCCTCTGCTCTGTCCTTAAGAATCCTATTTTCCAAATTCCTACAGAACAGTCCACAAAGCTCTCAGCACACAAGGCTCTCCTAGCCCGAAGTTCCAAAGTCCTCCCCCAATCCTCCTCAAAACAACACGGTCAGGGCTCATAGACACACCTCGTCCCTGGTACCAACTTGACTTAGTTAGGGCTCTCTATTGCTGTGATGAAACGCCATGACCAAAGCAACCTGGGGAGGAAAGAGTTTATTTGGCTTACACTTGCATATTACTGTTCATCACTGAAGGAAGTCAGGGCGGCGACTCAAACAGGGCAGGAACCCGGAGGCAGGAGCTGAGGCAGTGGTTAAGGAGGAGTGCTGCTTACTGGCTTGCTTAGCCTGCTTTCTTGTTGAACATTTAGCCCAGGGATGGCACCACCCACTACCCCTACGCTGGGCCCTCCCCCACTAATTAAGATGATGCCCTACAGGGTTGCCTATAGCCCAATCTTAAGTAGGCATTTTCTTAACTGAGGTTCCCTCCTCTCAGATGACTTTAACTTGTGTCAAGTTGATAGAAAACTATACAGCACAAAAGTCAACACATAAAAACTAGTAGCTTTTCTATATAATAATGGTAATAATAATAATAATAATAATAAATAATGATGAACTTGCTAAGAAAGAAATCAGGACACAATCACATTTACAATATCCTCCCAAAATAAAAGCACTAAGTCTAGGAAGTGAAACCTCTATAAGAAAAACTTCAAGACACTGAAGGAAGAAATTGGAGAAAACTCTAGAAGAGGTAAAGATTTTCAATGCTTGAGGATTGAGAAGATTAGTATTATAAACACGGCTATATTATTGAAAAGCAATCTACAGACGCAATACAGTTCCCACCAAAATTATGTCATTAGTCATAGAAATAGAGAAACAAAATTCATAATTCATATAGAGGCACAGAAGACTCTGCGTAACAAAAGCAAATTCAAAAGAAAAAAAAATGTGGCTGGCATCATAATACTGGACCTCAAATTATACTACAGAGAGACAGGGACAGCATAGTTTTGACACCAAAACAAGACATGTGGACCAACGGAAAAGAGAACCCAGAAGTCAGTTCACCAAGCCCCAGTCACAAGTATTTGGCCAAGATGTAAAGTACACTGAAGAAAGGGGCAGCTCCTCAAGAAATGGGGTTACATACAGTCTCAGTGGTTAAGGGTGCAACCACATCGACAGAGAATTCCGCTTCCAGGAAGATCCCACTCCTCTGGCCCCATGGGCAACTGTCCCCCATCTCCCCGTACATGCACAGAACTTAAAAATACTGAAAAAATTCAACTGAAGAAAGAATTAAAGCTGGATATCCACACGAAGAAGAATGATGCTGGTTTTATATATTTCACCTGTAGAAGGAGCTACAGGCTGTGTTCCTGCCACCCTGCGGGCTGCATTCCTGCCACCCGGGCTCCTGGCTAGCTTTACACCCAAAATAATTACACGGAAACTGTATTCCTTTAAACACTGCTTGGCCTAGCATTAGCTCTAGCCTCTTACTGGCTAATTCTCACATCTTGATTAACCCATTTCTAATAATCTGTGTAACACCACAAAGTGGTGGCTTACCAGGAAGGATCTTAACCTGCGTCCATCTTGGAGAGGAGAGCTATAGCGTTTGCCTGAATCTGCTTCTTTCTCCCAGCATTCTGTTCTGTTTACTCTGCCTACCTAATTTTCTGTCCTATCAAAGGGGCCAAGGCACTTTCTTTATTAACCAATGAAAGCAACAGTTAGACAGATGACACTCCCACATCATTCACCCCACACCAAAATTGAATCTAGATTAAAAATGGATCAAAGCCTTTAACACACAGACAAAATAAAGAAGTGCTGGAGGTGTTAGACTAAATCACTGGGGAAACACTTCATGATGTGCACACAGGCAGAGGCTTTCTGAGCCGGACTCCAGCCACTCCGGAAACAGCAAGAGCTGACGAATGGGCTCCCATGACATTAAAAAGCTGCCACCCAGTGAAAGACACGTGCAGCAGGACAAAGAGCGCCTACAGAACGGGAGGAAAACCTTTGCCAACTCTACATCTGACAAGGGATTAATACCTGCCAAGGCCTAAAAAAAATTAAACATCCAAACAAATCATCCGATCAATACATGAGAGAATGGAACTGGCAATTCTCGAAAGCAGAAACAATTAATACACGAGAAAAATGTTTAACCCCCTTAACCAGGAGGGAAATGAAAAATCCGAACTAAACCGAGAGCCAGGCCTGGTGGCAGGCACAGGCCTTTAAAGCCTTTCATCCCCGCCTGTGGGAGGCAGAAGCTGGTGAGTCTGACACCAACATGGTTTACAGAATGAGTTCCAGGCTAGCTAAGGCTACATAGTGAGATCATGTCTTAAAATAAATAAATGAATAAAGCTTACAAACTACACTGTGATTCCACCTCCCAATAGTTAGGATGACTGTGAAGTTTTAGCAGGAATATGTGGGGCAAACAAGAGCCTCATATACTGTGGGTGGGAATTTCAATTAATCTAGCAACTGGAGACATCAACGTGAGGATTCCTCAACATGAAAAATGTATCTATGCTAAGGTTCAGCTACACAGCCCCTGGGCATATACCTGAAGGGATTGGGGTCAACACACCACGCATATGCTTGTACAACCACATCTGTAGCACTGCTCACAGTACCAGGACATGCAGTCAGTTCAGATGTGCATCAGCAGATAAGTAGCTAAAGAAACGTGGGACAGACACACGGTGTAGCTCTATTCGGTCATCAAGGATACAGTTTTCTATGTCATTCTCAGGACTATGGGTGAAACTAGAGATCATCCTGCCAAGTCCAATAAGCCAGACTCAGAACTCCAAATCGCACATGTTGTTCTCATAGGAGAACTCTAGATTTAAAAATTCATGTATAGGGAACAATTGTGTAGACCCTAAAGGTCCCTATATAGATTGTGAGAAAGTTGGAGTTAGATGAGGGCAGGGGAGGGAGCTGTCTAGTGTCTAGGGATGTTTATTGAACCTGAAGATGTAACAAATTCTGATGCTCTGCAATGACAATATGCAGCATGAATAATAAAAACCCAGAGGCAGATATCGGGGTTCGAGCTGAAAGATCAGAGAAGCAAAGCAGCCAGCCACTAGAGAGACCTGTTACCGCTTCCAAATCTTCAGTCCGAAAGGGTGAGATCCTTAGACTCCACACTCCACTGAGTTCCTGTCTCTTCCCCTTTATTTTCCTCTCTCCACCCAGCCATATTGCTCCTGTCTCCACCTTCCTAGTGCTGGGATTAAAGGTGTGTGACTTCCAAACACTGGAATTAAAGGTGTGAACCACACCACCTGGATTTGTTTCTGGATTGATCTTGAGTAGCCCAGATTGTCCTTGAACTCACAGAAATCCCTCTCCCTCTGTCTCCCAGTCCTGGTATTAAAGGTGTGTGCCACCACTCCCTGGCCTGTATGGCTGACTAGTGTGGCTGCTTTGCCCTCTGATCTTCAGGCAAGCTGTATTTATTAAAACACAAATAGTATACCACTCTACCAATATTTGCAAAATCATGGCCCGATGGTCCATTTGACAGGATCTAGAATGGCGGTTCTCAACTTGTGGGTCACAGTCCCTCAAAGGGGTCATATATCGGCTACCCTGCATATCAGATATTTACATTACAATTCATAACGGTGGCAAAATCACAATTTTGAAGTAGCAATGAAATAATGTTATGATCGGGGTCCCCACCACATGAGGAAGTGTATTAAAGAGGCACAGCATTGAGAAGGTTGAGAGCCATTGATCTAGAACCACGGCAGAAACAAGCCTATGAGGTATTTTCTTCATTCTGTCATCCTTACGTTTTTGGTTGTGAGCCTAGCCTTTAACGGCTGAGCCATCCCTCCAGGTCCATTATGCCAGCCTTAAAACACGTCTGTGGCACGACTTTGGCAAGAATAACCCAAGTGGGAAGACCCGCTTGAATGTGCACAGCACCATTCCTTGTGTGTGCGGCAGGACCACATAACAAAGAGAAAACTGGTGGAGCCGAAGCGTTTGTCCCCCTGTTTTCCCTGACAGCGGTTGAAATGTGGTCAGCCGGCTCACCTTGCTGCCATGACTTCCTTGCTCCGTTCGGTTGTACCCTGGGACTAGAAACCACAGCAAACTCCTTCTCTCTTAAGGGACTTTTGTGAATCATGTAAGCAATGAAGAGACTAACTTGATATAAATACATAACTAAATGCCCCTCAAACACACACACACAGACGCATGCACACGTGCACATATGAATGACAGGACATAAAGGAACAGGGACTATTTGCAGGGGCGCAAGGGCACAAGTGGGAGGGTCTAACAAACAAGGAAGGATAATGAGATATGAATAGGTTTAACGTACAAAGACGTGCATGATTGACAATGTCGTTATGAAACTCATTATTATGTATGCTAATTTAAAAAAATTATAAAAAGTGACAATAAAAATGATTATAAATTGAGAATTTTTTTTTATGAAAAGAAAAGAATGATTTACCAGGGGTGTTTCCCAATGCAATTGGAATGCACCTCATGGCAAGAGGGTGAAGTAATCAGATCTCCCATTAGCCCAGCATCGCAATTCCATTTATTATTAACAACCCACCTTGTTCTAAAAAGATTTAAGGGCGTGATGCATCCCAGGCAACAAAAGTCTTACTGCATCGTTCCCCCTCAGATGTGAAATGACTACTTTTATAATCCCCTTACTTTTACACTAAATCCTTTACAATTATCTGGTGCTAGCTCATATCAACTTCTGCAATTCGTAAAGAAACGTTGTGCTGAGTTTCAACTATAACTACAGGAAAGTGTGCAGTTGGTCCTTTCAGGAACCAGCGCACAGTGAGAGCCCATTTTCAGCTCCCTTTGACACAGGGCTGAGCATCTGCATGGCTGATTTCACATGACTTGTTAGGTTCTTCCCCTTTCTCCTGTTGCCTATCGACGTCTATTTGCTGTAAAAGTGCCTAAATGCCGTGGTTAGCTGAATCACCTTTGACTCTTTGCCAAAAATAAAAAAAGTTGGTTCAGTACATCTTCTGTGTGGGTTTGCTTCTAGAATCTCTGCTGAGATCCACTGTTTGTCCATGAGGCCAAAGTCATGTGGTTCAGGTCATCGCAGTTTTGTTAGTCCCTGGCCAGGTCAGGTCGGCCCCCTTTCAGTTTTCTTCACTTCTGGAGCTATTTCCACTGGTCTGTGTCCTTTGCATTTCCATATGAAGCTCACATTCTGTCAGTTTCAGTACTGACTGCTCCAGTGTGGAGTGGACACAGCAACTTGGTGAGAACAGCACCTTTGCCGTAATGACCAGGAGCATGGCTACTCTCTCTCCGTTCATCTCTTTCTGGACTCAGCTCTATATCACTGTTTCAGTGATCTAAGTCTTGAATCAGTAGTAATCAGTACCAGGTAATCTATTATTTGCATGCCTGCTCTTCTCTGTAGTTTGGTCAAAAAAAAATGTAGACCCTTTAACAAAAGTTTCACAACATAACCCAATTTACTACACATTCAAGTTCCTCCCCCCCTCACATACTTCAGATAGTTCCAATATGTCCTTGTCTTGTAACACACAGAGAACCCATTTCAGTTTTGGTACACATATGTTATTTTCATTAACAGAATGGTTTATATCTTTAATGTCTTAAAAATAGCACTTTGTGTTTCGGGGAGGGTATTTAATCTCCTATCATTACTTTCCAGGTCTAGAGTACTAACGTTTTAAATCTGTGAAATATTAGTGAGAGGAAAAACCATAGGTTCTGTCTTTAAATTTTTTTCTTTTAAAAATTTAGTGGGGATGTGGGGTTGTGGGGTGTAGTAATATGAGCGGCGGGGTTGCGTCCCCAGAACCCCAGCCACCTGGCTAGCTTATGCCCAGAAATAATTACATGGAAACTGTATTCTTTTAATCACTGCTTGGCCCATTTCTATCTAGCTTCTTCTAGGCTAACTCTCGCACCTGGACTAGCCCATTTCTAATCATCTGTGTGTAGCACCCCAAGGTGCGCTTACCGGGAAGATTCTAGCCTACGTCCATCCTGGGTCGGAGCTTCATCGCCTGTGCCTCAGAGAGCAGAGCTCTCGCCTCTGCCCGCAAGAGTGGAGCATCGTGTCTCTCTGAGGCGTCTGCCCCCGAGAGGAGAGCTGTTGAGTCTGACCTCACTTCCTCTTCCTCCCAGCATTCTGTTCTGTTTACTCCTCCCACCTATGTTTTAACCTATCAGGGCAAGCAGCTTCTTTATTTAATTAACCAATGACCTTCCTCCATCAGTGGGGATGTGTACAAGGGCACATGCACATGTGTGTACATGGACAATACATGCATAGGCATGCAGGTGCTATGTAAGCCGAAAGAGGCTCTTTGGAATGGAACTTTCAGGCTACTGAGAGCATCCCAATATGGGTGTTGGAGACTGAAGTTGGGTCCCTGTGTGCTCCTAATCTCTGAGCCATCACTTTAGTTCCTCTACATCCTCTTGGTAGTACATAAAGTTGTTCTCTGCATTCAACATCCCAAATCATGCATGACAAGCTTGTGCATGCCATGTATTCATTTAAAAGTGGGCCCAACAAGTTTTCCTGGGGAATGAAGAAGTGTAGTCACAATCAAAGAAGAAGGATAAGAACAGAAGGCAAACACTGCTTCCCAGAGCTGGTGAACACAGGCTCCCACTTGTGGGTGAACCTGCCTCTGCCCTGTTAAAAAGCTGGTGGAGTGGAACCACCATTCAGGGCCGCCCCTTTGGTCCTAGCCATGACTGCCTGTGATAAAAAACAATACAGATACATAGTAAATACAGATTCAGACAAAAAAGTTCTAAATGGGTCACAGTGTGTTTAGAAACTGTTCATGTGCTTGAAAGAAAAGAGTACAATCATAAATTAAAAGAGAAAAAATAAATACTAAAAAGTAATAGAGTAAAATTAATAATCCATGTAAAGATAAAATATATGCAGAAAATCTGGATTATGTATATCATTGTGTTTTCTTTGGATTTTTGATTGTTAATGAGCTAACTACAAAGAGACATTTGATTGTGGGAGCTGCTAAGCTAAGTCAACATATATATTTTAAAGGTGTCTTGACTTCAAAATTTAAGTCTAAGGACATGTTACTTTGGAAAAGAGGTTCTGCTTTTGTTTCCATAGAAGATGAGAAGCTGTGAATTCCTTCCAGACCAATACAATTTGATCAAACAAGACCCCCATAAAATAATGGCCCAGGTGATCCAGCATCCATGATAGCTTCAGAACTGCTGGCTGAGATGTACCAACCACAAAAGATACCCCAGCCAGAATTTAAACATAATTCTAAATTTTCTCAGGGTCCCCATAGGATTAACAATGTCCCTAAAGTGGTACAAAAAACTATGACCAAATTCCCAAAATACTGTTTGTTTTCATTTAAATGGGGTTAGTTATAAATGATTGATAGTCATAGTCAATCTCTTTTTAAAGGAAAAAGGGGGATATGATAAAGAAATGAATACTTTGTATTGGCATGGACTTTTGTTTAGTGATATAAATTTAAGGTCAATTTTGCATGTCTATTTCTACTCTTGTTTAAGGTATTATGTTTATGCAGCTTATTTAAGAATATAATAGTCATCTTTATAGTCAAACTTATAGACATGTTAGTTAGGTTTCCTTGATATGCAAAGATATGTTTCAGATGGATAGGTAATTTTTAAAAACTTCTAAAAGACCTACAAAATATGACATTTAAAATGTTGTAATAACTCAAAATTCTTTGGATGTGAGATGTCTGCTCCTGGCAGTACCTATTACTTCAAAGAAGATGATGGGCATCAAATAAATTTGTTATGGAGTTTGCTTTCAGAATGGCAAGTCTAGCCATTTGGGCAAGAAACTGCTCTTGTACAAGCTTGCATTCCCATCAGCAATGCAGAAGTGTTCTCTTTCCCCCACAACTTCTCCAGCATAAGTTGTCATCAGTGGTTTTGATCTTGGCCATTCTTATAGGTGCAAGACAAAAATCTCAGAGTTGTTTTGATTTGCATGTCTCTGATGACTAAGGATGTTGAACATTTCCTTAAGTGTCTTTCAGCCATTT